>NW_008795138.1:689041-777649 GCF_000699145.1 Aptenodytes forsteri | reverse complement strand
CAGGGCTCGGTAGGCATGGGCCAGGCCCCAGCACGTTGCAGTGATCTGTGTCCCTCTGGAGTTGCCAGCGTGACAGCATACTTTTTCCAAATACTTTACTAGTTTTTCAGGATTCTGCATTTGTTCAGGGGTGAAGTTCCAAAACACTGGAGGTGCCCCCCATCCTAGGTTTATCTTTTCATCTACTGAGGGGAATCTCATCCTTTCTTTCCTCCCATGCTTTTGAGCTGTGATAGACAGGAGCATGAGTATGTGTCCTAGTGAGAAAAAGTGCTTCTCTACAAGAATAAGAGGTAGGTCAGGCTTAGCATAGTAATGGCTGGCTTGTGTATGTTGTATCCGTATAGGTGCAGAGTGCATGCATACCTTTATAATAATGAAGTGAAGAGCAAAGCAGAGTAGCTACTCCCTTTACCCTTACTCAAACCATGCCCTTTCCCCCCTCTGTGGCACCATCCTATCTGACCCTCTATCCTCCATCTATCCACAGCAAAGCTTTCTAGAGCTATACTAGAATTATACCAATTGATGGCTTCATAATAACAGAGGAATCATTTTTTCTCCCTTTTGCTTAACTTTCTTCAGACAGATCTTGACTCACAGCAATATGAATTTTCTAGCTGAAGAACTTCCAGTTGAAAACGTGTTCTCTCAGTCATTTCCAAGATGAAATAAATATGGGAGAAATAAAAGTATAGGGCTACAATGTGCAAGTTTTTAGTTTAAGACCATAGAAAGGTCTGATGAACATGGACTGTATCATCTGAAATATTCGTCTGTTGCTAGGTTTCGGTGCAGTGGGCTGTTTTGCTATGCTTGTCGCTAAGCTTCTTCTGCCATACAATTAAGTATAGAACAGGGAACTGCAAAGTAGCATTGACTTAACTCGTTCCGCAACTGGAAGCAATATAGTCGTGCTGGTATAGAACTGAATCCGAACTCATCAAAACTCCTTCTAGGCAGCAAAGTTAATTAGGACCACGCTAATGAATTTAGACTGCTTTTGGGACCTCAAGTGTTTTTTTGACCTGGTGCTGCACCAACTTTATATAATCTGTCTCCTTTAGGGATGTTTTGCATGCTTCTATGCCATGCTCCATTGAAAAATACAGATATGCTAAAGAAAACTGTATGAATTGGGTGCTCACAAATATGTTTGTCATAGATTAGAATATCAATGCATGATGAAATATTGCTTTAAGAAAAGTAACAAGGGCTCCCTCTGTTCATTAAATAAGACATGAAATGTTTTTAGCTGATTTATGCAATTCTCTAGAACAATATCCAGATGTGTAAATGTGTATGCGCACAATTTGTGGGTGAATTCATGTAACTGAACTCAGATATCTACAATATAGATGTCTTCATCTGAGTTAATCATACTTACTTCCACTTATAATCAGTGGAGAACAACAGAACTTCTAGCGTGTGATTCACTGCATCCTAAAATAGACTTCTAAATCTGACTATAGGATTACAGTGCCTGTTTTTCCCCATGGAGTATACAAGGATCCTACAGTGACTAGCACAGATATAAACTACATTGCAGGTATCTTAAGTCAGAAATCCCATGCTAAATGACCAAAATAAATTCTCTCTTAGCACATATTATAAGGAGCTGAGTTTCCCTGGAAATACCATGATAATGAATAATCAGTGTAGGCATTAAAATACCTAATTAACTCTAACGATAACATCCCTACTGTATGTTTGTCAAAGTGCTTATGAAAATGATAAATACTTTTAACATTTTCTTAAAATATATGGTAGGTTTTCTTCAAATTGTATTAAGAAGTTTCAAAGCAAAATGGCTGTACCACATTATGTCAATGTGGTATTGCTTTAAAACAATTCCAGTGGGTCAGCTCGGGTGAATCTGAGTGCCTACAATGATAATATTAATAATAATATAAAAAAGTAATAATAGATAAGAAAATCAGAGGAATTGTTATACAAATGTGTGATAATGGACTGTGCAATTTTTCTATTTATCTACTAAATCTCTGGACCAAAGGACGGCTCCTCTGTTAGCAAAGAGACATTTCTGGCTATAGTAAAGCAACCTAGCCCTAGGCCATTTCCTATTATTTTTTCCATTGTTTGTCTCTCACATACCTTTCTAGTGTTGAAGGTTGATTGATTCAGGGGATCATCTGTATGAATAACAGCACATCTTTAGCAGAAGAAACCAAGGAAGACTATTCCCAAATTACCTAATAGTGTTTAAGAATGTACTGATCATTTGTCCAGTATGCAGAATTATCTGTCTTGAAGATATTGTTCCAAATTCATGGGAGAATGAGGTTTTGGAAGAAAACCCGAGATCTACAGTCTCGATGCCAAACACCTGTTTCTGGTCCTAAATATTGTGGGACAGTATATATACTTATATATAAGTATACATAAATATAAACTGTCCCGTAAAAAAAGTGCTGCGTAAGGGTGGTAGAGGGCTAGGCAGCCACTGTATGGGGAGCATTTCAGGGTATTGCTTAGACCTAATGACAGCAGTCCCCAACCCTAACAGATGCCTGGAAGTTTGAAGTCTGAACTTCAGCTAATGACCGTAAGGTTGAAGGTAGGCATCTCTAAAAGCCTTCCACCTTTTGGACCCTTATTTTATGATAAATTAATTGCCTTTTAGATCAATCTGTCTTCAGAGACTATGAGGAGAGTTTAGGTTACTAGTTCAGTTTTAAGTGGTTAGCTTACATGTCCCCATATGTTGGAAACAGCATGCCCAAAGCGGAATTCAGGTGCCTAAAGGGCACTGAAATCAGTAGGAGTCAGGTCCAGACTAATTTTCAGATGTATTATCACTTTCCTCTCCAAAACTGAGTTGGGCTGCTGCAAAAATTATGCCAAGAGCAAAGTGGTCAGACCCATAGCAGTCAAAGTTATAAATTAGCCAGCACAGGGCATGGGCTACTCCTTGAAGCTATTGTTGATATTAGAGAGTTTCTTCTGCTCTTCCGTCATAGGATGGAGGCCTTATTCTTTCTTTCTCCTGTTCTGTGCCCTTTTCAAGCTTAGAATTATCTACCTACATTTTGCTGTGAGCTACTTTTCTTTTGTTGTGCTGAGTAGTTCTCATCATTTCCTGGGATCCTTTTCTATGAAGGAAAACTACATTGCTATTCAATATACAATCCAGTAGTGATTTTGTACTCTTGAATTTAAATATCTCGGTATCTTACATCACTGTCTGTTATGATAATTTTTTGGTAGATAAAGCATAAATGAGAGTTTTAAACATTGCTCAACATACTGGTGAAATCGTTAACACTGAAAATATGAACAAGCTGTCTTTCTGGTGAATGTAAATCTCAGGGGGTTGAACTAAAACTATGACATGCTATCATAATCATTGCATAAAAGGGAAAGATGATGATAATGATGATAAAAGAAGCCTCGGATGTTAAGTATTCTCTCAAACCCCCTTTTTAACACCCTTTTTCATAAATCCTATACACCAGATTGGTGCAGTGAGGCAAGAGCATTTTTAAAAAGAAAAAAACCCTTCTGTTGTAACTGATAATGTAATAAACAGTGACAGAGATTGTCTCTTACTCTTGTCCAATCTCAAGATATAATATTTATATTGCTTAGTGTCCAAGCAATGGGCATGTCAGTTCAGTGAATCTTCAGCAAAAATCAATAGCTGCTTATGTATACAGAGGTAAATATAAAGAGGTTACATATAAATAAACTGAGTACTAGGAATTATAAAGAGGTTACATATAAATAAACTGTGTACTAGGAATTATATGGTTGCTGGCTGCTTTTATTGTAGACAGAGCTGACACAGATGCTAAAGCTTCCTATTACAATCAGTGTTTTCAGTAGGTTGATAGCTGTGAGACATCAACCAACATTCGCTTTCTGCTAAAGGCAGATATTAGTCTTTTAAAAGTTTTATTCAGCTTTATTTATGGCACTTTCTAAGCCTTATATTCTTGAATTTGAAGTATTACTGTCCTTATAAGAAGGTTGGAGGTTTTCTCATTTTATATAGCAGCATAATTCAATAAGCAGGAAAATACCTTGTTAGAGATAGCTATCAAAATATGTGCAGTGTTTACTATGCGCTTTCCTACTGCAATACCTAGAAGACTTGCACACTTGATTTCAAAAGAAAAAAAAAAAAGTAAAAATATTGTTATAAAGAAATGTGAAGTGTCAGAATATTTTGCTGTATTTTATGGATTCTTTCATGAAGATTTGTGTAGTAGCATCATTAAGACATTGAATCACATGGAAAATTTTCACTTTTCTTACTAAACCCACTTACTATACTTTGCCCCTCTCTTGCACTCTCTCTTTAAATGCTTATCTTCATGCACTCTCTCTTTAAATGCTTCTCTTCAGTATGTAAATTCTATAGACTTACTTAGATTTTCCTCCATTTATCAGGCTCTATCCTTGCAGCTTGAAAGGATGACTTTGCAAGTGCCATGCTGCATTGCTTCTACCACTCACAGCTTTGGAAACCTCTTTCTCTAATATAGGGTTTTCATTATTTATTGCAGCTGATATATCACTGCATAATGATATAGTAATAGAAATGCATAAATAGGAAGATCTTTTTGCCTGGCAAGAGGTGGAAATATAGAAAGAAGTAAGGCTTGCCTTTTGTATTAGATTAAAATACCTTACTGCTTCACAAAACTCCTGTAATTGTCATATGTGGTAGCATTTGAGGGGTAAAAAGACATTTCGTCTGGATATGCTATCCAAGGGACTTTGCTGATATTGTAAGTGAAAAGGAAGGGAAAATTACAGTGAAGTATTAGAAATGCTAAATTTCTTCTGAGAAATATAAAATCAGCTTACTCATCTAATGATACTTGTGGTTAACCTTGGAAAGACAAATAAATTAACAAATACCAAATTATTCTGTAAATTGAAATGTCCCAGAAATAAATACTTTCTTGTGGATAGATCTCGTTCTTTTAATAGGAAGGGGGAAACAGCTAATTCTGTGGTATAAAGATGCCTTTTCTGCCTAAGTGGCCAGAGTATTGTGTTCCTCTCATTAACTCTTACCACTGTTCAGACATACTGCCTGCACAAGGCACAGAACATCAGGTAACCTATTTTCCAAATTTTATTTGTTCTTTTGTTGTTGTTACGATATCCTGCCTGATTTCAACAGTCATAGTAAATACTGATTTTTTTAGAGAATGAAGGAGAAATCCAACAAACAGATTAACTTCTTATACCAACCACAGGCAAGCCAGACTAAAATATGAAGTGGTTTATGGAGCACTAAATTGAAACTGTCTTGGTTAAAATACAACCAAATGACAGTGCACAGGCGTGCTTTATTTTAGTTCATTTCCAGTCTGTCAGGAAAAATTGGGGATATCAGTCCTCCTCTCTGTTTGATTATTCTATTATCGAAAGAATGGGGAGTGCCAGAAACATACATGTTGATTTAGTGTTGCGCTGATGAAACCATTCTGTTTGTGTGATGTGTCATTTTTCATTGCCTTCTTATCAAGGTGTTTCAGCTGCACCCAACCCAGGTCTTGTAATTGCTTCGGTTGCTTGTGGCAAAGTTACGTCAATGTCAATCGCTAAATAACTTTTGACTGCTTCACGTTGGATCTGTTAGAAAAGAAAGAGGGTGCAGGATGAACTTCTACATACTGATGGTGTGTCACTCCAGATTGCAAAAGAAGGCTTTCTGCCAAAGAATGTGGCTGCTAGTAAATATATTAAATGTAAAGTATTAAACATGAAACTCTGATATAGGGTTTAGACGAGCGAAAAAATACAATTATGTTAAAAAGAACTATAAAGCCATGAGGGGATCGGATGATACATTCATAAAATACCAAGTAAACCTTGTTATCCATACTAGGTACAGCTCATGAATTTCAGCAAAAGATATGTCCCCACTGAGAGCTGGGACTCAGTGGACACGCAACGCTCACCCAAAGGCAGAGATAACACCCATGTGGGTACTGTCCACAGCCATTCCTGCATTTCGGTGAAGTGAGGTGGCAGTGCAATAGGGAAGGGCTGTGCATCAGTGGTAATTAGCAGTTACTGGAATGTGGAAGCTTGTTCCTCCTGCTGAGTAGACAGCTGCTGAAGCAGATTCAGGGAGACACCACGATTTTTCCTGATCCCCATTAGGTACAGGGAGAGAGAATTTCAGATTCTTGTATCAGCCCTACATTATTTTAATATCATGTATCAAAATGAAAATGGAGTAAGTCTGAAAACTAAATGTGCCATGTGTCAGACAAATCAATGCAATATAGTATTTCTCTCTTGAAATAGTCATGCTAACTATTTAACTTACTATAACTACAGGGTCGTATGTGTACATGTAAAATATAAGGGAGAGACAGGCACAACTAGCTGTTTTGCTGTGTTACAAGTTTGGAACAAAAAGTTGACGATCGATTCTCAAATTACATTTTTCAGTGACTCTATGTCAGGAAACCAACTGGAACATATTTCTAAAAATAATACCACTTTTTTACCACTCTGAATTTTTCATATCTATGACATTCACAAACTGCTATAGCTCAGGTAAGACCATGCTCAGCTTAAAGTGATTATGTTTAGGAGCCAAGAAGCTCTGACATGCCAGGAACTGGGATCTCAGACTGTCGTGAAGACATGCAGTAGAAGCAGATATGGGAAATCTGCTGGAAAAAGAAAAAAAAGGAAGGGGCAATGGCAGACTCATTTTCAATATCTGCCTTTGCTTTGAAGATATGCTTTGGAAGTACCTTGGGTGCTCTGAAGTCAGAACAGGGACGAAGCCAGAAAGAGAAACAGATTTATTGACATGACCACCATTGGTGTGACCGTCTAGCGCCAGTCAGTGACCTTTGCCTGTAACCATCCAGACTTCCTCTACATCCTGGTTTTGGCATACCTTAGGAATGAAAGCAACTCAGTCTTTGTTTCAGAGAACCTGAGGACCATGAAAGATGAATCACTGGGTTTCCAGGCTGATCGCAAAATAAAAAACAGATATTACCATAGGATTTCTAGGTGGCTTTGTACCCTTGCTTGAACAGGAGTGAGCTCCTATGTGATGGAACCTACAGGGCTTCCTGAATACT
Organism: Aptenodytes forsteri; assembly: GCF_000699145.1. NCBI lineage: Eukaryota > Metazoa > Chordata > Aves > Sphenisciformes > Spheniscidae > Aptenodytes > Aptenodytes forsteri. The sequence continues at coordinate 770,561 of NW_008795138.1, read as the reverse complement.
ACTCATCCATGTTTTCTTCACGTCCACTGAGAGACATTACATTTACAAAATAGCTCTTGTGTCCTTATATTTACTGTGAACTTTGGAGCTGGTTAAAGCAATATGACTCATGAACATGTGCAAGTGAGATCACAGCTAATATTCAAAGAGAAGTAGAAAATGGTTTCCATTACACAGACTGGGCAACACATTCTGGTAGAAGCAATATTTCTTGGCTCTGTTGCATTCTCTGAGGCTGAAATCACTACAGACATTTAGTTTTGCAGAATCTGGTCTTTAACTCAAAAATAATGTGTTTCCTACACATACACACACAGAGGGCATTACAATAGAGTTTACCTCCTACTGCTTGCTTAACTTCTGAGGGAGGCAATTATGAATGTATTGTACCTACTCAAACAGGCTCTATAATCCATGCTTTGATGGCAGGTGCAAGAGCTATCTAGTGGTACTGCCTGGGGGAGAACACTCCCTATTACACAGACTTTCTTTCAGCCAGGTAAGGAACAGTAAAGATACAGAAGATAGATAAACTCTTCAAGATACGGTACCTATGTGAAGATGTCAGTGCTCCCAGGCCATCCAGGTGCTCTGTCAATATGACAGCATTGCCTTCCGTATCTGTACTTAGCAGCCCAATTCTGCTGCATAGAGCAGGACAAATGATCTGATTCCAATTTCCTGACCCCACCAGACACATATTCTTCTTGATTCCCCCAAATTAAGTTAAGCATCTTCCAGAATCCATTAGCTTTTCTGTAACCCCACCCACCCATCCAAGTTGTTGTTGCTGTTGTTGTAAGTTATTATTGCATATATATTATAGTATCCCCTAAAGTAAAATCTGTAGAGCCACTAAAGATACTAACATAAAGGTTTAGATGGTATTCAGGATCCTTGGGTAAGGATCCATGTTTGTGCTCTTTTGAAACAAAAAGGAACCATTCCAACTTCTCCACATTGGAACAACATTAGAGATCCAGCTGCTGTACAAAATAGTGACATTTACTACTTAGATGATTTATATTTGCCAAATTAACATGAAAAGGGCCCAGAGTTTCTATTGCCAACTGGGAGGAAAGTTAATTTAAACTTTAATCACAGGAAGACATTTTAAAATTCTTTTAAACCTTTTTTAAATTGTTCTGAACGATACTTTTGTTATTTCATTCCAGAGATGTGGTTTTAGAAAGGATATTCTTCAGGTTTTAACTGAACGGAAAATAAGTATTTCAGGCCGTCTCCTTTGGCAGGATTTCATTTCTCTTTGTTCATTTAGCATTTCTTCTTAAGTCTTCAGGAGTCTGTCATTTCTGGTCCATGAAATGAGTATAGAAACAAAGCAAGCTATGTCTCAGTTGGATCAAAGCAATACAATATTTCTTTCTTGGTTTTCAGAGTTTTTGTTAAGTAACTATGTTCTTGTAGTCCCCGAGTTTCATGATAACCCTACTTTTCAGATTTTAGAGCATTTAACTTTCCCATACATTGATAATCTTTGTATGTTTCAGTGACTTCCAGGATATTTTTGTGTGCTCTATTTTCTTATGATTGCTTTTGATACTTTTATATTCACTTAAGTGTGGTTAATTGCATTGATTTTTTTGAGTCAATAATTTTAGAAGAACACATTTGCAGTTCTTTGCCTGAATAAACTTTTTTTTTCCTGGTGATTTTTAAATGCTGCCTTTACTTTGATGTGCAAAAATTTGTGCATGCTCCAAGATGTTTATAAAACTGTTGGAGACTGAGAGAGAATGGGAGATGTAAATATCTCTTTCTAATCTGTATCTGCTTCTAAGCTAAAGAAGCTGTCAGGACAATTTAATTAAGCTTACGTTTTGTTTCTTAGACACATTTCGCTATGCAGTATCAATAGTTTACACACAGGCAGTGAAAATGCTTCAACATTTCAAAAATGTTGAAAATATTTTACTTTAGTTGCCTGTCTTTTACTTAATATGCACTGCTCAGCTGCTCAGAGGGGTTGGTGTGTATTTCTACAGCAGATGCCTGAATTCCTCTTTCCTTTTCACGGTTACTCCACAGTTCCAGTTCGTCATTATCCTGCTTCTGAGAGGGAAGCATTTAGAAAGGTGTAAAATGCTGTCTGCTGTGGACATGGATGTACCTTGAATAGCTGTAACTGAAAGAATAAAACTTTGTTAGAAATTAAACATTAACCCTCATTTGTAAGATGGCTAAATGTCAAATATTGCTGTAACTATATTTATAACACCATATTTTTAAAAAAGGGCTAGCTAATTTTCAGATATTGTGTCTTATCACTATAGATTCCATAGGAGAAGATCTTCTAATTGTTGCAAACAGCAAGACGATGATAGCTAAATATATATTTATAATGAATATTCTAATGAAGTCTTGAGGAGAACTTTACACCACTTTAATTCGGATTGGAGTCATGCGTTACAGCCTTCCTTCAAGCTCGGACAGGAGTGGTGTGTGATGAGAGGAGTCTGTTATGCCAGTGCTATGGATTTATGCTGCTCTCACCAGGGCTGCACCTACACTGTCAGCTTGAATCATTCAATTTTTCAGTCCAGAAACCTGTCCTTCCTGATTGTTCACACTTCATGCATGCAGAATCACTCCTGGAATCCCTTTTGGAGGGGACCAACTGTGTCTGTCTGCAGATAAGAGTCAGGAGGGACTCTGCAGGCTGGTCCAGGGATTGCTCCAACAGGCAGGAAGGTTGCCATGCCTTTCGGCACACAGCACATGCTTTCAGCTTCCCGTCATCGAGTCAAAAACGCGACAGGCACCAAGGAAGCCATTTAGCTTGTCCGTTTCGTATAGAAATATTATTTTTTAAAGACTTGTAAAAACACTGCTACAATGTTTCATACCCTAAAATTAAAGTGACCTCTGTTAAGCCCTTGATGAAAGCTGATGTCATAAGGCGAGAGAAATGCTATGTGTGGTGTGCTGAGTATGTGGAAAAGGCTTGTGAAATACCTGTTACATCCAAATTATATATAGCCTGAAGATGCATCCAGACTAATTTAGAAGGAGCAGGATGGGCTTGAATCATTCAGGACTCATTTAGTTAAGGGAAGGGTCACTCCCTGGAGCGTATTACAAAGACCACATAACCCACATGTGTACATACATCTATATATAGGTATATGCATATAGACAGAAAGGCAAAGTTTGGGTTTGAAAATCTAAAACTGTGGCCTAGTTGCAGGCATGAGGAAGTGAATGGTTCTTTTTCTTTCAGTAGGACTGAAGTGTCAGTTTTGCAGACATCTATAAAAGTCATAATAATGTAAATGTGAATTACCTTCTTAGAGAACTTTAAGATATTTTCCCTTTCACCTATGATTTTGCTGTTAATAGTGTCCATTTGCTTGTCAAAGGTAACAGTGGAAGTTACACCAGATTCATTAACTTAATTTATGATGACATACTCATTTTATCTATGTAAGCTGGACCAGAACCAGCCCCAGTCATCTAGAGAGAAAATAGTCTCTCTGGGAATGAGAACATTGGATTCATCATTGGATGCAGAACGGCGGGTTTTTGGCAAAAGCTTCAAAATTCATGTAAAAATATATACTTCTTTTTAACTATGTAAAGCTAACATTAGAACTCCAGTGAATCTTAGCAGACTATTAGTATTGCTCTTTAAAACACAGTGCTAAGCAACAGCACTATATATCACTTCTGAATAACACAAAACTGTTTTAACATTCAGTACTAACAATTAAAAATCATTGTATAGAAAAAAAATTTTTAAATTAGGAGGAAAACAATGAGGGGAAGGCTGCATAGACTTTCCTTAAAACATGCCTAGGACAGTAGCTGCCTAGCTCTGATTGCTGAGGCAATATTATTTTCAGGTGTCACTCTTTTGCTTTATATCCTTATGTTACTGCATATGTACTTATGCCTAGCTTAGTGCCCTGACTGAAACAACTTATTTATTGCCATTCTTTCAATTTCACTCGACAAAGCATGAGCTCACAAAATAAACATATTCCTGAGCTTACTAACCATAACGCAGTATATTCTTTTTCCTATTTTATATGTATGTAGGTCTTTTCTTTCTATGTCAAAAAAGATTTCTTTCATAAAATTTTATATATGGACCTTGTACTTTTTTTCTGGGAACAGATTAGTGAATCTTAATTAAGCACCAGTCAAATAGTTGAACTGCTAATGGAGAGTGAAATTACGAAAAAGATAAACATTAAACTACGGAACACTATCAGTAGTGTCTGGAGAAAAACAAAACTAAACATTCTCTCATTTCGTGTTTAAAGACCTTTAATAGATTGAAGTGGTGGATGAAGAGAAACTTGACGGCATAATCCATTTTCACCTTGAAAGAGACTCCAATGAAGTCCTTCACAAGTGGCTGTTAGCAGTAGGGTGTCAAGGACAAGATTCAGAAGTAAGCTCAGTGATGTCTGACTAGTAATTTAGAAGAAAAATTTCCATATTTGAAGGTTATACAAAATTATTCAGGTTATTCAAGAAAAAAAGAAATGGGTAGAACCTCAAAGAAAGCTGGAGAGATTATGAAAATGGGATCATGGTTTCAGGTAAGTTCGCTGTTGAGATATGCTAGGAAATCTATTTAAAGAATATGTGAGATGTTTAACCGGCTCAAACTTAATTGCATAGATTCAGGAGAAAGAGGAGACCAAAAAGACTTAATAACTTCTGTGAAGAAATCAGAGAGAATAATGGAATGGGCAAGAGCTGATAAAGCTACCAAAAAAAAAAAACCACCCCACAAAAAAAAAGAATAAGGCTTCTCACTTGAAGCATACAAATGAAAGGATTAAAACTCTGCAAAGGGAAGGGGAGAAGTGATAAAGACAGGCAGAATACCGAAAGTTGGTCGGATACTGCGGACAAGGTACAGTGATCTGTCCTATACTTTAGAAGTTGCAAGCAACAAAATAGTAACATTTGGTACAAGAAAAAGTAGAGATTGTATCAACCTATAAGCTATATAGGTACATTTTCTTTCAAGTTCTCCCAAGGAAGTTGAATTTACAACTGCAAAAAATGTGTGCAAATGCTTGCAGAAATCATCACACCAGAAGTGGTTTACCTAAATTCTTCCCTCTGTCTCTTTCGCTAGCCTTGTGATGTTCATGACCAAACAAGTAGAACAAACAGCAGACTTTTGTTGCATGCCACAGAGAAAAGTTCGGAATCTAGTAGGCAGAGATTTTTTTTTTCTGTAAATGTCCAAGAACATGATACATATACATATGTCAGCTTAAAAAGATGAACTTTATTTGCTGATAAATGCAAAGTGAGAGTGAAGTTACATTTATTAAATAACTTGGTCAAAGTGAGAGTGAAGTTACATTTTTTAAATAACTTGGTCATTTTAAATGAGAAGAATGCTTTAACAATAAATAACCTTCCTAGTATGCATTCACTGAAATTGCACGTGAACTGAAAATACTTTTATATGAGTGGGAAATTGATAAAATTTCCTGCTTCACAATTATAGTTTTTATGTCTGTGCATTTACCATATTATTTTCCCCTTCTTCTGTTTCTTTCTTCCCACGTCCACAGAGGAAGAAAGTCTTGGGCACACCATCAGTAAATGTGGAATGTGGCGATATTTTCCATCTTTATTTTAATAACTCTCAAGAAAAAAAGTACCAAATGATGGTTGTTGGTTCTTTGAGTAATTCATGGCTTTTTTTTATCATCACTTAAAAGAAAATCTTAAAGTATGTGTAAGAGCACAAGTAGATGTATAAATATCTAAAATCATATAAAAGGAGTTTGCATAAATCTGCATATAAGTTTATACTCATTGATTTCTTTTTAAGTTTCCACACAGACTTTAACAATAATAAGAATAATAAAGAAAGATAGATAGCTGAGTCCCCAGCTTTGCTTTTTACCCCCTACTTCGGTCGTGCCTCAGTTGAATTGCTTTATTATTTCTGTTTTAGGAAGATGTTACCTAAATAAGGAGTTAGGATAAAGTATGTTTATTCTGTCTATGAACAGAAGAATGTTTACAGCTATAAATATCTTCATCAGGTTGTGTTTTAAGTTATTTGTTCACTTTTATTTTACACATAAACATGAAAACTCTTGCCATGGTGCACTCATTCTTTACGTTGTCTTCCTTGTGAATCAGGATGGACTGTGAGAATATACTTAGGAAGAAATATCCTCTTCGTGGTTTATTATTCATTTGGAAGCACAGATTTACTTTTCTATCAAACACCTTGGACCCTAGAGGGAAGGCCTGGGATTCAGTTTGCCCTCGTAGCCCCAGGGCCGTACACCCACGTCTTCACTTGAAGTGGCATTTGCACCCTTTGCTACTACTCCCTGGCACATACCATGCACAAGTACGGAGCCAGCTGCCGGGGCACCCTGCATCCACCCTGCAGCTGGGTATCATGGGGCCTCAGCCTGGATTTCCACCAGCAGGGAAAACACTTGAATAAATCAGTTTTGGTGTGCAAGCGTGCGCTGCAAGGCTATAGACCAACCGTAGACACAAGGGAAATTTTTACCAGGAAGGAACCCTTTGTGTGCCTTCTTCGTTACCCCTAAAAGTGCAGTCCTGGGAGCAGACTCCAGCTATGAACTGTAGTATAAAGTGTGATAATAGTCTACCACTGGAATTATGAAGTTTACTATATATAATGTATATATATGTCTTCTCTATGTACATGTGCATGGTGCCCATCACTGTGCTGGGAATTTTTTACTAATACCCTACTAATATGAAGGGATATACAAAAGAAATACATTTTACATACAGAAATAGTAATTTTTTTAAAAGATTACAGTGTTCTGGTATTGTAATGTCTCTCCAGCTAGACCGAAGTTTTATTTAGGAATATTAATTTTGCATTGTTTCATTGTGGTTTAGGAACTGTACAACTGGATACAGACTAAAGTGGTTTTTTTTTTCAGAAAAGTCTGAAGAACATCTGCATTCTATTCATTTTAATGGAAGTTGTGTTTAATTTTATGAGGGCTGGATTCGTTTAAAATAAGCCTGTATAAATAGGAGGAATGAAAATTGATGTGATATCTGAAGATTTACATGTATTGTTCTCTACATTCATTTTGTAGAAATAACAGAAGACTTCATGTCTCATTGCTTTATATTCTGCAAATTTGACCAACACACACTCTCCAAGCCTTTGATTTGCTCTTCACTGTAAGGCACAAAGTGGAGAAAAAGTCAGAAGAAACTGATAGAAAGATCACTACAAACATCAAAAAGTTAGAGGTGTCAAAGACCACGTCCACATAAGGAGCAAAAGTGTTTGTGGAGAAAGATAGAAAATTTTTAGGAAAAAAAATGTAATATTTCTGTCTTGGGAAAAATACGATTGAGAATTGATAGTTACACTGTCATAAAACTGCTTTTGTTACAATGGGCTTGTCTGAACCAAACTTGTGAGAGGTCTAACTCAAAATAACAGGGTTTTTTGTCATTGGATATGGAACATTTACAGGAAAATGTTAATTAGCAGAATAATTTCTCACATAACCCCAGTAAAGAATTCTTCAGTGTTTACCTCCTCTTTAGACATCGAAAAAGCTAAGTATAATGAGGGTGATTCACCGAATGTGGGACAATGCGCTTTCATTATTGTTGTCTATTGTATTTGTCTTCAAAACTGGACTACGTTTACTTTTAAAAATAGGCAGGTCATCTATGCCTAGGAAACCCTTTTTATTTTTAGTGTTTCCTTTAAATATTCTGAGTGGTTCAGCATCTAACAATCTTTTTAATGTTAAAGTATTTTCATTCCTATTATATTTTCCAGGCTTTAAGCATGATACAAGACTTGTTTGTGAATGACACTACCAGAATTGTATCTCATCAACAATTAAAAAAAACAAGCACCTATTTTTCAAAAGTTTATTTGTTAGATAAATATTAATTTACCGGGTCCATCTGCTGTATGCACAGTACAACACAATTAAAATTATTTTTAGATTCATTACACAATTATTTTTCTTTATGCTGTAGATATTAGTGTTTTTGTGAACTATTTTATTAAAATAGGGCAAGTTTAGGAAAAAAATGTTATGTGTTATTATTAAAATTTATATTCAAAAATGTTAATCTTATGCTATTAATATTCTAATAGCTGAGGCTGAGGTATTTTTGTCTGTGAAAATGTATTCAAAAGCATGCAGCAGTTTGCTGCTAGGCTTAAGGTAAAAGAGTTTCCGAACATTCTGTAATGAGAATGTAATCCAGGAAAATTATTCATTCTTAAGCATAGGTTCTTTAATACAGTTTTGTAACCTCCTGAATATGGTGAGTGTACTTGAAAGGACAGAAATCATTATTTCCCAGAGATATAAATGTTTCTCTCACTGAGACTGGGAAAACTTTGAGTAATTGGAGATTAATGGAATAGATGGAAAGTCATAAACTCATCTTTTACACACACAGCTTAACTTGCAGAATATGTTTATTAACTACGTGGAATAACTTTGTGGAAAGGACACATTTTAAGAAGTTAAAAGTTTATATTAGCAGATGACCATTTTACATATGAGCTGGAAGCAGAGTATTTATAAATATCCCGATTAAGAAAAATATTCCCACTGAGGAAAGCATATGCAAAGGTGCTTAAAAGTAAAGCTGACTCTGAAGTTCAATTAGAAGTAATTTAAGTGGGAGCATGTCAGTGAATTCTCCTCTGGTTTAGGGAAGCATGTACACCTCTGCTTTACACTCAAATATACCATGAAATTCTTTCCCAAACAGGGTATGTGAGCCGTCATGTGTCTAAACCAGGAACTTCTGTCCATACACACACCATTGTGTATGGCATTATACACATAAATTAATTAAATTTATTTTGCTGCTGTTTTTAAGGACTGAAACCATGCATGAAAATGAACCAACTTCCCAAAAGGCCTAAAGCTCTCAGATGTGACTTTCAACAGGGTAGCACTAAACTCAGTTCCAAACCATGTTATGCCACCAGAGGCCTTATCATGATTTAAGGAGCGTTTCTCTTTTCCTTGACGAAACTTGTTCCATTTCCCTTTCCAGTCCTGACGCTTGCCAAATGCTTCATGTTCAATTAGGTAATCCTACAAAAAAGGAGTTACTACCTTATGAATTCTGGAAGGTCATTTGCCTTTCATAAATTTTTATACCTGCAAATATTGATCCCAAATGAGTACTCCCAAATGAGTAGCTGTCCCGACAGCCATGAAATTTTTTTGATAGAGATGATGGAACAAGTAATCCTCAGTTAAATCAAAGAAAAGATTTTTTTTTTCTTAGACCAGCTTTGAAGGTTACTAAATAAACAAATTGTTGAAAGGTGAAAGCTGTGCTTATCAAGCTGGTGTGCTCAGAATGTGGTATTTTATGTAGCTGATATCATGTCCACTGCCTTTGATTGTGCACATCAGATGGGTTACCCCTTTGCTGCTGAGTCAATACGAAGTGGCATTTGAGAGGCTTATAGATCCATTTCTACTTTGTCATTTCAACATTGATTTGAATTTAACTGTGCATTGTTTTGAAACTAGCAATCAAGACTTCAACTATGAGGACGTAGTAAAAGGTGATTGTTAACATTTAATAGAGAGTATTTAATGTCTCTGAAGTGCCACTACAAAGTCTTCTAAAAATTGATCTACCCAGCGTAGTATCAGCACTATAAAACTAATAAATAAAAACAAAATTTAAGGTATGATTGGAGAGAGTTGAGCAGATAATTTGTTTAGAGACTGGGAATGGATAGACAACGGTCAGACAGACAGATAGGTAGAGAGATGTGTATACACTTGCATACATATGCAAGCCCATGAATTCTGCTAGGTTTCCATCTGTGTATTTCTCTGTGGCAGTTTGTGCACAGCTCTCACATCCTCTCCGTATGTCAGGATCTTTTGAAGAAACTAACTGCATGGAGACCACAGAAGTGGTATTTCCTGTTAAAAAACAAGTTTTTAAGCTGCTGTTATCTTGAGAATTTGCACTTTCTGATTTTTATTGGGATTTACTTGCAAAGAGGTCTGTAAGCCTGCTGTGCACAGGTCTATGACTGATGGTAATAGAGAAGGGGACTGCTAAGAAAGCAGGTCAGCAATGCTTAAAGCTGAAAATAAAAATAATCTGTAATTTATTATTTCTTCATATATTTTTGACTTTTAATATATTTAGGGTCTTGATTCTTCATATTTGAAAATATGCAGTCAGTTGTGTTCCACCTGCAAGATTCTTATTACTGTGTAAACCAGAAAAAATCAAAACAAACCAAAACCAGATCAAAATTTTTTTTAAAAAGGTGCCCCATATACTAGGATTTCCATTTAACCCAAAAGGGACGGCAGTCTATAATCTCATATCTGTTTCCAAATTTTTCAGGATGAAGAGCAGGAAAAAGTCTATAATCTATAATCTCATATCTGTTTCCAAATTTTTCAGGATGAAAAAAACATTGATATCAGACACTTACTTAACTAGCCACTTCAAACAATAAAGACTGAGGACAGGACAGCCACAGTATGTATAAGAAGTAATAAGGTCTGATCTAACCCATTGTCTGCATTTCAAAACATTACAAATGCTGGTGATGGTGCATAGGCGGACCCTGTGTCATTTTCAAGTAAATGGCTTGGTTGCACCCGTCTTTATTATGTATTCCACATGTGAGACTCTCATAGAAGAGATAAATTGATCTGGAGAGTGATTAATGTTGTGAGTTGATTTATTGGCTTTGCATCTGTTTTCCTAAATATCTCTGCCTTTTTATTTCACTCTTTGTCTTCATGCATCCCATATCTGCTTCTTTCTTAGAGAAGTTCTAACTTCTTCCTGCTTCTCTTTTTCATTGATCCATCAGATTTAGCCAGGTATCTACTTTTGACCTAGTCACTGGCTATGTCTGTACTGCTTAATAAAGCAGGGCCATAGGGTGGGCTTGAGAACTGGAGTGCTGCTCATCCTTACCACGCATTCCTGGCATGGTTTTGGCCCCTGCCACCTTGTCCTTTCTTTGCAAGACAGTGCCCAAGAGTTGTTTGTGGAGGACGTCTGAGGGGCCATTCCCAATACGGGGTATGAAAAGGACTGTACCAGGCCTGGGTCTCCGTAGCCTACACAGTTCCTGAGCCCCACGGCAATGCCAGTTATGCCCTCGTGCTGCCCTCATGCTGCCTTCTGGCACTTGCGGAAAAAAAAAAATCCTCAGTTTCATGCTATAAAAATGTCACTCTAGTGGGCTGCACCATAGTGCCATATCAGACAGTTTGAAATGAAAAAAACACACCCTACAAGTAGCAGTAATGTATAAGGACCAGTAAGATAATGAGGAGATCCAAAGGAAACCAGTAGCTAGAGCCATGCAGTGTGCCAACCTGTATGCCACTTGGCCTGAAGGCCAGAGGACTCTCCGTGACCTTGTTTTATTCAGCAGTGCAGGTATTGTCTCTTTACATTCAGTGGGGAAAAACAGGCACTCTTTAAGTGGAATTAGTCTCAATCTACTGTAAAAGTCTAATTTGGATTAAAAGAATTCTGCTGTAGGAGAAGCTATTAGTTAGGTTTAGGTGAGATCAATCCCACCCCAGGCGCTCCAGTTCTGTTGCTATACACTCTTTTGTGTGTTTTTTTGTTTCGGTGGGAGGTGGGATTTCTAGGGGCTTTTACACATAGTCTTTTACAATGGCTAGCTGCACCTCCCCTGTCGGGAGAATTGTGCTGGTTTGGGACCCTTCCTTCAGAAAGTACATTATATACTGAGAGTCTGCTGGTAACTGTTGTATTTCTGTCTTTGTGCAGCAGAAGAGAGTTTGCCCTTGCTTGAGAAAGGGAAATTCAGAAAACAAATTCCAAATTGCACTGCCACAGGTGTTGAATCTTATCTTATTGGAACAAATGTACAGATAAACCCCTACAGTGTGATCTCAGGTTCAATAAACAGCTTAGTTATTAATGTTAAACAGTGCTCCTGAGAGATATGCTAATGTCCGCCTTATTTTTAACAAACATAGTTCGAATGGTTTTGCAGTCTGAAGGGACACTGGGTTGGAATGGCTCACATAGGGATGATTAACGATTGGATCTAGCACTGGAACGTAATAGCATCTTTTGAGAAATTTTTTTTTAAAAATGGTTTATGTAGCAAATATCCTTTAAGCAAATTGTTAAAAATCGACTGCATTTTACTTAGAAATTAAAATAACTTGTATTTTTTTCTTAGTCCAAATAAATACTGAAAAATGTACAGCTTCATTAGAAGTGATTCTTTGCAAAGGCTACATTTCTGACCAAAGAAAAAAGTCATTTTTCCTCTAGTATTGAAAATGTAATACAGTTAAATACTGGCATAAGTTCAAGGTATGAATTGAATTAACAGTTAATGTAGTTTAAATAATGCATTGATTTAAAATTGAAAAGATTTAAATACTGAATCTGTTGTAAAAAGTGTAAGGTTTCCTAATACTTCTGCTATGTCACTGGTGGTATATAAACCCAGAGCAAAGCTATTGCAGCAGGTAAAAGACAAGTATTTAAAAGCTTTTCAAATAATGTTATGGTGTACCTTATTACAGAAAACATAACAACACTCTAACAAATACTCATAACTCGAATACTTAAATAGCAGTCTTTTGAGCAGTAAATCTTTCTTTAAAATATTCTTGGCTAAAGGGATTGATATGGCAAATTTTTAATGTCTAATGAAGCAAGTCATTCTTCTGGCCTGGAGAAATGACAGTATAAATCACTGAAGAGCAACCAGATCTTCAGTTGTGTAAAGACTGGTTATAGGTTGAAAAGTAGTTTGCAAAAACAGCATGAAGGGGTTCGGAAATTGTCATGTCTTACTGTTTTTCTAGAAAAATTGGTCTTTTTGCATAAAAAAGAGGTGGTTTTGTAATTGTCAGAGCTGCAGAATAACTTCAGGCTCTGGTCATCAAGGTGAACTGTCTTCCTGCCATGCACCTGTTGCCAGAAGGCACCAGAGCAGTTGCACAAGTTTCACCAGAGACATATGTTGAAATCAAGTGTTGCTTAGCTGTAAGTTAGGCATCATGTAACTGAAGATTCCCTCCTACTGGAAAGAGGGATGGGATGAAAAATACCGGGTGTGGTTCTCAGATCACGTGGGAACATACGTAACCAGCTAATATGCTGCATTTTCATTTGCAAACTGTGCATTTTTTGTGCAGAATGAGAAACCCCAATGTCCAGAAAGCAAGACAAGGTTCATTTTAAGGTTCAAAACTCTGTTTAAGATTTGTGTCTCCAGAAACTGTCTTAAAAACTCAGTGCTCAGACCTGGGAAACACAGTGAAACTGGTTCTCACTTGATGTAAATCAAAGTGACAATACTGAAGTCAATAAAGACAGAAGCATAAACATGAGATTATGCTGTCTTATTTCAATTCATGATCAGCCTTAGGTATTCACTCTTGCAAAGTGTATTTTGACCTAAACGATCAGGCTTTTAAGCAGAGACATTAATTCATTTGTTGTGATGATTGTAACATCAGATCGAGAATGCTAGTGAATGAACTGTAGCAGCCCTGTTTCCGAATCTGTTAAGTGATGCTAACATCACTCTTAGGGGAGCAAGCATCCACTACATGCTATACAAAATATCATGGCTTTGGAACCCTCACAGCAATACAGCCGTAAATACTATAAATCAGAGTTATTTAAGGCTGTAATTCCACACAAAAAGACAAGACTACAAAAAGAAAATTGGTCAGGTAACTTCAATAACCTGTTGATATATTATGTTCTGTATTTTTACATGTATGTTCTCTTACTGTGTGTATTGGTATTGTATAAGGATGGATATTTCATACACTTCAACGTATTTAGGTTAGTTCTATAGATAATCTTGCCGTATCGTTCATTCTGTGACGGTGTGACACTGCAGCTGTGGAAATAAGAAAACATTTGCTAGTAGTAGAGTTTTACTATTCTGATTGTCAGTGTGAAATTTATAGCACATATTTTTTTCCAAAACACTTGAATACTTTATGAATGGAACTAAGTAAATTAAAAGATATATTGAAGCAGCTTCTCCATAAGTGGTGTTAAATACAAGTGATCAACACAAACTAATTAAAGTGAAAATAATCCCAGTACAGATTTATACTTTGCTTATCAGAATTTTCTTCATAAATCCATCAAGGTAATTTCTTTCCCCTCCCAGTGGAATGAGAACAGTAGTTACATCTTTTCTCTTTATTTGCAAACAATCATCATCTCAGAGCAGAGCTTTTATTCTTTCTTTTTGCAGCAATCAAAGAAGGACAAATCTTTCAGTGTAAGGATGTGTATTTATGCATATATGTGTAAGAACAGGGATTGTCTGTGTGAATACAGCTTCTTTTTTTAACATCAGAGTCACTGTGAATAGACATAAAACACATTAGACAGAAAATGCATTAGATAGAATGGGTAGTGTTATATAATTTATGTATAAGGGAAAAAGAAACTATGAATCCTTCCCTTAAATTTAAAAAAAGCCGGAATTCTTTTGTAAAATGCCATCATCATACAAAAATGTAGAGAATGCAAACTTCCTGCACCCGGCTGGAAAATCTTGCATGCTTTCATAATGAAGTCAACTGCTTTAATTAGGATTTTTCACAAGAAAATCAGTAAATATTATACTGTACCAATGTATATAGATTTCCAGTTAATGACCACTAGGAGATACAGGAATCCTCAATAATTAGAGTTTCCATTAAGCAGAATGTTGAAGAAATTGGGGAAGGGAGGAACGAAAATAGCTTTTTTGCTAAAATCTGAATACTTTCCTTTTCTTGTCCTGTAGACTCTCATTTCAGGGATTCAAAATGTTCGTCACTATCATCTGATATTTTATTTAATGAGTGGGATTTAATTTTTTTTTTAATTAAAAAAATATATACATATAACCCTGATGTACCAAGGTAAAAGAGGATGAAAATTAAAACAACTGCATACATGTTGGTTCTGATCACAGCTTGTATTCTGGTTGCGTTTGCAAACTCCAAATTTGTCTAATTATCATTGATAACTACCAGTTATTTTGTCTGGGGGGGTATGTGATAATCCCTAGATCCTCTAGCATGTCACTTCAGGTCCTGACTAATCCTTGAGAAAGCCTTCTTAGCTGCCCAGATTATCCTTACGCTTGTCTCTGACAGTTCTAGAGGAATCAGTTTGACTACAGACTTTGTCTAAGAGTTTGAAGTGATTCACTTATAATTGCCCAGACCATTTGGTATTCTGAAGTCAGGAACTGAGACTTTAAACTTTATTTCATAGATGAAATGAGGAAGATATGAGAGGTCTGTTTTATTGTTCTTGAGTAAATGACTGTGCTGGAGACATGACCTGCCACTTTTTTATTCTTGATGGATTTGCTTTAGTGACAGAGGCTTCCTGTCACTTCCTGGATAATCTGTGTTGCTGTGGTACAGTGGAGAGAGAATTTCAGAACAATCAGATGATGTCAGGTCATCATCTTCCAAGAACAGAACGGATTCTTCTCATCAATGACGAGGATATTCTTCATTCATCTATGAAATCTTCTTACCAATGAGTAGTCTAAGAGTTTTCCTGAACTGTGGAAAGAGCTGACCAGTTGTGGACATGTGCTTTAGAAGAAAGGTAATGATTCTACAGCTAATTTTTTTACCTACATCTTTCCTTGGCATATTACTCACAGTATGCATACCATTCTTTCCCTGATAACATGATCTTTTCCTGGGATCTTTTGTTAATTTAATTCAGTCCCATAAGAAATGGGGCGTGGGGGTGTGGAGAAAGGCTTTAAACCGAAAGTACAGTTGAAGGTATATGACTCCTTAATCTCATAAATTATTTATTTATGGTGCTTAGCTGTGCACTGGAACAAACCATCCATTTTATTGATGCACCTTTTAACAATGCTGAAGAACAGCTATAAAATATTTGCAGCAGGAGTACACAGAACAATATCTTAATATTGTATGCCTTGGGATGCTGAAAAGGACACCTGAGCGGGAAGAGCAGTTAGCTACTTCAGGGTAGCAGCCATATTTCCTCCAGGTTTATTCTATCAAAGGAGGACACTCATGCAGGCAAAGCTTAGAAGAAACACTTGTAGGAGAGATTAATGAAATAAATCAGTCAGTAGTACTAATTGGAATTTAAAAGAATGAACAGATGGTCTTTATGTGACTGGAAGTATCAGGATAAAAATCAGCACATGTGTTTGCTAAGACAGCTCTGCTCCAAGAAAACACACCTGTTTACTTTTCTGATAATGAAAATATTGTTAATACAATTTTTATTTACAGTTATCTTTGCAGTTAAATTACTCTGCGGTGTTTTAGTCCCTTTTGTAATCAGACAGCTAATCAGCTTTAAACTACTTAATATTATTCATATATATGTTTTTCCCCATGGGTCCAATAACATTAATCATAACATCAAAATAGCAAGGTGATCTTTCCAGTTTTCTTAATCCTATTTACACGATATGGCAAACACAGTCCGACTAGAAATAGAACAAATGTTGTATCCTTACAACTGGAAAGTAGAGTTTCTTCCAAGCAATAACAAATGAAATTCCAGTTTTCACTGGAATGTATTGATAGTAGATCTCCATATTGCTTATCTTCCTAACTGCATTGGAATCGAAATGTAGCTACAGCAAATTTTTCCTACATTGCCTAAAAAAGGAACGGGCATTAAATATTTTTCCTTAACTTAGCCAAGACACAAGTGATGCTGTGACAAAGGGTTCACCCTGTATCACCCTCTGACTGGCCCTTCCTAAAAAGTATCCATCATCAAAGGATTTGCTATGGCAAGACCTCAAACCAGTTCTTGGAGGTTAGTGGGAAACAAGACCTGATTCCAAGGATTCCAAAGCTCATTTTGAGTTTCAGAAACCCAAGACGTGTGGCTGCAACACGGCTTTATTTGGAATCTGAGAAAACAGATTGCCTTCTGTATTCAGATGGCCTTGTGTACTCATTGAACAAGTCTACTAAAGTGAAAACAAACTTGACTGTAAAACAAATATCTAAGTATTTAACTGTGAAATTTGGAATGCAATTGTAAAGAGGAAAATAAAATAACATGAATCTCTCTGTGTTCTCACTGAACTCACTGAAGATCTTCCTTTGTTGCTTTCACATTCCTGATACCTTGAGAGGATTGGCACCTACAGAGTTTTCTGAAACTGCATTTTCTTACTGAAATTGTTCAGGATATAAATCTCCTCTACTGCCTTACTCGTGCCTTTTAAGAAATTTCTTCTAGTACATCTTCATTCTATAATTCAATCAGAATTTAACATTACTAGACCAGACCTCTTAAATAAGTATAATTCAAAGTTTTTCCCAACTCTGGGTTATTTTGGCATTGGTCTTTAAAAGGGAAAATGCAAATGCATCATTCCCCTCTGACTAGGGAACTTCCTTGAATGTACCTTTAATCATATTTCTTAATTAGCCTTTGCATGCTAAGCTGTGTTAATACTACTCAATACATTTTGAAACGTAATAAACAGCAAATAATAATAAATAATAAGTAATAATAATAAAAATAAATAAATGGTATAATTTCATGAGAGTTGCCTGTACATATTTCATAACAAAATAAAGTTCTAGTCATTAATGACTAGAATTAGATGAAGACGATATCTGCTAGCCATAGAATTAACCAATTAGGCATGAGAGCATGCTTTCCCTTTCCCTGCCTTCTTCCATCCCTTTTACCAGTTTTAAAGCCCCTGATGTCATGAGAAACATACGTTGTGTCTTTTAGTCCAGCTCACATAAATTCAGGGGCACTGTATCTACTTGCCAAATGGATATACATGATAGCATGCTTTCTTAAGATAGCTAGCTCTGCAACTCTACTCTTAGCCTTGATAGCGATGCAAAGTCATTAATAATTTGTAAGCTTTCTTTTATATATCATAATTAAAAAAAAATAAACTTAATTAAGCGCAGTGCTTTTTAAAGAAAAAGATGGTGATGTACAGCTTCAGCTTTTAAATTTGCAACAGAGTTGAGTGCTGCAGAAAAACAACTGGTACAAGTTCTACATTCATAAAGATTCTCTGATTCGGGACCAATCACAGACCTAATTCAGACCAAAACCAAAAATCATGTTCTTTGATCCAAAACTCAGTAGATAGCTCAAGTGATAGGGCTTGTTCTTACATTTTACATTTAAAATTATAACCTTTGCAGGTACGGTAGCTGGCAATGATGGAAGGGAATGGCACTGAAGGAAAACAATACCTGGTGAACCATAAGTAGCCTGTGAAATAAAAGGAATTATAGAATCATAGAATCATTTAGGTTGGAGAAGACCTTTAAGTTCATCGAGTCCAGCCGTAAACCTAACACTGCCAAGTCCACCAAAACATTGTGTAACATTGTTACTAGGTCTGACTTCTACTGAAAGATCTTAAAGAATCTCTGGGTTTCTAAGGTATTTTTATGCTTGGCTTATCAATATTATATTGAAATTCAATAATCGATTGGATAAAACTCAATAAATAGTGATATTAAAACTTTTTCATGTAGACTAGCTTTTACTACAAAGAATGTGCCCATGCACCTATAGTCATTTTGTCATATTTATGATTGTATATGAACCATATGAAAATCAAAGATAATGGTTATATGCAAAAGTAGTATGGAGTGGCATTTAATATATTTTTAATGGCAATTTAACACTAAGAAGTGAAAGAACAAAACAACTGTCTACAGGATGCCCTGTAGACTAGTGTTTTGAGAATCTACAATCCCCACAACTAGGATGGATTCTTGGTCCAGGTCTGAGCTCCTGTATACGTAACAGTGAATGGAAGAATCTTGAATCCTAACACAAATATTTTTTCTAAGATGGTGTATATTTTTAAAAAATTATGAAAACACGGTACTTTCCAGCTGCTAGAAATTCTTCAGTAAGAAAACAGTTAAAGCTAACTTATAATTAGATCAGTAGCAGTTAACACAGCAAAATGTCATGGTTCCTTGAATAGTTGGTCCCATTTCAGGTAAACAGTTCAGAAATCAGGTCAGAAGCAAATCAAAAATACACGTCATGCCCTCAAGCCAAGAAACATGTTCGCTGTATCATTTAGAAAACCTCATTAAGTTACTTACAAACCATGGCTAGTAAGTTATAGCAAAAAAAGGTAGAATAGAAAAAAAGTAATTAGAAGATAATTTAGCCCCACATATGCCCCACAGAGCTTAGCAGTTGGAGATCAGACCATACTGTGAGTGAATTTCATTTAAGCTTCCTTGTCTCGCTTTGGAAATTAGAGAGTGACAAAAATATACCTTGTTAATAGACATCAGACTACATTTCACCCCACTGAAAATTTTGCTTATCGTGTGCTAAATCTTATTATCCATATGGTTGTCATTTAGGCCACAGCTACCCCATTTATCTTTTATTGTTCTTTAATTTTATCCATAAATAATAGAATTTCAGAAAACTTAATTCTTGTCATCTATCACTATATGTAACGAGCATAAAATTAACTAAAGAAAACCATAGCTTTGCACAGATGGCCAAGTGCTGTCTGATAATGGTTCACATGATGTCTTTCATCACCACCTGGATATATATTGCTGCTTAAGTAAAATGTATGTACATATACCCCTTCTCATTGGAATGCTCTCATCTGCCTGGCATGAAACCTGCTTCTAATACACAGATCAGCTTCTTTTTATTCTCTACCATAGCCCCAGTTCTACAAGGCACTTAAGCCAGGGATAAAATTAAGAATGTGAGCATAATTTGACTCTATGGGATTACATATAGGCTGGAGGCAAAATATATTCCAAATTAGAAGCTTTCCTTTGAAAGGGTTTGGATCTTAATGTTAAAAACGCCCCAAGTGTTTTGCTGAATCAGAGCTGCTAGGGAGTTCAGAGGGTGAAGTGATTACCTCCATCTTCTAAATTTGATACTGTACCATTCTCTTCTACACAGCAATCATTGTGATGGCTTGCAGGAATTCTTGATAGATAGATAACCCGTTCAATCAATTAAGTAGTTATCACCTCATCACTCTTTGTTTCACTTATGGCTCATTTTAGAAGAGAAGTTTGTATTTTCAGTCTCTTTAAATGCTTTTAGAAGTGCTCAAAAGATGTTCTTTAGCAAATTCCCATGGGAGTAATTTGTACTTTATGTATTATTTCCATGGTAACTTCAGAGAACAGGAACAGGGTTGTATGCTGTGTTACATCCATCTTAATTTAGTTTAGGACATGTTGGTTTTTTTCCCAGGGTCAGTTTTCATTAACAAAATATTAAATGGCCTGTAAAATGAAGATTGAAAAGGCAAACGTCCTTTAATATAATACTGTACTGAAGTCCTTTTTCACAGTACATTAGTTTTCATCTTCAAATAAAATACCAGGGATTTTTTTATTATTATTATTTTTAGCAAAGCAGCAACTGAAATCTGTTGTAAGTTTTCCGTGACAGAACTAGAATACAACGATGTGGAATTTATCCTGAATCACTTGGAAACTTGCTCCCTGACCTTTTTGCTGTGCTATTCCCAGCTAATGAAAGTACTAGTCATGGACAGAGGCAACTTTTTTCAAGTGAATCCGAGCAGCTGATTGGTTTGATACATCCTCAGGAGACAGCCTCAGGTGCTTCTGTCTTTGCTTCTTATTACAGTGTTGAAGCACTTTTCTCCGTTCCTACCTGGCTTCCCAGCCCGCACGTTCTTTCAGTATAATTAACAATTTTTGCGCTCTGTATCCTCTTTAAACCAACCAAACATGCTTTGATTGACCACAATGCTTTTATAATCATTTGGTTCCCAATTATGTAAATAATTACTTACAAATATATATATTTAAAAAAAATATGTATATCACTAAATGGGAATCCCTGTTCAACTAGTGTTGTTACTTAGTATTGTTGCATAGGTAATGTAATTCTCCCCAGAGTCTGACTTTTTATTGCTTGTCTTCATATTTATATCCTTTGGCCAAATATGTATTCATTTCTAAGTAGATTACGTAAGAAGTATTGCGATAATGAAGGATCTGTAACAAATGAAGCTAGGAGAAATGAAAACAGCAGGTACAACTGTTCGGGATAGTGGCATGCTAGCAAGAGATGTTTATTAAAAGATTAGGTTTCATTTCTCTGTTGACGTGTGTGTCCTCCTAAACATTAAGAAATACTTTGTAAGACACCGTACAACTTCATCATGAAGCTGTCAGGGTGCAAAAGCACACTTTCCAGCTCCTGAAATATACTGGGTGGAAGGTATTTTTACAAAATATCAATAGAAAATGTACTTCAGGGAGCAGTTGTGCTGTGTAGAGACAGAATTACATTATAGTCATCTCCATTAAGATGTCAGCAATCACCAATTGATTCCATGAAGTCATTTCCTGTTTGCAGTGGGGGGAATAGCGACCAGCTGTATGATGGAAACAATTGCATTTAATTATACATAATGTTAACTTATCAGCAGTTTACTGACCATCACTGTATCTCAAGTACAACTTTAGAATATTTGCATGTTTACTTCACAGTGGGGCCATTTTTTCCCTGGAAAGCCTTGGGGTTTTTAACGTAAAATAACTCTTCATTTTGAAATTCCAAGTGATTTAGACTAGAAATTTTCGAGAAGGGTAAACAGGTGAAAATTGAAACAATGTTTCAACAAAACTTTTCAAAACTGAATGTTTCTATTGGACTCCTCTTATTTTTCTAATTTCTGTAGGGAGATCGACTTGAATTTCCTGATTTGTTCTTTTTTTTTTCCCATCTTTGAAATGTTCCTGTATGTTTCTCCCTCACTTCTGTTTTAGAATGCATTGATTTGGGCACATGTTACAGGTGAAAATTGAAACAATGTTTCAACAAAACTTTTCAAAACTGAATGTTTCTATTGGACTCCTCTTATTTTTCTAATTTCTGTAGGGAGATCGACTTGAATTTCCTGATTTGTTCTTTTTTTTTTCCCATCTTTGAAATGTTCCTGTATGTTTCTCCCTCACTTCTGTTTTAGAATGCATTGATTTGGGCACATGGTTTCAAGTCCATGAAAGAAATTAGGTGCATTAAGTTTTGGCTGAAGCAGAGAAACGTGGAGATAGGATTTTGTAGGGAGTGTTTTCTGTAGCAAGTGACACCTTCATCTGTAAAGATACTTTTGGCTCTCCTCAGCTCCCTTCTACTCTTCACAGCCTCTTCTCACTTCTTCCAGTCGCTCCCACTGTTTGCTCAACTTGGTGCCTAGAAGGGGGCAATGGAAAGGCTTGAGCATATCTTTGCTCATTACATGCCCTTTATTGTATATTTCCTTCTCATACTGTATTTGGGATTTAAAAAAAAGGATAGAAAACCACAGCTGACATCCAGGCTCACTTTCCTATGGAAAAATGATCCCTCATGAGCAGCTTTGGGAGAGGGCATTGAAAGCAGGGTCATTGCATCTCTGCTCTATAACTGTGATTTCAAAAAAGGAGAGGAGGGAACCAAAATAGTTGGTTATCAGTGGAGGAACCAAGTTCGTATATTGTGCATATATTGCAAATTCCACAGGACCCACAAGGTTTGGATAATGTGGTAAAACAAAAATATTGATAGCAAACACTGTAGCAGAATCTCAAGGTTCTTTATATCTTTTTCTGAGTCCTTGTGAATAATTTTACTGCCTATCCAGAAATAGTGTCTTCATTAATTAAAAGAAAACCTCTACATAAGATTGAAATGAACAGAAAGGTAATATTTTGTCCTTTAAAGTATAGTGTTTGATTTAGCTATTTCTTTAAAATTCATGTTTTGTTGTTCAAGTGCAGGCAGACCAATAATCTAAGTTAACTTTCCTCAGTTTTGTGAAACACAATTTTTGTTTGTCTTGATTTTTTTATGAAATCATGGTTAGATAATAATTATTAAATGTTAACCAAGGTGGCATTTAAGCAAAACATAGGATCACATTTTCTTTGAAGTAAATGCAAGCTGACTACAGACATCTCCCGAAGATCACCTCCTTGAAGTCATTTAATTTGACATAATCTTTGCCTTTCAAAATGACTGCCTCACTCTTTTCTTTCAAACAGCTCTTATATCAGAGGAGGCATCCGATCTCTTTTGTCATAGAATCATTTAGGTTGGAAAAAACCCTTAAGATCATCAAGTCCATCAATCTAGCATTTAGGATGCGTGCCAAAAAGTAGCAGACCTGGGTTCTCTTACCTGCTTATTCTATGGGGATTTAATTTCATATTTCCCAGGTCTGGGGTAAATTCTTCTTGAAGCTGGGTCTCTGTATTGCCAGAAATGTAAGGCACGTGGGGCCATGAAGTGAAGTCTCAGGAAGCCCGACTCGGTAGCACTGTATGCAGGTACCAACATCGCCTTCCAGTCTGTGAACCTTCACAGAGAAGAATAAGGGATGCCCGCAATGCGGATCATAATGTGGCATGGCATTTCCATGGGACCCTTTCATTCTCATAGCTTATCCTTTTTGGTGCATGGGTTCTGTGAAAAATGGTGTGCTCGCACATTTAATGATTATTGTAACGTGTAAAGAGACAAACCTTAACCAGCATGTTACTGCACGTTTGAGAACATTAGACAGAGGAGACCTCTCAAGTCAACCTGACCTACCCACAGCAACCCTGAACTTCAGCTGGAGGAAAAGTCCTGAGGAACTCTGCATTTTACCATGCCATTACAGATGAAATCTTCTGAGAATTTAGGAGTCAAAATCTAAGCATCTGCTGAACGTACGAGAAATGTAATTTTTCAAAACCCTGTAATTTTGACTGAATGAGGGCAGACCTGTGTTAGGAGTGACAGAAACTACTCACTGGCACAGAGGCTATGCAGATGACACTCTATTCTGCTTGCACTAGGTTGTGGAAGTGCGGCCAGTGTCTCAAGTTTCAACTTTTTCTTCTAACTGTTAATATGATTTCTGCTCTTGAACATTTTGTGTTCTAAATCAGCTTTTGCGGCCATTCTTACCTGCAGTGCAGTGACTGTCTGCCAACTCTCATTAAGGTATATTTGCTATCATTTGCGAAAGTAAAACTAGGCCATTAATCCTCCCATATAGTGTGACCTCATTGTATATTGAGACGGTGCTGCTGCTGTTGCCAGTATCAGTGCTTTCCTCCTGAAGGTGATAAAATGCCTTGAAGATGCTAATGAAGTAGGAGTCCCAACACCCCTACAAGATAATTAGGTAACTTTATTCTGCATTATAGATGGAAGAAGTTCAGGTGCACAGAGCATAATATTTTGATACATAATAATTTATAGGACCAGAGCTGAACAAAGGCTTCTGTATAGCACTGTTCACTCCTATCATAAAAAGATACTACAGTGGCATATTTTCAGTGTGAGAATGTTTGCTTTCTGCTTTTTTAGTCATCCCCTCCAAATTCAAATGTATTTCAAGATGGGGTTTTGAATTGTCAAAAAATTAAACCTACTTCCATAATTTTTCTTGGGTTTAACTTAAACAAAATTAAATAAATCTAGGTAGTATATCCATCTGTGGAGATTTTCAAAACCAGACTGGATAAAGCGCAGAGCCCAGAACCTCATCTGACCTCATGGCTGACCCTGCTTTGAGCAGGAGATTGGACTAGAGACCTCCTGAATTTTCCTGTGTATCAATGTTTTTGTGCTGTTTACTGCTAGAAACTGCATGCCCATGACAATTACATGCATGTATCATTAGCGTATTATTGTGTGTAGGAACTGAATACTCAAAATAAGATTAATGGAGAATGCATTCTGTTTATTGTAGTATAATACCATAACACTAGAACTTCTTAGCATTAAAGGAATGATGGCATATTGTAGAACCTCTCCTGCATTAAATAAGCAAATTACTTAATTATAACTAAAATGCTTCCTAATAGAAACAGATAATAGTCATGGAAGCTGGAAATAGAGGATGCAAAATGTAAATGGCTCAGAAACTATTCTGGGTACCTGCAGTGCACATTTTCAAGTTGATTTAAAAGAGATTAAAAATCTGAAATCAAATTATGATTCATCTATTGCTTCCATGATAATTGTAAAATATGTTTTGTCTGTGAAGTAACAAGAAGTTATGCATAACATTTATACAATGAGTGTAAATGAGTTTACCTTGAGTATAAATTTATCATTAGCTTGCACCATCCAAACCCTAGAAGCCTAGGGACCGCAGCCTAAATACCATATCCTTTCTGCAGATTAATGCATTAATTGGCACACAGTGTACGTAAGCTTGTTTATTTAATGAAGTTCATGATGGTCTCTGTGGGTGAATGCACACATTAAAATATTGCAAAGCATGCCTAACACTTTTTCTTCCTTTAATTCCTGGAACTTTTTTGTGTTAATTCTTGATTATTTTCTAGACTCTTCAAGCTTAAGGCAGAGGTAATCCATAATTAGGGAAATCTAGGGAACCCCTGAAATCAGGGTTGTGCCCTCTGTCTCTCAGCCTGACTTGCACTGTGTCAATAGGGAGCTGAGAAGAAACCATCGTGGTGCTCTGTGGAGCTTCAGCAGATGAGAATGCTGCCCTTTGTATTTGAAAGATTATTTCACCTCCTGCCTATATAGGCAAGCTATCTTAAAAGTCAACTGTCTGAGCGTGAATAACTAGATCCAGGCTCTTTTGCAAGGTCTTTTTGCAGACAGGAAGACAAAGAAAAAGACCTAATGCCCCCATTTGAACATGCAGTTCGCAGTGCAAAAACTGCAGCCTGTCAATCTACTAAGAAAAACCTGCCAGTGAAAGCTGCTACAGAAATCAGTACAAAGAGACTGCCAGAAAAGTAACTTACGCCAGAAAGTAAGAATAAAGGAAAAATTAAAGAAACAAAAATGTTGTACTAGGACAAGCATTTGTTGCCAGCTGCTGTAGCACGTTACTTGTAAAATTTGATCCAGAGGTCAAACCCATTTAGTGGTGACTGCCTATAGGTAGCGTCAGGATCTCTTCTTTGGTGAATGACTGTAAAGCACAGAATCTAAGAAGGCATTAAGGGAAAAATTAGTTTGACTTTGGTATATCTGAACTTTATCATCTCTTCTCAATTGTCCAAGTGAAACCAAAGAGCATGATCTGATTTTGTTTCCACCAAAGACAATATATTTGGAAGAGGAAAAGAGAATAACAGAATGCAAAGCAATTGCCTCCTTCGATTTTACTTACATGAAATATTTATAACTTGCATTCACTTTCTGTTTTCCACACATGTTGAAAGCATAAAACTTAATACTTATGTGGAACGCATACATCTTAATATGTCATCTTGTGAATGGACCACAGTAGCAATCTGAAATCTGACCTTCTGTCTGTTGTCTGGCTACTTAATTGGAGCTGTTGTGGGACAACTCTGCATACAGAAAAATGTTTGAAGTCTATTTTTTGCATGTATTATGTATATTTGATTATTATAGTATAAGCAAGATTGTAAATGCAGTGGATAAGCACAGTCCAGATCATGGCCATGCAGCTATGGCCAACTGGAAGCTTCTTTTTCCTAAAGGGAGACATTTGGGTGCTCTAGCTCCCCCGATCAGCGCATGCTCCGTGACAGAAGGGACACAGCGCTCAGGCAATATGTTGACTGCCCAGCTCAGGTATCCTATCCTGTTCATTAGCTATTCTCTGAGTACATCTGGACAATATGGATATTAGTCCTGCAAAGAGCACGTACATGTTTAACACTTAGCGGACTTTCAGGGTCAGGTCCAATTAACTTAAAACCATGGCAGCAGCTAGCAAGAAACCTGTGCTGGGACATTGACTTCCAGCATTGATAACATCAGTGGACCAGAACCAGAATCAGCAAGGAAGGCTAATTTTAAAGAAATGGTCCATAAACATGACCTTGAAGAGGTTTGCTACACAGTGGGACTTACCAATTTTTTAATTTTTTTTTTTCTCATGGAAGAGCAAGATAACAGGAGGTGAATACAATTAATGACAAAATTAATCTGCAGCACAGGTTCTCTTTCACGTTTCTCCTGACACAGCTGCACCAGCCAAAAAACCCTTTTCTGCCACCACTGCTCTTCCCCAGCTCCCAGGTACAGCTCTGGCCACTGTGTTCTTCTGCCTTCCCCAATTTACCTCTTTTGCCTTCCCCTGTGCATGCATAGCGAGTTGGGTCAGCCTGGTTGACCCTTATTCCTAATTCCTTCAGAAGTGGCACCCTTGAAACAAATCATATAGCAGGTTTTTCTTCCTCTGAGTGATAATGGGGAGCCCTCTGGGTTTGGAATATGCAGCCTGAGGACCCTCCTGAGTCCTGGTTGTGTGCTAGGTCTTCAGAGAGCAGACCAAGAGGGAACAACAGGCAGCAGAAAGCTCCAGCCCTCATACTCTCTTCTTGCAAGGTATTTGGTCACCACCTCAGTCTTGGGGATTAGAGGATTTTGTCAGGATAGCCATGACTTTAAAACTCCTTTCATGGATCTGATGCAAAGGTTTTACAAGCCACACGTAGGGATTCTATGGTGCTGTGTGAATCTTTCTTGCTTGCTTTCTGTAGCAGCCAGCACTCTCAATACAGATCAATAAACTTCAATTAGCTACAGAGGCTTAAAATAACCAGGCTTAAAAACTGTAGAGCAGCTTTTAGCACTTTCCTTTGTCATTTTTTATCTTAAAAAAACTTGGTGAAAGTGAGGTAGAGAATATTAGCATCATGCAGTTAGATCAAAAAATTCTTCATTTGGGTTCTTTGAGTCTTTTTAACTGGTATGCTTTTGATTTAACAATACACAACTGAGTTCCTGTAGAAAAACAGCATGCAACAAGCAAGGTATTCTTTGCAAGCTGTTGGGCTTGGTGGGTGCTTTTCTGTTCTCTATTGGGATTTAACTTGAGGTCAGACTACATATGGGCTAAGCTGATGCTTCATACACAATACTGTTGGACTTTTTGCTATATCAAATATTGCTGATAGGGAAGGTTTAGCATGAAAATTGTGTATGTATTTCTGCAAAAAGATATTTCTGGAGAAAGAGAAAATAAGAAATAACTAAAGTCCAACATTTACTGAGACTGTGGGTGACCTAAATTCAAATCTCTTATTTCCTGGATATTGGGATCTTGCATTTATATTATTTCCCTATATCCTGGTCATACCCCCAGCTTTATGGATATTTCTATAAAAGACTCTTTCATTCCTCTTTTGGAAATATCTGTATTAATTATGAACTATTTCTTAAAGCACCAACTTTGTAGCTGGGAATCCTGCTTTTCATAAGATTTCCCTAACCACATGGATCTGTCCATCTAGAAACTTTCGAAGGACATAGGTTTCAGCACAATGGAGAAAAAGAACCTGGGGGGAAAGATGTGTTTTCTTTTCTATAGGATGGGAAACTTTTCCTTCTCAGGATTTATCTTCAGTGGGATCTTTCTTCATTGTTGGATATCCCACTTGAATTAGAAAGGCAGAAGCTTAAATAACCTCTAGTGGCAACACTATGCTACTTAATGTTTCCATTCCTACTTTTTCCTCTTGAATGTATTTCCAATATAAGATTACCATATGTCTCAGTAAATTTTGGTATATAGAACATTGGATCAGATCCTGTCCCTTCCAAGTTCTCATTATGATCCTGTAAATTCAAAGGGATCCTTTGAGCTTAGTGTTTTTTGGAATACATAAAAAATAGGGAACAATTTGTCAACATTATACTGGTAAAACTTCCCATGTTAGCTGGCATAATTGACGTCAGCAAGTCACACATCCATTCTGATCTCAGGTGGGTGGGGGAATAAGGGTGACATGATGTCCTTTCCTATCCCCATATGAAATCCTTACATCACATATTTTCAATAGCTGTATCTATTAATATTTAGTGTTGTTGCACAGTTTCCATAACATTGGTTTCAGTAACATTGGTTTCAGTTTTTAATAACCCACAGCTAACTGAATCACCAGTCTGTCTTCTAATGCTCCCTGTCTTTGTTAAAAAACATGCATACTGATGTGTTATTTCTAGTATACACTAATATGTTGTTTCTGAGATGCTTTGATTTGCCATGCTGGGTGAAGCGCCAATTGTTTAGAAAATAATCTCTGCCTCCCATTGCAAAAAAACACTCACATAAAGAACTGCCTGCAATGTGTGGATAGATGGGCAGTGACCAAGCCAGACTATACATCAAATTTATGTCTCAGGAACTTTACTATTAATAATTTTTACTGTCAACTTTTAATATCAAAGAAGAAAGTACAGCACAGTGTTTTAACACACTCCGGAACACTTTATTAAATAGCATAGCAGTATGCTATTGTAAATTGAGGTCAGGAGGAAGGCTAGCAGAACTTTACAGGCTTAGGAACTCAATACTCCAGTACACCACTGGGATAAGAGTCTCTCTTCCAAGACCGTTTGCAGCTGACAGTGCTATCAACAACTCCAGCTCATCAAGACAACAATAACAACAACAGGGTGGGGAAAAAAAAAACCAACAAGTAATTCCCAGAGATATAGGTAGAAACAATGATTTTATCTCAGGCAAAAAAGGCAACCAAAAGGGACCCCTGGGACACCCGAGGGAAGAAACTCTAATGCTAATTGACATAATTTAAAAAGATGATTCTGTTATTGCTAACAGTCTAATTTAGTCATTAGCTCCCCAATGTTGAGGCAATCAAACCAGTTGTTATAATTTTAGTAGATGGATAACAAGGTATGCCTCAGTGTACAGATGTATATGCTAGAAGGTAGACTAAAAGAATGTGAAAAGAGCTTTCTAATAAATACATTTTGTATATCTTTTTATGAAACACCACTCCTTAATGTTATTTGTCTGCTGAATGAGCTTCATTATATTTTGTGCAAATATGTAGTAATAATTTGTCATGAGGCCACAGAAAACAGCAAAACCAAACAAAACTATCTACGTCTCCTTAATTTCACCATTTCTCAAAATAAAAGGTTTACATTTTTACATAAAAATAAATATTAGTTAGAGGTTTTTTTCCTCCCTAAACTGTATGCTTGCTTTGCAGCAAATGTCCCTGTATTAAACAACTCTAGTGTTCACCTGGAAGTTGTCAAGGATGTAAGAATTAAAAAGCAGTTGTACTTACATCCATGGCAGATGTAACTGGCTATCTGAGCTCAAAGGTTTGCTGCGATACTGTCCTCACATCTGTTCCCTGACTACACTTCCCACTGTGAAAGTGTCCTATCAGTATCATGCATTTTTACTAAATGATGTGACAATGTCCTGTAACGGGTTACACCTGCTCTAACCGGCCTCTTTGCTAAATCGTATGTGGTTCAAATGAAGAGTGAAGGGGGAAAAAAAACCCTCTCTCTCTCTATTTTTTAAAAGTCTCTTTCCAGACCTCCCTGCTGCCCAGAAAAGCTCTCTGTGCCTCTCATGTAAAGTCATTGTCCTCTCTTGACTTCTCTCTTTAAACTTGCTATAAACTTTTACCTTTTTCAGTAAGTTTGCTGCAACACAAAATGCCTTGTCATAAGAATAGGCTTCGAGAGAGGATGCTGATGCTTTGAAATCAAGACTCTGTCTCAGTAACAGGATTGGGTCAGTCAAGGAACGAATGTCTGAGTGAGAAGGGGAGTAGCCAAAAGCTCCAAAGATAGGGTGTTCTTACGCCTTGTGGAGATCAGAGATTCAGTCTTTACTTTGAGTCAAGCAAGGTATGAACAAACATATATACGAATATCCCTGTTTCCAAATTCTTTAAATGTAAAATTTTGAAAGGTCTATTTCAAAAGTTTTAAGTGGTCTTTTTAAATTAAAGAAAAAAAAAAGTGCAACCCTCAAAGAAGTTGAAGTTTGAAATTAAATGTTTAACACTAATAACAGGTTATTTTTGCTTACACTTTATTTTGGGCAGAGCAACATAAAAATACTAAAGATGAGCTTTTGAAAAAAAATCGCTTGTTTGCTTAGCTGGTATCTGCCAAGAGTTCTAGCAAATTCGATAGAATTAATGCCCTTCCATGACATTGCTACACTTTATCCCTGGATGGTATAAATGGGCCTTAGAAAACGACACTGCCAGGAATGGATTAAGAGAATTAACTTGCATAAGGAGTCAAATCTCTGACCTCTACTTTCATTCACCTCTCATGAGTGCCGCAATCCACTGGGAGAAAGGTGGAAGTGATAGCCTTTACAGAGCAGAGCAGATGAGTGCTCTTGCACGCAGAGGGCTTTTGAGGAGTTGGATTGCATGTGGGTCAGTCCAGTCACAATTTACTTCTGTCTACTGCTATGGCAATTTGCATAGGGGAGATTTTTATACAGCTTGTTAAAACAAGTGTAAGGGAATCATTCTCAGACAGGAGACTACACAATGGGAATATTAACAAGCCAGCAATCTGTCATTTGCTGTCTGATTTTTTTTTTTTCCTAATAATACCTTAAAGTATAAACTAGTGTACAGAAAGGGCAAGTGCCATACGATCCCTCCTTCCACACAAATACCTCCAGCTCTGTTTGGGAGAAGAGTAGCCTCACAGCAAAAAGGACCCAGTACAGCAGAAGCCATGCCCAAATGGTAGTTCTCCACATCACTAAAAAAATTGCCAGTGTGCTTTGCTGGTGCCTCCAAAGGGAGAAGGAGAAGGAGTAAGGACAGGAGGAGTATTCTGCAACTGCGAGCAGAGCCGTGAGTCAGGGCTGAATTTCTGTGAGGTTCACAGTTCTGGAAGTGTAAAAACATGCACGACGTGGATGAAATCACAGTCATTTTAGCATGAGTTAAAACCAACCACAATTCACACCTGGATGTCAGCAAAGAATTTTTGCCCCTTGATATTAATATATCTTCTGTAGATGGCATATGCGTAACAGAGGGCTGCAAACAATTAGGCATATGCTTTCTGACGTTTGAACCATGCAACGCTGTGCCTGGTAAGGGAAACATCTCTGTACCTCGGATAGAAGGAGATTTGTGAAGAATTCTCTATTGGGTCTTGTGTAGGGTTGTAATGAATTACAGTTTTGTGCAGTACTGAGAAGGGATTGAGCTAGGACTTGAGCTAGGATCTAACAGTACTGATATTTGTAGTTGTATATCACAACCACAGCTGAATTTTAATGCCTGGAAACAGTTTCTCAATTTATTGAGAACAGACATCTGTGCTGCTGAGAGGACACGTGCGTTCCCTGGGCAAGGGAAGCCCTTGGTGGTGCTGCAGGTTACCCGCCAAGTGGGCCCTCAATGGCTCTAGAGCACACCTACCCAGCTATAGTTTTGATTATAGAACTCCTGTGTAGGAAAATGCTGTTGCTTTGGTGAGCTTCTTACTTTATTTCTCTACTCAGAGCAGAGCAATCCTCACGTGTTGGTGCTGTCACTGCTCACTTGTCCCATGACTGGTGTTCTCAGTCCCAACCTCCGACTGACGCAACGCACGCCTTGTACTATATAAGTAGCTGCACACACTTTTAAACCTATCAGTTATCATGTACTATGAATGGCCACAATAGAGAAACAAAATACTTCCCACCACCAAAGAAATTTCTAAACTTGTCATTCAAAGCTAACCCATGTTTGCACATAAACTACGTCTGCTAGTAGCTTGCTTTCACTTATTTGAGATTGAGCCCCGTAGATCAAAAAGCTTGGGCTTGCTGAGAAAGGAAGGATATGAGACCTCATTAACTTGTAACCGTGAACTGTTCGCGATGGCTTTCAGCTTTCTGGTATGGGCTGCACCCTTCCTGTACCCCGTAGAGTATCACACATCTCACCAAGCTCCTAGATAACCGACACAGTTCTGCACGGCTTAGCAGCTTTGTCTTTCCCTAATTGCACTTTGGGATTTAAATGTGATGTGCAAACACGGAGAATGGGCCACTCATTCACTTTTCAGAAGTGCTCTAATCCAATATAGCCACCTTAATGAAATGCCAGGTACACCAGTCCCATTATTGTCACAGAGAGTTAGGTGATTGTATGAAAATATGACCTTCTATAAAAACCTGTCTAAATTATCTTCCTGGAGCTTGTATGGTATTACTGATGATGAAAAAGGTGAAGGAGTGTTTTTGAGGCTTATTTTTTCATAAAAGTGCTTAATCAGGAAAGAATTAGAGCTCATGTTTATGTTATTCTTTATTCAGTAAAGCCTGTAGGAAGACACTCATATCCTAGATCATAATTTTGAAGGAGAAAATTTCCGCAAAATAGGAGTTTAGAAAACAGGTTTTATGGTATTACTGATGATGAAAAAGGTGAAGGAGTGTTTTTGAGGCTTATTTTTTCATAAAAGTGCTTAATCAGGAAAGAATTAGAGCTCATGTTTATGTTATTCTTTATTCAGTAAAGCCTGTAGGAAGACACTCATATCCTAGATCATAATTTTGAAGGAGAAAATTTCCGCAAAATAGGAGTTTAGAAAACAGGTTTTCTGGGACTGCTATTTCACAATAGAAATACATCTTGCCTGTTTTTGATAAAGGGACATATATTAGCCAATGCTAAGAAGACATCAGTGTTTAGTATAATTTAGTCCTCAAAGTCTCCAGTAATTTACATTTTAGCATTAACATTTGTATATTTGTGTAATGCCTTCAAAGTATGTGAGGGGCTATATAGGCATGCAGTAATGATTCTGCCTTGGAAAGTTAAAAATCTGTCTGGGTGCCAACAAGTAAGGGACAGAACAATACACTGCACTCAAGGATATATGTATTTATATATATTTTTACATTTTAAAGCTACAAAAATTTTAATACACTTCGAAGATCTGTAGTATACCTCTAAAATGATATTTTTTAGAGTACATAAGATAATGCAATTTAAGTCTTACAGTTAAAAGACAGGGCTCCTTCTGAAAGAAGTCTAGTTATGACAATGACCTACCCCTTAAATTAGTTTTTTCTCAACTACTGATATTTCAACTGTCACCATTTGTACAGTGTCTGGAACAGTTGGGGCTCCTACTCTGTAGGTCTTTAAGCACCGCAAGAATTAACATAATTAATCATGATAATTATAGAAGGTGTATGCTTCTTAAGCACGGTGCAACAATTGCACAACGTATGACAAGGGGACTGCCAGTGGTAAAGCCGTAAGCAAACAAATGGGGCAACAGCCTTGTTTTAATGTACTACGTTACGAGATGAGAAAGATAAGCCTGAGT
This sequence comes from Aptenodytes forsteri, assembly GCF_000699145.1. NCBI lineage: Eukaryota > Metazoa > Chordata > Aves > Sphenisciformes > Spheniscidae > Aptenodytes > Aptenodytes forsteri. The sequence continues at coordinate 736,436 of NW_008795138.1, read as the reverse complement.
GCAAGTAGATAAACAACCCAATACTCCAGTGGGATGTTGTGCATCTGAGACAGAATACAGTGCAGATCCTTTGAGATAAGAGTTGTCTGATCATATTTCTTGACTCTCAGCAGGAAACAAGAGCAGAAACATTTAAGCATGCAGATTGATATGCTGAATTTAGGAACTGGGTTGAATGTCAGCAAGAAATGGGTAAGGTAGAAATATGAAAGCAGGGAGAACATGACATTCTCATGTTCTCCAACCCACATGCATTAAGTTAGAAGGAAGTCTGACCCTATGGCTATATTCATCTGAGAAATGTATTTATTAAGATAAAATGCAGTCTTCCATATATATGCAAATCTACAAACAATCACAGACCAAGTGCACCATTTTAGTGTATGGTAGATTAAACCATAACTTTAATCATTAAAATTTTCAAACATTTTATTTAAACGATGAATTGCAATACCATTTATGAGACATATCTGGAAAAAAAACCCACCGGTTATACCTTGGTAGGCCTTTGAATCTTTAGCTGAAATTTGTGCTAATCCAATACAACTACAGAATATTTTTATGGTTTGATGAAGTGCAGGGCAAAATGACAAAAGAAAGTAATGACATTTCTGCACATTTTCCTTGTCATTTCCTCCATAAGAGGAAATTTGTGACCATTAGCTGTTCAAGTGACCTGCATATCTTTTTAGAACTTCATCATATCCATAGGACCTGATACTTTTTGCCAGTAAGACACTGCAGATTATTCTCTCATAAAAGGTTAATCATGTGCATAAGTGTTTGCAGGAAGAAGCTATTAAAATGTGCACTGTACGTGCCCCAGTAGCAAGGCAAACCTTGAAGAAAAATGAGACAGAAAAATTCCATTCTTTAGACCTTACTGCTTATCTGGCAATTTTTAGCCTTCAGCTCACACAGCCACAGTCTGGAGGAACATCAGACAAAGGGAGAGAAATCAACATTACAATTATTTGGAATATTTCATATCAAAGCTTATAAAACGACTAAGAAGCAATCAGGACCAATGTCTCCCTGCTAATACATGAGTTGGCTCTTCAAGGTTGAATGCCCTTTACTCTCAGTGATATCAGAAACAGGATACTGAATTACCTGCCTTTTGACATAGGTTTGGAGAACAGTTGCTGTGCATCAGCTAATACACTGTTAACATTCTTGCATGCTAAAACCTTCAGACACTGTTTTCAACCTACTGCCCAACAGAAGTGGTCACACAGTCCATTCTCACCTGCAACTAGCAGTTCCCTCACCTTAATTTCCTTCCTAAAATGTTTTTAGAATCCCCAAATCCACCAAGCAAAATATCTTTCCTTTTCTATTTTGAAATTAAATAGAGAAATTCAAAACCACGTGTAGAAGCATGAGCCACAAAAGCTAGGCACAGATTGCCTTTAATTCTAGTAGGAATAACAGAATTTCATGTAATTATAAATATTTTCATTGCTGCTTTTCTTATAATCAAATCATAAGTGGAGGCTGGATCCTACATCCTACATTTCTACCCTTGGAGTTCTCATCTGAGGAACGCCACGATAGCAGAACGCAATAGCGTATGTCAGGCTAAAATGTTTGATTTCTTAATTGCTATAAAAGATCTGTCTCTCTTGGTACATTGTACACAAAACATTACAGCCTTCAAGTATTTTCCGAATATCTCTGTGTCCTAGTTTTATTGGTTTGTTTGGTCTGGTTTGACTTTGAAACCAGTCTTAGGAAATACTTTTTCCAAATTAAGCTACGACTTTCTCTCTCCACATCCATACTTGACAGAGGAAGTTGAACACATTAGTTGATTTGTATAATGAAATATCTAGGTAACACTGTGCAAATCTTTCAGAACACTTCTTGTGAATCTGCATTTGCCCGGCAAGGTTTGCTTTGCCTTTGGGTGCACTGCCTGAGCCACCACAAATACAGGAGCATAACTCGACTGTGGACTCCAGGCAGAAACTAGTCTGGGTAAGGCTGTAGGGTCTTAACATAAAAAGCCTAAGCCCAGTGCAGCCAGTGGGGATTTTCCTAAGGCATTTACAGCCCTCATGATGCTAATATATTGCAGGACACTGAACAGCATTAGAGGCAGCACACTTGTTACACAGAAAGCAGGAGTCCCCAGTACAAGAGAAGATGCCATATACTTTCTGATAGCGGGAATGGGCTCAGCATCAAACTATTTTACACAGCTGTGCCCATACAACTGAAGAGCTACATGCACTTCAGATTCAAATACCAAGACCCAAGTCTGTGCAATAAGCTGCCACCATGGAAACCACCTTTTCCCTTTCATTAAACATGCAGAAAAAGGAAAGAAAAAAATCTCAAGTGGCTGAAAATGCATGATATTCAATAAGTCTTGCAATTCTAATGACCTCAGGAGTTTCTAGGAAAAAAATCCTTTCTGCTCCACAATTTTTAGATAGTAATGCTGATAGTCATTACTGAAAAAGGTTAGCTGAGAAGGACTGCAACTTTCACTACTCCAGTTCTGTCTTGTTTCCCTGAAGACAAAATAAATCCAACACATGCAGAAATGAGAGGAACAGATAGCCAGAGCAGAAAATACAGCATCAGTGACAAGGGCTGAATTGCGCATCATTGCTTTTGAAAAAAAGACAGGTATTACACACACTCTAGTCAACTAGTCTGACACTCAGCAAACTTGTGGCAGTGTCAAGCTGTTTGAGATATTATCATTAGCTGCCTTTCTACTGATAAGCTTATTGCAACGAACAAAAATAGAACGTTTTGAGCAGCCAAGGCTAGCAGACTTGCAATGAAATGGATTAGAAGTCGTAATCTGCTAAACACATCTGTTTTGACATTCCCTGTTAACAAAGTGTGACCACTCATCGTGTAGCTGTGGTAGCTGTAAAAGAGGTATTTCAGCCATTAGCAAGAACCAAAACCTAGTATGTTGAGTGTTTCTATCCTCCAAGTCTATGAAGTAGAGCCCTACTCTGGGGTAGAGTTCATCACATCAATAAGTCACTGAGTTGGTGGATGCAGTTGTACAAATACAGCTCTGGTCATCTCTCTCTGCCTTCCTGTTTTACTTGCATTTAATTTTAGGTCCTTTTTCCACTGCAGTGTTTTTCATGTTGATGGAAAACTTGCTAGGGGTTGCTGGTGTGGTTCTGCAACTGGAAAGGTTCGAAGAGAAGAAATATGAGGTGAACATGAAAAGGACACGTGAAAGCCAGTGATGTTAGGAACACATAAGTGTCACATTTCAAATAAAGCTTGATATCTGACTGAGGCCAGGGAAAGTGATGATATCCTCTATATGCCTTTTCGGTTTTGGTCTGGTTAGGTCATTTCTGAGGATCAGGACGAGGAAGAGTGGTGTTATGTTGGGGGGAGGAAAGAGACGAGAACAAGCTCCAGGAGGTGGCACGGTCTGTGGGTAATTCTCATTCCATTACTGCCAGATGTGGATGCTGATGATGGGGACACTCCCTCCTCCTTTTTATTTTGTTCACTAATTAGGTCCCATATTTTATATCAATTTAAAGTAAATAACTTCTGATCCATAGTTCATATGTTCCATAGTTATTAGGTGATAGACATAGAAAATTTAGCTTTGAAATGTTCTGGTTTCATATTGTAATTGCTGACTGAGTTTATTAATCACTTTATGCAAGTAGATGAGTCGGATTTTTTTGTTACCTTGGACAACTAAAATAGCAATTTTACAAAAATACGGTGTCCATTAGTTCTCCTCTGTGAATTTGTCTACAGCTTCATTGGAATAAAGTTAGATTAGACACCATTTCCTCTGTAGTCTCTCTGAAAGACTTTGGGAAAGAATCCAACCAAATCCAAGATACAACTAGTGAACAAAAAATAAACTCAAGTTTAGCATTAATTAGGTTAATGTAAAATTGACACAAACCCAGCATAATGGCAGCCCCTAGGTATTGCGTTCAAGATGGAGAAGTACACCAACAGGAGAATGTTTGGTAAAGCTGAGAGAAAGGGGGAAAGACACCTAGAAGAATATCCTGATTGTACTCCAAGGCACCTAGCCATCAAGTCCTGCAGGAGGTCTTGCTGCCTTGACAGGTGAAAAGGCCAGGAAAAAAATACTGCCATTATAATTTCCCTGCTGAAAACAGCAGGGAATTCTCCTCAAGGAAGGTGAGAGAAGTCCCCATGTCAACTGGAGACAGAGGTAGACAGATGAAAATGTCTTTAGTTACTTTATATGGTATACCTCACTGGACCCTGGAGTGGTTATTTGCAACCAAGTCCAAACAGAGGACTTGCTAAAATGTAGAGAAAGGATAGAGTACTATTTCCAGAGAAGAAAAAAGCTAATAGAAACCTGGAAGAGTTATAAAGAAACTATCAGATGGAGAACTGTAATTGTAGCATAGAAGAAGCAGGTTAATTGCTATTCCCCTTCAACTAATAGGCAATGAGAGAGACTGAAATTGAACATCAACATGCTTAATTTATTTTTTTAAATTATTATGGCATTTTGAATTCTTGTTTCTATGACTTGTAAATGTTTTATGGAGTGGGTCTTGTGTATATATTATGCTCCTAGTCATTATGTCAGTACACTTAATATTAAAAAAAGAATGGGTATATATTATGCTCCTAGTCATTATGCCAGTACACTTAATATGAAAAAAAGAAAAGAAAAAAAAAGTCAATTATTTCTGGACAGGATGTTTCATGACCTGTTTAAGAACCTCTTAAGACTACGAGTCTGCTGGGATTAAGTGTGGCTTTTACCTCTTCCCCAAACAGACCCTAGGCCTGTTCTGTTTCAAACCCCAGTTGATCAAATTCCTCTCTAGGCAAGCCTGAGACTTGCTTAGGAATATACTTGATCTTTCTGCTCTCCTTGATATTATGTCTCCAACTGCAAGCTGTATTAAATCCCCTTTTTAAAATCAATAATGATAAAGGAAGCATGCAAAACTGTATCATCCCAGTTTCACTCCACTGAAGCACCCTGTCCTTCTGTTTTCTTGTGCATTGCTGCGTTAAATCTCAACGACTTGTGCCTTGTCATTAAGGTATCTGACTCCTTCCTTTTTCTGAAGACATGTGAACAAAGAGGTGAGATCTATAAGCAGAGATTTCTTCATGGCAAAGTCCAAAAAAGAGATCTATAAGCAGAGATTTCTTCATGGCGAAGTCCAAGAAGTCTTTCTGCTAACAATGAGAAACAGGGATTCCTAACTGTTTAAAAAAACCCCAAATTGATGGGATTTTGAGAGAGAAAAAAACCTCTATTAAAAAAAAAAAAAAAAGTTTGAGAATCCCCAAGGTTGCAAATTAAAGAGGCAGAAGTCAGGTCATAGAAAAAAAGGTTTAGCGTTAAAGTAAATAGTAATTTCAAAATTTCTGGTTACTGAGAAATGATTGAAATAATTGAATCCCTGGCTCACTACAAGTTTTATTTCCCCAGTAAACAGACAAAAGCAGATTTGGGGGAAAAAAAGTAAAAATTGGTAATAGCTTATTCCTATTTCTACAAGAGCCACTGGAAAAGCTGTCAATTCTGCATCCACTAGTGAATGGAATGTATAATTAATTTGCTCTTTTTGCTTGGAAGAGATCATCTTTTTCTGTGACAGTTTTGAACAGAACATCAGACCTCTAAACCACCTCCTGCTGTGAATGATTAACACTCAGAATTATAATAAAGCAAAAAAAACCTATTCAGCATATGTTTTTCATAGCTTTAGCTTAGCATACTAGCCTCAGCTGATGTCTTCTGTCATATTAAGAGCTATATTTTTACATTTATAAATGTCTCACAATTTCGACAGAATCGTAACAACCATAATCCATAATTTACTTTTCATTGTCAATTTTAAACACTTTGCAAAGGTGTCAAAGACTTATACTTGTCTTATGCTTGTTCAATGTTATAAATAGATGGAAAAAGAACCTCAACTTTTTAAATATTTGTTATTTCTTTGAAACAATTGTATTGTGCATGATTGGTGCAGAGCAGTATCTTTCCACGCATTTCAGTATAAATGCATAGTTAGTTGTATAAATGCATAGCTACTCATAGCTTACATTCTGGCTCTCTGCTTTTTTTTTTTTTTATTGAAGGATAGCATCTTGGTGTTGACTTCATATCATGAATACCACAACATGGTCCCAGATGGAAGTAATGTAAAAAAAGTCCAATATAAGAATATTGTCGCTGTACAACCACATTTTTTTTGAAAAAATCTTTCAAATCATACATTTTTAGTAGAATTGTATAGTTCATGTATTATGTGTCAGTAATTTATAAACACTCGTGTATCTGTGAATATAAAATTATTCTCAGCTGGGAGTTAAAATCATCAGAACTATGTTATTCTGCTTCACTTCGGCATCTAGACCAGTATTACCTTCTTTAAAATTCAATTAAATGTTTTGGGGCATTAGAAATTACACACATTTTGTCACTGAGATAAACCAAGGCAAATAAATGTGTATTAATAGAAACTGACTCCCAATAGAATCTATCCATATTGTTTCATTAATTGAATAAAGTATTAAGCATTACAAATTGTGATGGATTTTAAAAGCTACCTTAAAATAGAAGTATTATATTGCAAATGGTGACATCCGTCCTTCGGACTTTATCTAACGTGCGTAATCTCTAGTGCCCAAAAACATTTAACTGAATTCAGCTCAGCTACCCACACATACAACTTCTGTATTGGCTGAAATGCTTGCTGGATCAAAATATTGTTTAGATTGAATTACATATCCAAATATTTGTCATTTTGTTGCCAATTTGTTTTCCCCAGTTCCTACCAAGATATACCCCTGAAATACCGACTTTATTTACAGGCCTCTTGCCATTTTGTGTATTTCACATAAAATAAAGTGTTGTTTACATAAGTTTAAAATATTTACACTCCTTGAAATTGAATTTTACCATATGATGTGACTTTCTAGAACCGCATGCAGTGAATGAAATTGTAATGCTCAAAGTTAAGATGGCATACATGAGGGTACCATAGCATCAGGCTTGGTGTTTGGTCTTGCAGAGGAATAACAGTAATTCTGTTTTCTAACTTGTGCTTGAGTCACTGCTGTGACTGTCAATAGGGAGCTTGTCTAATTATTCTCTGAATTGACATGAGGCTTGGGTTTCCATTATACAGCTGACAGAAATTCACCATGCTAACATTGTAAAATAGAGGCGTTATTTCTAGTAATTAGTTCTAATCAGATGTTTGTTCCCTAAACCCCATATACCTGCTTCTTACAATATAGCATTCCAGTTGCTGAAAGACAAAATTCTGTTTGCTTTTTACTTGTTTACCTGGTCTCATCATCCTGATTTTTGTAAATATTTGTTAATCAATGAATTCCTTGTTTACAGGCTCTCCTACAGAGCTTGAGTGTAAATCTTCTTATGTGATTCAGATCTTCTGTAAATTATCACACATTATGATAAGCATAAAGAATTGACTAATGTTCATTTACACTGTATTCATCTTAAATTCTATTAGACATATTAAAAATCTCACTTGGGCGCTCTTTGAGAAATTCAAGGCTGTAAGGTCACACATTTCATGTTGAACAAACCCCACATTAGTCACTAAAGAGACAGCCTCTAGCTGTGCAAGACCTTGTGGGGTTTTTTTTGAGAAGACTAACCACTAACATACAGTATTTGCATCTTGAAACTTCATTCTAGCAATGGTATCTTAAGGTTAATCTGTACTGAAACTGAGTATTCTTCAGCTAATTGATATTCAGTGAATGGCCTGACTTGCACTGCTGAAGAATCCTTAATTGAGTAGTTTTTTCATTCCCAGTCTTGATGTTGTGAAAAAGAACCTATCAGTTTTGAAAAGGAATTTTAGATCATTTCTCTCTCTCATCTCAGAACCCAGAATAGAAAGACAGGTTATTCCAAATCCCATCAAGGACTGTGACAATTACTGGCTAGATACATACTTGCAGTGACGCAGTTATTGGGGTAATGTTACAGCATGACTGAGCAATGTACCTGTCAAACCTACTACTGAAGTTTGTGAATTAATGCGCCAATCAATTCGGCAAACTGTAATACATTAACTTGTAACTGGTCTTAATGTTAGAGATGGAATTGGTCCAGGAATTGTTTTGTGCATATTAGAAGTGGCCAAGAACTTCCTGACGATGTTTTGTTTGTTTTATTTTAGCTGGAAAATCCAATTAATTGAAACAGAAGCTTATTATTGGTTTGTGCCAGTATAAGAAGGCTTTTGCTGGCAAAGCCTTCTCAGCTCCCTAATGGAGTTCCTGGTCAAAACCAGTAGTAAGAGAGAAACTGGATTTAATGTGTAGGGTTGTGGTCTCCAGCATGAGAAGAGAGTGCCATGATGAACAGGTTATTCATTATTCTGGATTAGTCTTTTTCGGGTTTTCCTGCTGGAGCTGTTCCACTTCGTGTGACTAATTATGTATTAATTGATGAATCAGTGTCAGCAATGTCCCAAGTAACTCCCCTGCCTACTGAATTTATCCTTAATAATTTTATCCAAGGTAGGAGTTCTTCAAAAAGGGACAGGCATAATAAATAAGATCCAAATCCAGTAACTTCATCAAATGGAGCATCTGTGAATGGGGAAACAAAAACGGACATGAGCCAGCCAGAGCCAACAGGAAACGTTGGTATAATTCAGAGCATGTTGAAGGCTGGACATCGCACGTCCTCCAGTCATCAAAGCAGTGATGGCAGTAGGACTGAAGCAGAAAAGTTAACTCATGTGGAGATAACACTTGAGATAGCAAAGAATTAAACTCCACTCGATTCGACACTGTTCAAAATTAGTCCATTTAGTAAGGATCCCTAGGCACTACCCTGCTAGCCTTCAGCAATCGCTCCTCAACTGAGGATCGCTGGCGCATATTATGCCCCCAACCTTATTTCTCTTCCTTCCTTTCTCAACATTTTGGGGCGGTTTTGCTGCCACTCACTGGTCAAGATTTTTACTCTGCTCACATGCAACCAAACAGAAGAGAACTTGAATTTCTGGGAACTACAACTCGAGGTAATCCACTAAATGGGTTTAGCAGAATGACTGCAGGATCCTGGCTGAGCTGCTTCCCCGAATAAGGACTACAGATAAGATGTCATAACAACAGCTGTCAACAAGCAGCGTGCAAGAGAGTTTTCTGAAGTCACAATTACTCGACAACCTCTGTTCCCCTCACGTACCAGAAGCACGTTTGATGTGCCGTCTGTTGCCCTCCCACCTAACATTACCACTGCTTTGGGCACCCTACATGCCTGCTGCTGCTTGCAAGATGAGTCACACAGCTCAGCAAAGCCTATACTTCAGCTGTGGAAAATGAATAAAAGTGACACCAGCATCCTGGCTACATAAGATGTACTTAAACTAGTGCCTTTTCGGTTCAGCAGGAAGCTGTTTTCCTTTGCATTTGGGATTGGTGTTGGCAGGAGGTTGGAAGTGACCGCTCCGTGACAGCTTTTGTCTGTAATTGGCCTTTGCTATCCTGACATAGTTGATCTCAGTGGGAATAATTAATCCTTCACCCACTCAGGATATTGACTGGGTAGTTGGAGCTTAGAGAGATCAGATAGAATTGTTGTGAGTCACCAAAAAATTGGCATGGGGAGAGGCGGGATGAGAAAGGATAGAGGTCCTCTAGAGTCATGAATGTAAAACCACTCAGGGAGAGAAAATAGTGCATTCCTTTGCTTTCCTTACAGAGTAGCTGATCAAAGTGTTTTCTAAATAACAATGTAAAACATTGGATTGATTAAGGTCTACTGTATGGAGAAAAATATTATTTGCTCTGTTTAGAAGGCAGATATTTAATACTGAAAGGAGAAACATGATTTTCCTGCCTTAAAATTGATGACAGTTACCTAAAAATAGGTTCGCTGCAAGATGATTTTTAAAGAAAAATATACAAAACCTGTTACAGCTCCAGTAAGTATTTTCTTGCTGTTGCTTCTCTCTGCATTTAAATTTCATCATTTCAGGTCTTTTAAATGGTATATAAATCAAGAAATCCAGTATTCTGAGAATGCCTAATGTGCATGAAGATACACATTTTGACAGTGCAGTAAGCAATATTGATTCAGCCAATTCTTCACAAAAATCAAGAGCAGGAGGAAAAGTCTCTCAAGTGTTGTTTCTTGTGCTTCCCATGTTAGATGGGGGAAAGCCATTTGTGGGTGTGGGAATTACTGTTTTGGGCGCCCCTGTTACAGCTCCTCATGTGCTGTAAGCAGCCAGAGGTGACTAAGAAGAAGAGAAAAGATGGGTTTCTTTTAACCTTTAGCTATTGCTGTATCCCAAGGGTGAGGCTGCCTACCCCTTCAAGTGTGCTCACAGTGAGTGGCAGATCTTTTGCACTGTCTGAAAGTCTTAGGGGGATTTTGGAAATCAGAGCCTGAGGGGATCAGGGCACACTGTACTGACCATCTTATGTTAAAATTCTGTTTAACTCTTCATAAGCCCAGAGGGACTTCCATACAGATTTAAATACATGAGGAAAAATTCAGGAGGTCAAGTCAGGAAAGAGTTAACCACCTTCCTCTCTTCTAGAATTTGAATGCATCCAGAAGTCCTCCTTGTGACTATGGGAATTTGGACATAAATTTAGTTAAATGTTTTCTAAACCAACCCTCCTGTCTGAGTAAATAGGATTTTCCGTACACAGAGTTTCAGGACAAGCATCATTAAAAAAAAAAAATTATTCAGCTTAAGCATACATGGCAGAAAAGGAATAAAGAAATTGATCTAGGTCTCTTCTTTGTAGATAATACACCATTAAGTTTGACTTAGAAGCCGGGGCTGGTCCTAAACTGTGAATTTTCATTTTGAATTGTTTTCAATTTTCTGTTCCAGATTATTTTTTATCTAAAATCTTTTCTTTTTTCTTTTCTTTTTATTAGCTGAAAAGTTGGTGGGTTTTTTTCACATGAGATCTTGCTTTTAACATGAAATATCTTTATATTTTTTACTTGATTAAAAATTAATAAAATATTCGGTCCAAATTGATTTTTCATTTTTTCCCATGATTTGCCAGCAAAGCACAAAAGTATTGTTTGCCAAGCTCCAGTCACGAAATATTTAGTGCATCATACAGAAATAGTACAATGTGATTTTTACTTTTTCATAAATTTGGTTCTGAATGCATTAATCTTTATATTTCCAGGCAACTAGCTCCAACAGCTTAAGTGCATGTAAAATACTGTTACAAGGAATAGATATTTTTGTCTTTTGTTTCCCTCATTCAAATTTCATGATCTTGCTAGCTGTACTAATGCTAACAAATTACCAGGCACTGATAGGGTTGGGTTGCGTTGGGTTGGGGAGGGTGGGAGGAAAGAGGAAAGGTTTGATTCTCAAACCTTAGACACACATTTACTTTTTTTTATTTAAAAAAAATAAAAAATTATTTTTAGTGGAATGATCAAATGGTTAAACTTTTTGGATTAACCTTTTCAACTAGGCAAGTATGGATCACTTATAGGGGTAGTTGCAAAGTAGATTCATGTATTTTCTTTGTGAAAGCCTTACAGTCTTCATAAAGTAATAGATAATCGTAAGATAGCAGATAACAACAGATAATTGTAAAAAAATCAGCTTAAGTCATAATGATAAAATACAGTGGTATACAGAATTCAGTTATTTCAATTTATAGCATTTTTTTCTGTTCTACTTTTCTAAGTTCTGATTAACAGAGCTTCTAAAAAATGTTAGACACTTTAAGACTGTCCTTCAACTAAGAAAAGATGTTTTTTTGAGAACCCAGAGTTTGGCCACATTATCCAGGGTTCAGACGAAGCTCATGAAAGTGAAACTACATCAGCTATTTTTTTTAAGTTTTAGCAACATCATTTCTTTAAATTTTTGCCTAAGTTTCCTTGGAGATCTTCTTGTTAAAGTTTCACAAGTTGCTCCTTCATCCCTGCTGAGTTTTATTGTTTCTCTGTGCATTTAACAAATGAGGTTTTGAAACTTCGGGGTTTGGGATTTCTCTGGGGTATGAATTAAAGCATTCACATTTCTTTCCAAAATCTCCTCCATGGGCTTCCAGGAACTTGTTGCTATTGCAGCTTCACATCTTCCTTTACTTTAAATAGCAAAAATTTGAGGTTTATAGCTGCACACTATTAAGGTAAAGAAAAGAACATGCTGAAAGATGAAAGTTGGAAACGAGATATGCCCTATGACCATGTCAAAACTATTAAATCTCCATCATAAAACTAATCTTTTGCTATTTTTCCCCTGAAGCAATAGACTGTGATCTCATCGTGCTTTATAAGCTATGAAAGGTCAGGCCAGCCTCCTCAGTCTTTGGATGAATGAAATCCTAAGAACTCATCTGTGCTTAGGATGATGCTGATTAAGTTAGTGCAGAGACAAAGAAGATCTGGCTAGAACAGTTTGAATTTACTTTTCACAGCTGTTTATTGCTGCTTCTCTAGGTAATCATTACAGCCCCCGCAGCTGAGGCCCAATAACAGCTTGTGGGAGTCCTCCCGCTCTGTTTCAGTGCAAACCAGCTGTATCAATTTAAGTCACTGTGGAAGATGGCTCAGGCTAACCCAAATGGTGACTTATTAGCGCAGCTCAATATGGGGATGATGAGGAACAACTGTTAATACTGAGACCTAAAGCTACTATTGCTGCCTTCAAAGTGAGTACTTTATGGTTCTCTGAACTACGTTGCTATGGAAAGGTAATGGCAGGATGGAGTCCTAGAGCACTGCAAGTTGTTTTGGGAGATATGATTCTTATTTTTGAGAGCTTTGGCCCTTTAAAACACCACACTGAAGACTTTCTGTGTAATTAACAGTGTTAAGTGCCAAAGAGGTTCAAACAGTTTCACATTCCTCTTTTTGTTACAAAAATGGGTCCTCTCTTTCTCTTGACTTCAAAAAAATTAAATGAAAAAGAAAACATTTTTCAAGTGAAATTAAAATTTCTTAATTCATATTACATTGGATTGATTTTTTTTTCTCCATGCAAATGCAAAGCAATGCTGTTTAATAAAAAGAATGAACGCAGCTCATTTCTTTAAAAATAATTTAAGTTTCTCTTACATATTTTTTTTGTCCATGACTAATACTAATGCTAACTTTCTGATCAAATTTGGACTGAAATACAGTTTGTGTTTTTTTTTTTTTTTGTTTGGGAAATATCAATTTTATATAAATGGGAAATATTATTTAATATTTCTGTTCCACACTACTGCATACTGTTGATAAATGCTGTTAGACATGGCCCTCATGATCAAAGATAACAACGTTGCTAAATAAAAAAGACCCAGGAAATCAGCTTGAGTCTTCAACCCCTGTTCATCCACACCACTTATTTTTTAGGTCGGTCTTTTGATCTGTTTTGGAGCTCTCTAACTAGCTCTCTGATAGTCCTAAGTGTGGTGGACACAAGCCTCACGAGCAAGAACTTGATTCTTTTTCTTTTCTTTTTGAACACTGATATTTCAGGATAAGTTAACTGACAGAAGTTATGCAATCAGTTTATTAGACTGTTTGTGCATCTGTTTACTAAAGTTCAGCTGTGCCCTGTCCTACAATTTCTAATAATCTTTTTTCCTGAACTTTCCTGAAAATCATCTCTTTCCTGTGACACCCCTTGCCTCTACATATGAAATTATTACTTATGGAGAACAAAAAGGAGGAGGTAAAGCTTTTGTTTAGATCATTTGTGTGGAGTCAGGGACAGATAATAGCTCTTTTGACTCTCACAGATGACTAAGTATATGCAATCTTTGCAGTAATGTCATTACTTAGTATTTATTATCTGAGAGAGACACCAAGCCGCTTGCAAATGAGGGCTTGAGTTGCTGCCAGTACCATCTTTCCGCTGGCCATTGCAGAGGGACACAAAATATTTCCCCCTGGGCTGTTTTTGTCGCTGCTTCATATGCAAGGAAACTAGAAAAAGGTATCAGATATTTTTCTCCCATACGATCTCAAAGAACTCTACAAGATCCTTGGAGAGATTCTTAATTCTGGTTATAATGACTGAATTGCAATTTCTGAATTACTAAATGGTGCTTATACATACATATCTGTGTGCATAAATACATGCATACACATATACATATCCACACATATCTCTGAGAAGCTGCATTGATATCAGGGAAATAAATGTTTTGTAATAGGCACTGTCCCTTTTCTCCTAAACAAGTGTTTTAAAATAACTATCAACAGTAGCATATGCTTAACACCACCATTCAATTAATGCTGTAGTTTAGAGATGGGTTTCGACTAAAATTACATTAATTTATTCTTATTTCTCTCAGACTGGGGAGAGGGCCTGCAACGCTCTGTGGATCATTTTGTTGCTTTGTTTTGGGGCACTGATGAACAGCAGATCCATGATCCACCTGTGTGGAAAGGTTCATACTAATTGTGATTTGTAAATGTTATCCTCCCATTGTGCTATTTTAGAGCAACACTCGATCCAGGTAATTATGGTCCGTTGCCTCCACCGAAAGCAGACACTATATAAATCCTTCAGCCTAGGTGGGCTTGTCAGGCTGAGAATAATGTGCAGGGCCTCAGAAAGGATTTATATTCAAGGTCCATTTGGTAGGTGTGTTTTCCAGTTTTTCATTTCTCAGAACTGACAACAACCCAAACTAGTCAGTTATTCCCCACCGATGCTGTTCTAGTGATAGGATGATCGATAATCTGTGATTAATTTAGTCACTCATATGTTAGTACTAGGCAGTTTCGGCAGCCTTACTTTAAGTATCGATTTCTTGTGTAATTTACAAAAGAGAGGCATACCAGATATGATGATGCTTTGAAAGTTGTTTGCATTCTTCTTGTAGACAACCCCCCCCCATCAGAAAAAGCCCCGTGGTATAAAGCTCAGTTGAATCAAATAGTCTTACCCCTGCTTGGGAACAGTCTTATTTTATTTCCTCTGTCTTTCATTGATGATGGATTTAAATTCAGTTTAAAAATAAATAAATAAACAAGCATCTGTCCCAGCAACATAATGTACTAGTCCCTTGCTACTGCATGTATTCTGGATTTACAAGGCCTCGCAATCTCAAGGGCTGAAAGATCAAGGCGTGTTTTGCTTTGTTGTCCATTCAAACAAAACCCCTTTTTCGTCAGCAAGTTATGCTTGTGTGATATTGTGTATTGTGCTATATGGAATATAGCTAGTTTGACACATATTAGCAAGACAGCAGGATACAGGTACTAATACACTCAGCTTGGTATCTGGACACAAAAAACCCAAACAAACAAACGAACAAACAATCAAACCAACCCCAAACTAGTTTATTCGTATTCTTTTAAAAACCCAAACAAACAAACGAACAAACAATCAAACCAACCCCAAACTAGTTTATTCCTGTATTCTTTTCATATAGGGAAGTACATAATGCCATTTGACAAAATAAATGCACGTCATGGTCATGTTTTAGAAATAGTAATGTTTTCTTTGCCTGGGAAAACATATAGTGTTAAATTCAGTTTTCTTTTTTAAAAAATGCAGTTTCCATTGAAATCAATAGGATTATTATGGCTGAAAAAATGTTAGTAGTATATGGATAGATATAATAAATGTCAGTAGTATATGGCTAGATATACTACTACCAAAAAATTGGTAGTATATCAGGGTGTACGGTTGGAGCACATGGAAGTTCATCTGATAGAAACGAAGAATAATAAAAATTATAGTGGAGAATCCAGGATTTTTTCCCAGTAAAACACCATTTTGGATAATAATTTATATTTGGAAACATCAGACAAACAGTTTGGAAGCTTTAATGAGGCCTAAGGATAACAGCCTTTAGTACATGGAAAAAAATAGTGAGTCAGTTATAGCAAGAAAATGTTTCTCTCTGTTAATTGTGATAAATGACTCTTTTAGTAGTGGGTTAATCTTCCCTGACATCTTCAAAACTCTGAAGATTTTTTTAAGCAAATGGAAAAGATTTGTGGTGAAAATGAAACTAATTCACTTCCCTTTCTTACTACTGAAATCATCAAACTGTAAGATATGTTAATCATTTTGCAAAAAGAATTGCCCCTTGGGAAACGTGCTAAAATATATTTATTTAATTATTCAGTTTCATTTGAATAATGACATTATTTACATGAAGCCAAATCATAACAAAACAAAAACCCCTGTAACTTTATATGAAAAAAAGGGAAACCAGTTTAACTGAAGATCAAACAAATGTGCTGCTGATAATATTAAAAACAATGAGCTCATTTTCTAGGTGTTTTTTGGATTGGCAAACTGCCCTGTGCAACACGAAAAAAATACAGGAATAAACTAGTTTGGGGTTGGTTTGATTGATTGTTTGTTTGTTTCTTTGGGGTTTTGTCATCAGATACCAAGCTGAGTGTATTAGTACCTGTATCCTGCTGTTTCGCCAATGTGTCAAACTAGCTATATTCCATATAGCACAATACACAATATCACACAAACAGTCGGTGAATATGCAGCGGTATATACAAGATGCAATCAGAAAGCAGTATGTGAAGCAGCCATCCAAACCCGTCGAGAATAGAGATGACATTTTCAGCAGGAGAAGTGATGTGTTTTCAGCAAAGATGCAGTAAACGCAAAAATACCCATCTCACGTTGGCCGTACCTTGTGACCATTTTTGATTAAATTTTCTTTTGCCCACTCTTGACCAAACTGAAGGCATCAACCACTCAGCCTTGGTGAGAAGGACTGCTGCCTAGTACAAAGGCTGCTGTATGTTGCCGCAGAAACAGAAAAGTCCCCCCATCAGCAGCTAGTGGCCGGAGGTTGGTAACAGAGTTTAGAATATAGTTTTGTGATTATGGCGCTCTCATGAGTACAGCAGTTTTAATTCTTTCCTAGCTGAGAATTTACCCTCAGCTTTGACAAACGTGCACATCTCAGGTGATCAAGGCTGTGCCTCGTGTCTCTGTGGCACAAAGCAAGCATGCGCTGGAATATTACTCATTTTATTTAAAAATATTGTGACACAAATTCCTGCGTTATAATGGTAAGTAAGGGTATACTTTGTCCACAATTTGCTGTTTATTATATATGATACCAAATCTAAGGCTCTGATCCCAGCATCATTTGCTATCTAACACTATGATAACGTAAAGCAGCACTTAAGATATTGCGAACAGTATGGAAACTTTTCAAGGCGCTTGACTTAGGCCATACTTATTTTAGAAGGACTTTACTAATAGGAATCCTTATCTTCTTCATTGATGCATTGAAACCTAGGTTTATTCAGGTAATTTAGGCATCTGACCAAAATACCTAAGGCAGAAAAACATTTTCCCTAGAATCCCACAAAGTCGATGAGGAGAAAGAGATGCAATTCCAGAGATTCAGATCTTAAATTTCAACAGATTGCAGAAAATTCCATATTGTACAAGAAGTCTACAGAAGTTATGCTCTTCATTTAAACTCCTGAAACGAAGGTGTGTGAATCTGGTACCGGTGTACATTGATCTATTTTGGAGACCTGTGCTTATATCACTTGCAATAACCGAAATAATTTGTAGGAAATAACCAAAGGAATTCTTATCTCGAATCACACTGAACATAAGATTTGTGTCAAAATTCTGAAGAAGCAGGCATATTTCTACGCCCCACAAATTATCCTGCAGAAAGAAGATTAAACTCTCTTACTAATTTACATGTGTACTCAGTCAAACAATGTACGGTGGCCTTGAAAGTATCACTAGTGAGGGAATCACTAACAGAAAGGTCTGTGAAAAAGTGTATGTCAAATTTTGCAGAACAAGTGGATTAACCTGTCAATGAAGTTGTACTTTATGTCTTAGGGGGGTTCACGGAATTCATGAAGAAATGAGGAACCTGGTTGTTGATTTCCATCACAGACCTGATCTTTTTCTAGTTAGTATCTGTTACACTGGCAGCTGCCTTTGGCTTTCTTCACAGCTTGCTTCTAGGGGTTGGGCAGCTGGGTAAGGGATTTGCACAGGCATAGGGAAGGAAGCTAAGGGTTATGGCAGCAATGACCACAACAGCATGAAAATCCCAGGCAGGGAATTTCATTATAATGTTAGATCGTATTTAGTGCCATTCCAGAATGTTTTTATTTTAGTTATTCCTGCTCTTTTTCATCCTAAAGCAAAGGAAAGCATGGGATTCTGCATTTTGTTTGTTTGTTTACAGAAAATAAAGTTAGTGAAGGGGAAATGACAACATTTAAAATGAAGATGGGAATGACAGGAAGGTTAAGGAGGCATTTATCTTCAACATGGGTCCAGCAGCCAAGGTACTCATGGGTTAACACATTTACCGGGGTATGCAAGTGGAAGTCCATCTGATGGCTAGATAATGAAATGACATGCAATATTCTATGACTGCCCTCAATTACCCTATGCAAAGCAAGAATTAATTACTAGCATTGAAAAAGTTCACCTTTGTCCCTCATTTCATGCTCTCATTTATACTGAGTGTTTCTCAGGCGATATTAATAGAGGTCCAAGTACTTGATAGCTGGTTTTTTCCTCCTTTTTCCTTGTAACGGAGCTGATGCTTTTACATGATAACTATAGTCTAATCAATCAATGGCTGGAGTAAGCATTAAGTTATATACAGAGCATTTTAAAAGTGCTGAACCCACCCATGTACTGTTTGGCACTTTGTTGTCCAGAATTGTTGTACACAGGATGGTTAATTTGATCCATTTGTTTTGCAACAAAGACTGCCACCACCAAGTTATTGTAATGTAATGCTATAAATCAACTTGAAGGCTGCATAAAAAAATAAATAAGCCAAATAAAAACAACCTAGAGATTCATCACATTTTGTCTGTTTTTCCTTGTTGAATCAAGAGATGCATTTCTGAAAGAAAAACAATGCTAAATGATCATTACCCTAGGCTCCCTTTGATTCCCAAGTTGCCAATATAGTATTATATTGGTGGAATGAACTGGCTGCTTGTATGTGATTTTAAAATACATTCTGTCTGTCTATATTTAGTACAAGTCTAGACATAAATGCAGAGCCAGAACCAGAATTTAAACAGAAATTACTCAAAAATTTAAGTTATGAGAATAATCATATTCCCCTATGTCATATTTATTTTACAGTGAGGTTGACCCTTTATTCAGGTCTAATTAAACAGGTAGAAGTGATGCTGCAGTAATAAAAGAGAGTGTAGTGATATAGGAGAATAGACACTAACATCTTTATTTGGTTCTAGACATTTTCTTGCAAATAAAAAAGGCTTAGGAGGTGTGCATCCAGACAGTTATGGATGATACTGAGGTGCACTAAGATTTCTTGCATGCGCTGGTATAACATTCAGGTGCATACTAAGGCTGAAGACGAGTGCATGAAGAGTAAAGGTAGCGGATGGGAAATCAATTCCAGAGACTCAGTAACTTTGAAAATTTCCACTCCCAGTGTCGGCTGGGGAGAGCTGGTAGCGAACTGCTAGCGAAGTGAGAGCAGCTTCCGAAATCAGTTGTTCAAATTAACCTGCTTGACTCTGCTGTGAAAGGTACTGTAAATATTCATTCGCTCAGGAAAGGATGGGAGGAAGTTTCAAAAGCTCTGTCTCTTCTTTCAGCAAAAATCCATGGAAGGAGGCCTCTCATCTATGCAGACATCTATAATGTGTTGGCAGTATCTGAAGTGGTCATTCAAGCTTCTGTTACAGAAAAAAGAATAGGCACTTCTAGAGTGCCATTTCCCTCATTTCTTAGGTAGAGATCTGATACAGACCACTTTAATTGCTCTCTGTAAGTTCCTACTTCTCACTACCACTAAAAAAGGAGCTCTAGAAAAAATCTGTTGTAGGTGTCTACAGAGACCTACACGTAGATGAGATAAATCTCATCTCCAGTAAGTGACTTGTGAGTGCTTCAATCCCATTTGGTGCTAAGTCGAACTGGTTATTTTGAGTGATAACTGAAGATTTAGGAAGCTGATCCTAGCCATTTCCAATAGTTAGAAGATTTCAGCTGAAAACTGTTTAAAATAAGCTGTTCACCTGTGCACTGAAGGGGACTGGAATATGTCACACACCAGCTATAATCAAGAAATACTTCAGAAAGCATCGCCCATCGAGAAAGCGGTATTTGACTGCAACAGAGTGGGTGGGCATCCATGTCAATTTGGCATATTAACCAGCATATTGTGAATGAGTTCAGGATAGACAGCCAAGTCACCTAATCATGTAAATGTATTCTTAATTGCTTTCTAAATAAACGGTAGCACCAGAGGTGCTCAGGCAACACAGAAACATGATCAGACACTAGTCACAATAAAGACTCACTCACTGAAGATTAGCTTCATTTTATATATATATATATATACACACACACACTCCATTTTGTCTCTTCTTTAGAATTTTTTGCTTTGTTATTAGCAAAAGATACCATAAAAGTTTGGGGGTTTTATTTTTCCAACAACTGAATATTTTCTTCATGCTCTATCTGCTTCCCACTTTCTTACATTCCAACTTAAGGGACTTTTTTTCAGGAATTTTTTTTCTGCTGAACGGGAATATTTTTCTTTTAAAAATGTTGAAGTATATAAGACCAAAGGATTATAGAAGTTAGGCCACTACTCTGGAGTTGGGGTTGCATTTTCACGGAAAGGAGGATTAAAACCCTTCTCTTCAACACATTTGTAATTGAAGTAATTTTTTAACCTAAACTGCAGCCTTCACAGAAACATGATACAGCTGAGGAGGAAGACAAGCTCAGAAGTTGTACACATTTTGTTGTTGTTGTCTCCCCTTGTTTTCTACCTATATTATTATGAAGCTAAATGGAGAAAATATACACCTGAGGCTGTTAGTTGTTTCACTGAGCTGCGATCTCTGCAGAACAGCTGTCCAGTGATTTACACCTTCACAGCTAGACACACTAGAAACTTTGCTGATCTGTAGCATTTTTAATGGAAGCACAGGCTCAGAAAAATAAAAGGTTAACAGAAAGAACTTAAATCCTTGGGTTTTGTATGCTTGTGACTGAATATCCCCCAACACAGTAAATTGTAGTTCTATACAAGAAAGCCGTGGGTCTGTGTTTCATTGCTGACCTTACTTAATAAATAGAGAAAAGTTGTAATAGCACAGCACCGGGCTTGGTGAGAGAACCAGGCTGGCACACTGGTTGACGCAAGGATATGTGTAAGAGCAGTGCTAGCAGAGAGACTTCTAACAGAGGAGATACAGCAGGTATCAGCAGAGCATCGTGTAAGAACGCAGATGCTGAATGAGTCAAAACCACAGTGCTTTTTCCCTGGGCAATACATAGCATTAAAAGCTTCTTGGGTAATCCTTCGAGTGGGGTGAGAGAAAGGAGTGAAAGGAGAGCAACTGCATATATTCATAAAAGCACATGCCTTTGTGTGGTAAGTCAGTGGAAGCCTTTTGGTTGTTCTCACCCTGCTTTGGAATCCAGCAATTCTGAGGCCAGCGGAGACTTTCACAGAAAATCTGATGACGATAGTGTCTGAATTATTCCTTTTTTTAAGACTGTATACGGTGGTGGAATGGTAGGAGGCTTTGTAGGATTCAAATAGGAAATAAGTGTTTGCAGATTTTTGGTTATGACTTCATCATGGTTTACAGGGTAAGGAATAAATTTAAAGTCTAGTCCTGAAACTGTAAGCAATAAATGTTTCTCTGCCCTTCAGGATGAGAGTAAGATTACACTTTAAAGAGAAATTAAATGTGTCATTAGAACATTGATAATATATGACTATATTTAATCTGTAAATTAATATGTTTCTAACATAAACAACTGGTAAAAATAGGAATTGCTGAAAGAATAGATTTGTTTTCCATTGGTTTTCAGGAATCTTTATATGCAGTGAAACATCCCTAATGAATATCCAATCTTAACACAAAACAGTTAAATGAGTAAAAGCTCAGAGCAGTAAATTGTGGGCTACATTGATTTTCTGACCTGCATACACAGTAAATTTTTCGCACTGAGGCTACCCACAAAGTCTTTTGTTTTCCACTTCTCAGATTTCAGTTTGAAATAATTGAGAGGAAGCTTTCAGAGTCTCCTTTCAGAGACATCTTTTGGAGGTGACCTTTGACTTGGAAGGGACAGGTAAAGCAGCTCTTCAAATATTGCAGAATTACATTATTTTCCAGGAACTTTTACTGTTTGACCTAGTAGCTAAGATGGTGAAAATATAGTATTAAAATCAAAATTGTCCAGAAAATCAGTAATTACTTGGTTTTTAAATTCCTTGGATGACGATTGAGGAAGGAATTAAAAATGCAACCTTCTTCCTGAAAAGTCAGGATCCCTCCAGTTAATATGCTTGCATAGTCTGTTTGTCATTGACACAGGGTTCTGTACATAAAGGTTTTGGTCAGGATGTAGAGAAGATTGAAACATACATAGGAAAAAAATTTATATCAAGGCAGAAAACAAAATTTTGTATGAATGCTTAATTTTTTGACACAGACAGTTGCATTCCTTCCAAGATAGCAGTAGTCTTCTTGTGTTTGTTTCAGGTTTTTTAGGGAAGGGAGGGAATAATATGAATAGTGTGATTTTAAAGAGATTCCATCCCATTAAAGCTGTTAGGAAGATAGGAAGCTTTGTGTTTGGTCTTCATACTGCAGATAACCAATTTGGATCTAGCTGCTCAGAACCAGCTCTTTTCCTGTCTAACTTTTGGGAAAATAGCCTGCTGTTTGCATCACTGACTTAAGATGCGAGTTTTGACAAAATTACATGTTTTCAGTATTTTTCAGTCTTCACTTTTCATTGTAGGAAATTAGACTTCAGGAATTTCTGAGGAAGGTGAGAGAAGGAAAAAGTAAAACTAAAATTGAGCATTGAATGCCTTATCTCCATGAGAAAACTCTCCTGTTCTGAAAAAAACTAGTGATTCTTGAGATTTACAGCACATTTTCCATGCATTTACACTCTGATTTGGTGGGAGAGGACATTTAGGGCTAGTCTGGTAATCAGATTCTTTCTAGCAGAGATTGTAAACATAACTTAGGGCTTCACTACCAAAAGGTAGGTTGTTATGATGGAGTAACTATCGCGTATCAGATGCAAAGTATTATATTGAGGTAAAGACAAGACAGTGTCATTTTATTTGGTACTAAATTAAGTGAGAGCTCCAAATGCCTCATAATTAAAAAGAACAGTAGCTCTATTATGAATTCAAAATCAGTTAGTGAGGAATGGTATGTGAGTATTCCCATGGTAAGGAAAAAAAAAGATCCTTCTTTTCTCTAGAAGACAGGACTAGACCACAATGGAAATTATTTTAGTATTGCTTTTTTTCTTTAGTCAGGCTGAGCCTACACTGATGCTGATAGCAAAGAACTGCAAGTTTTGGTTAATACCTCATAACATTTTCCACTGTGTAAGTAAAATTTTCTACTGAATTAAAATGAAAAATACTTCTTGCAACTATACAAACATTTACTAAAAGAATTCATCTTGTCTTCTCATGGCCACATCCTAAGATGGACAAAAGCTTGAGGTCCGGGTCCTGAAACGCAGTCTACAGCTTCCAGCAAACACCAATTTCAGCAGCTGCTAGCAAAATGTCCCCTTCCTTTTACCACTCCCAGTTCGGGTGGAAGACTCTTACAGAGCCTTGCTCATTGGTTGCATTTGCTGTTAACTGCATTTTCGTTTCCAGATCAATTTATGTCCAGTTGATATGCACCTGGTTTTGTGCCAATATGGAACTTAAGCTTAAATAGTTCTTTTCCATCCCTGTCGGAATATTTATAGGGCCATGAAACCGTAAATATGTTACTTTGTACATATATAAATATGTGTATATATGTTGTACTTATGTGTAGTGTAAAGCACAAAAATGCATAAAATATTTAAAGGTAGCAAACTATTTTTACATTTGAGAAATCAGGGATTTAAAACCTGTGTAGTATTTGCATTTGGGGGTATGAATCACTAATTCCTAGCTAGGAATTAGTCTGCAGCTAGCAATTAACTGTTAGCTGGTGAAACAGCTTATGCAGAAGGGAATCTTACCTGTACTTGGTGTTCACGGGTGGCATTTCAAAATTACGTATTGTGCAGAAACACAGCATTGCTTTCATCCTGGTTAGCTTCTGAAATGTGTATCTTCTCAGGCTCTGATCTGCCTCTGAGCCATTTGGACTAAGTCCAGGTGAAATATTTTCAATTCAGCAGATCAACTTCCTGCTGTGGTACATTGTTAGGAAGCACTGAAAGGTGCTTTCAGATTTGTAAATAACAACAGATCATATAAAAATTATTCTTCTATTATAGAAGCCTTTATGTAAACCAAAGTGTTCATTTCAATGTTTGGATAGGTATGGTGATGTGAGAGAGAGTGCAAACATCTGGACAGCCCTGTTAGTAGAGGAAAAAAATCCTACAGATTATATTGTTGAATGTAAAAGTCACTAGATTTTAATTTTTCATAAAAAATTGTCTCAACTCCTATGCTGAAAGTGATGTTTCAGGAGTACAGATGAGCAGAAAAAATACGTCTATTAAAGCCATTCCAAAAGAGAACAAAGAGAAGATGCTGGAGTTTGGCAGCAGACTTTTGAAATACAAAACTGTACTTAATCCCTGTGCTGAAATTTCCACTGACTGTACTACAGGTCAAGAGGGTCTCAAAGGCATAAGAAGCTCCATAAGTTTGATAAAAATGATTACACACATGAAGGACAGCTATGCCTTTTGAACACTTTCATAATACTCTTTTCCACTAGTCCTTTTTTAAACTGATGGTGTCACATAAAATAAGGTGAGCAAACCAAAGCAATTTTCACTTGCGGAGACCAACCCACTGGTGACAGTGTATTAGACCACGACCCTATGCCTACTTATGAAAGATACGAATTGTCACAGCCCCCAGATGCAAAGTATTGATGTTGTTATTTCAAGCTGCTATGCTACACTTTTTTTTTTTTTTAGCAAGTTCTAATGAAAGACCTAAGTAGGATTTGGACAGTATTTAAGCATGTGCATGCAAAATTGTAATTCTGAAGTTTTGCATGATTTTCCTGCCCTATACTTCGAGAAATGGAGCTCCCATCGCATGCACCTTACTTTCTGAGCTTAAACTTTTGCACTTCCACACCACTCTGAATAGCACGGTGTCCCAGACCAAGTCAGAATCACAAAACATAGGTCCTCCTCTGTCCAAACCCCCAGAAGTTGCAGCTAATGGTTATTCCTGGAGCATCCCTAACACAACCTTTAAGATGGGCTTCCCCACAAAATGCAATGGTGATTTCTGCTTCCTTTCTTCATATGGGAGGCAGAAGCAGCGGTAGTCACCGTAGCAGTGCTGTCTGCTGTAGATGTTTGTAGCTGAAGCACTCTCCCAGAAGGACCCAGCTTCTGTATCTGCTTTGGTATACATGGGTATGGCTCTGGACCTTGATGTTTCAATACCAGGGTACTGACGTTTCTCCTCTTGAAGCTGTGTGGCTGCAAAGAGTCAGAGGGGGAACCTAAGGGATAGGGAGCCTAAGCCCAAGAAAGGACTGAAATTTCAGCCTGCCCTTTGGTCCTCAACATTTTCTACAGTGGGAAACATTTGCCTAACTAAAGGCTCCTCATGTGATTTTTAGTGCTGTGAGAGATCCCACTTGGTCTCCAGAATTCTTGTGCTCTATCTGCTGGACTTGGCTCAGATGTCTCAAATGACAGATGAATACTGCCATTGGATTTGCCATTGATTAACCTGATAATGAGTAAGGTAACTTGGACCCTTGCTTATATAGTGTTTTGCATATCATTTTCCAAAGGTGTCACTTCTCCTGCTGTGGGTAGCTGGATTTTGGATCTCTCTACAAACCTTCCCAGGACCCAGGCCCCGGGGTCTGGAAACCCTCTATTTAGTTCAGTCCGTATTCCATAGGCCTAAAGAACAGAAGTGCCCATTATGATCAATTTGCCTACATTTGGGATTTTTTTAAAGGCTTTTTTTTTGAGAAAGGATAGTTGCTCCTACTTGATAAGTATATTTTAAAGCTAATTACACTTGAACCTGAATAGCTGTCAGCCTTTACAAATAAAACACTAGAAATAAACTCGCTTTGTATTGAGAGGAACCCAACCACACTGTCACCAAAAGTAGTACTTAGCACCCTTTCTTATCTTTCAAAAATGCTTTGCCGTGATAAACATACAAGTATTCTTTAATTTGGATACTATTGCTGAGTACCTCAGTCTGTTGTGTTTTTACATCATATATTTATTAAGATGTGAAAACATGTTACTAAAATTAATTTCTTCCTTTCTTGTCGACTTTACTGATCAGATTATGAAAATCTCTGTTGACTTGGAGACATTCCGCTGATTGCTTAGATTTTTCAAGGTAGAAGTCACTCGGTGTTACTTTTGGATGTAGATCAAACTAGCTGTGGTGCTAAAAACTTTTTTGTACGTTGACAGTGAAGAACCACTTACAGGGAAGACAGTAGAAGGAAATGCTTCCAGGTAAAACAACTTCCTTTTGTTTTTAAGTAGGTTACCTCTTCAAAGTTCATTTTGCTGCGCTTCCCACCCCCTTAAATGTATTTTTAAGGAGATGAATATGAAATGAAGATGCAGACTGAAAAAGGCCACTGCCAAGCACTTTCTGTTACCATGCTCTCCTCTAGAACTGTTGGCTTGAACCATGAAAAGAAGAAATATTGTTCTGTCTTTACCTTTTGACACTATAAATATTTTCTAATGTTGCCAAGCATGTATCAAGAAGGAATATTTAAGTTATTTGAATACTCTAGGGCAGACAAACACAATGGCATCCAAGACTGAACCCATTAAATTAATGTACTTTCAATGTGATATCACATAACAATAACATTGATATAACAGAAATGGATGTTGCTCTTGCAGCTCATATTTGTCTGTACGAGGCATCTTGCTTCTACAAACTCCCCTCTGCCGAGACTTGATTCACAGCGGTGAGGGAAACATTCAAATTGATGAGTATCTCCTTAAAACATCAGCTTGCAGCCATAAACTTTTCTTGGTGACAAGTGAAATACTTTTGCCCACTCAGAAATATCAATGAAATGACTTAACAGACAATGTTTTCATTAAAGAAGGAAATTCTAAAGAGATCAATAGAAAGGGTAACAAGAATTAGCTCTTAAAGCAGAACTGTGACAGGTTTTCAGTCCTTCCCTCTGAGCTAGCTGGTTGTATTCCCTTTCTTGTTGCAACCTTCACTCACAGTTTAAGATTTTTCAGTTTTGCTGATTAGCAAAGCGCGGTTTAAACTGAATAGACCCTTTGGCGTGATCTGGTTTTGCTAGCCCTTCCCATCTCTTCATTGGTGGCTCCCACTTGCCATGCCTTGCACTCCTCATCCCTCTATGAGTTGTCCCTGTTGGTGCCTTATGCTGCCCCACGCTCCTTTTCTTGGTGTGCTGGCTGTGCCTTGCTCTGCTTCTCTTGCTCTTCTACCTGCACCACCAAACCCTGGCAGCTGGGCTAACACTTTCTGTTACGACAGCTCTTTTAAGAGCGTATGTAGTGTGGAAAATCAGGCAGTTTCTCAGGTTACAGGGACATCTTTAGCAAATTCTGTCTCACTCCTATTTCTCTCTAAACTTTGCACTCCGGTGCTGAAAACTGCTGTCTTAGCGTAGGTTGGCCACTCACCCCCAGCTGACGAAGACCATGTGCTGGTAATTGCAAATTTTTCTCCTTTGTAGTAGCCATCTTTCCACAAGACAAGAGCAACAATATATGTCTCATCTTCCTTTTAACAAACGTGTTTTTCTAACTCCATGAAGGGGCCATACAAAATGACCACATCCTAGGTGTTTTTTCTTTGATCTCCCTTCTCTCCACCAGAAGCCAAGAGAGAGTACTCCTCTTCTGAGGCTCTTGTCACCCAGGGCACTCCTGAGGCAGGGAATGCACGGCTGGGTCTGTGCAGAGCAGGGTTTGTCTCAAGTCCTGACCACCCAGCTTATACAAATTTCCGATAACTTGCTACTCCATCAGCC
This sequence comes from Aptenodytes forsteri, assembly GCF_000699145.1. NCBI lineage: Eukaryota > Metazoa > Chordata > Aves > Sphenisciformes > Spheniscidae > Aptenodytes > Aptenodytes forsteri. Next base: position 708,484 of record NW_008795138.1, on the reverse strand, counting down.
TCGAGGGTTTGTAATTTGTGCAGTATTATCACTACTGGTCCAGACCTTCTGTAAATATGTCCAAAAGAAGAGAGGAGACCTGGGGCTGATGCATTTTGGAGGCCTGTATCAAAATGGAGATCATCTTAAGAACAATGCAAATAAGGTCAGTTTCCAAGTAGGAAATCCTCAACTAAGAAATCCATAGAATATAGATTTATTTTTTTTTTAATAACTACTATAGTGTCTTTAGTAAAGGAGGACCACAGAGCACTTGAAAAAAATACCTTATTCCCTACAAAATCCCTTTAACATTAATGGTACTGCTGTCCATGGCTATTTTTCTGTAATCATCGTGACTAAGGGAAACACAGGTTGGGCCTGCTTTTGGGAAAAGAAGGGAAAGGAACACGGTTCATAAACACATTTTATAATACGCATCTTCACTGATTTGTTTTTTTTTTTCATGTAATAATGATAGCTTTGTATTTTGTTTGACATGCAGCACAGGTTTACAGAGATGTTTCAAATAACTAAGGTATAACTGATGAAAGGGATTAATTTGGCTTAATTGATTACATTAATAATATAAAAACACTAGTGGCCACTTCAGGGTCTTAATGGACCTCACACTTTTGATTGTCATCTGCTGCTTGAGCTGTAGCACAGTCTTTACATGAGCTAGAAAGTACCTTCCCTACGCTAGAACAATTTGAGACAGATTCAGTGTAGAAACTTGTGACAGTCTTCGATCCCAGACTGTAGGTGTCTGCATTTAGGTATTTAAAAGTAGGTGTCTATATGCAATATTGTATCTGTGGCCCCATTTTAGTCAGAAGAGACCTGGGCCTTGATTCGGTTGCTCTTCTTGGCCATTTATGCCCATTTGAGGTGGCTTAGGGTACCCACAAGATGGGCAGATGTGACAGAATAGCTACAGCTACGTATAGCACAGTAGCTGTGACCTATGATGTCCTGCACAGTGGAAAGGCCAGACAGAATAGCCCCAGCTGTCATCCGTTGACTGTAACAGGGGTTTGGACCCATAGCTCAGATATAAAAACCTACATGCAGATCTTATTCTGAGGGCTGAATGCTGCCCTTCGTATTTAGCTCTCAGGTTTTTATAGGGAAAATAACCTAGTAACAGACATTATTATGCTTGACTGATGGGGAATTCTGGGCTGTAGTAAGGCTTATAAGGAGCCCTGGGAGCCAGTGGCAAATTGGAAGAGCTAAGGTGGGGGTAGGAGAGGGGTTCTTGCAAGATACTATGTGGTTCAGCTACAGTAACGCATTCTTAAAATAGGGGCAGATAAATAGGAACAGAAAAAATTAAATGATTCCTGATAGAAGCAGAGGTTGTCTATGGGTGGCTGTGTCTACAACAGAGCAACAGGAGCAGCACATCTATGCTTCAAGAGTTCTGCAAAAGATGAGATAACAAAACACGTGGAATGAAAATTAGTCACCGTCAAGAGCTACTTGAAGTGTAGCAGAACTAAAGAAAATCTATATTATTACGTTCCTTTAGTGTGCTTTGTTATTTTGTATTTTTGTAAATGTTGTACTCTTATTGCAGGTTATATTTTTAAGAAAACATATCATTCTAACCTTATATCTTAGCTTGAAGAGGACTTTTAGTGATTGAGCACAACTCAGCATTCTATCCCCTCAAGTTTTCAAATCCTTAGAAACCAGGGTCTGAACAGTTACAATCAAAGAAATCAGCACTTTTACTCACAGTAAAACAAGAGAGCATCTCTGAATACGCTGCCACAGGAGCTCATTTCAGGGTAACTTGGTTAGATGGTGTGCTATCAAGTTTGACTGTTATTTAGCATTTGATATGGGATATAATGTGCAACTGGGGATCCTTTTGTGCTGCCTATTTCATAAGATTCTAGTATCAATAGCTAGGAGGGCTTACTGTCCATTTCACTTCTTTATGTACATGCATTTCAGCAGTATTTACATTAAAGAAAAAATGTTGAGGTTTTTTTTGCCTTGGTAAATTTGCTGGTCTCCCTCACTCAGTAAGTCTTGCAATTGGTGAAAGGAAGAAGACTGGAATTATCAAAAACAATGCATGCTGAGTGTGTTCAGGTACACTGAGGATCTGTGCTGAAAAGATTTGCATGGAGAAATATTTAGGGCTATAGAAGGACGTGATAATTTACATATAAATTGACTTTTTTAAAGGAAAAGGTTAGCTTTCAGGAATTTGAGGGAAGAGGCATAATGCAAATTATATTTTGTTGACTGCTGAACAAGCTCAAAATTTAAATTATAAAAAATTAAATTATAAAACCCAAAAGATATTTGGAAAGACGTGTTTCCATAAAAGACAGGGAAATTAGTTGTTAAGACAACGGACCTCAAGTTTCAGAACTTTGACAAAAGTATATGTTCAGAGGCTTTCTTGTGTCTGAGTTTTCAGGAACTGGGAGGAAGATATTTTAATACTGGTGAAATTTGCAGTGAATAGCATTTTGTTTTCTGTGAAGTTTAGGATCATTCTTTCTTTTTATAATACATGATAACATTTAATACATGTGTTCTGGATATAGTGCCAACTCAAAAACAAAGCTCTCAAACTCTTTTTTTTTTGTTGGCATATTCCAAAACATTTCTATATTTAGAGATGTTGATTGTGTTTCTGTAAAATAACGTCTTGTGAAATACAGAAGATGGGGCAGAGGGTATGTACAGAAAAACTGATATCCCAGCACCAGTCCTCTATTCCTTGAGAAATAAAGAAGCAATATCCAACAGAGAGGCAAGCCCTTTTTTTCCTTGCTGGAGGACATAATCTTTCCCTAGTCTCACTTTAAGAACATGTGCCCAATCATGTTACCTCTTCCCGTAGCACGCTGTAGATTGACTATGTTTAAAAGAGCTAAGAAATTTTACCTAACTAAAAAAAATAATTAAAAAAAAAAGAGCTCTCACTGCACAGCTAATGTTTCTCGGGCTTAACCACTAGGAAAAGCCTTTTCTCCCCTCCTTTGTTTCTCCTCAGAGCAATCATCTTGTTTCAAAATGGCAGTGATTAAGTATTTAGCGAATGCTGCATCGCTTATTGGCCTGGCCAGAAGTTCAGTTCTCAGTGAACTGTTAAGCGCCTTCAAATGGGCAACAAGCAAATTTTGCTGCTTGATGATTGCTGAGAGCAAATGATGGCTTACCTCAAGGATTTTCTCTCCCACAAGGGAGGAAAGCAGAGCCCAGCTCCAGCAAGCGAGAAGCGGCTGAGCAGCCTTGCTGCAGCAGGCTCGGAGAAGATTAGCTGTTAGCTGTTGCCTGGAGTGAAATGCACCAACACGGCTGCTTCACCCGGGCCATTTCCTCTTCGTGTGAAAGGAGTGAGACAGCCCCAAAGTGTCCCATGCCAGTTAGGGGGTTAATGCATATTTTAAAATAAATATTTTTAATATTTTGCTGGCCTTTGTTTCTAGGTTTTAAATTTCCTGTAATTCTTGCTTCTTTTCATCAGCCTCTTTTCCCAGGTGGCATATCGCCCTTCCAATTCTCTCCTGTCTTCTCTCCCACTGTCTCACTCTCTCCCTCCTTTCTTTTTCTTATCCTTCATATGAAGCCTTCATGGGAAAGGCTTGATGCCTCTGCTTAGTAACTGGAGAACTTGAATGAGCAGCCAAAGTCAGATACTGAAATGGGAATGGGGATAGTTTTTCCAGGTAATATCCATGCGAGACGCCAGCTTCTGCTGCCTTCTGCCACCACTGCCCCATCCAGAGAGAGGACACGCTCTTCTTTGCTGCTGCTAGCCCAGGTTTTGGTTCTTCACATCAATTTCTGGCCCGCAAGTACCAGAGAGGCACTTATCTTTTCCAAGACTAATCTGATCCTTCACTGGAAGCAATACGATTCTTGCTAAGGGTTGATAATAATGCAGTTCAGATGATCCTTGTAGATGGGTCTGCAGTTGGGCTCCCTAGCTCACCCCTTAAAACTTAATGGTTTCCTTCAACTTCACAGTGACATTATAAGAATTTGTTAGTGAAAACCTGGGACAGGACCTTGTCCAGTGTTTATACTCCTAAATCAGAAGGGATGATTAATATTCTGCATATTTAAGAGCTAAGAGTTAGTGTTCAACTTGTACTTAACAGGGGATGTGCCTGGGATTAGTTACCAGTTCAAACTTTGAAGTAGAAATAGGAATGCCCATTTTATACCAATCATGAGCTGCTTGCAACACAGTGCTTTTCAGAGGGATTGGAAAATCGTTACAGGACAGTGATACTAACTTGGAAAAATGACCTATTTTAAAACAGATTCACTCAGGAAAGATAGTACTAAGAGCTGCAGAGAAGCATGTTTAACACAGTCCAAAGAAAAAGCTGAGGAAGAGGTTTACAAGTGGAGATGGTGACTGGATAAAGATACCTAGCTCTGTAAGCAAAGCGATTTTCTGTGCTTTTTGAACCCTGTGGTGCTTACAGAAGCTCCTGTATTTTTGATGAATAAACAGGGATCTTGAAAGAAGCACTAGTCATTATGTCTTTCTTTTGCTAATGCAAACAATTCCCCCCACCTCTGAGTAGCAGTTAACCCCCTTTATTAAGAACAAAAGTTCTAAATAACTGCTTTCAGCTTCTGATTTCTGAGTAGGAGTAGAATGAAAAAATAAGATTCCTACCAAGACAGTGTTGTTATTTCGACACAGCAACTTCAAGTAGCATTTCAGAAAATACTGGGCTAAGTATTCTATTTTATTCTCCCTCATTTATCTAACCTGAACCTTGAGATCTGTCTGTTATTATTGTTGTACACACCTAATTCCAAGCAGGACAGCTTAAGCTCCTAATTACCTGTTCAATTCTCAGTTTTCAATTGCACAAATAGCATGTAATGTTTCCCAGTGTGTAGCCATATAGGTCTTTCTGAACATGACAGGAACAAATACTTACTGAGACTGCTAATCTCAATGACTATGCAGCAGACCTTATTTCCTTTCCCTCCTTCAAAGCTATGAAGTTTAGAATCACTTAAGGATAAGAGGTTTGAGTTTTAAATCCTTTAAAATCAGGTCAAGCAACCAACACCTTGTAAAACCAAGATTAAACAGCAAGTGATAATGTTTAATCCAATTCTGTTAGATTTTGCATCAGAAGGAACACATAAGCAATATAAATCTTGTGCTGCGTTTTACTTCAAGGTCCAAATTCATTTGCTGTTCCTTCCCCAAGCTATATTAAAAATATTAAAGCTTGGCTAAATTAAATGTTCTTATAGTGCTTAACATTTAGCTTCCTGAAGTATACTTTATGACTTCTGTCACTATAATATGTAAGTACTTCATAGGTTGGTTTGGTATGTTGTCAAGGCTTTCAAATCCTCTCTGAGGCATGCAGTCTGATTAGCCCCATTTTTCTGATGAGAAACTAAAGCATAAAGTTATGTATAGCTCTTTTGCAAGCAGACACCTCACTCTGCTGGACCTACAAATAGCCTCCTCGGTGGGATCTTTAGGAAAAGTTAGTGTACTTCGCTTCTACAGCATCTGCCAAAGCAGAATGCAGGCAGACATCACTTGACTCTGCTTGCAGGAGGTTGTGTGCTCATATGTTTAAATAGTCACAACTGCAAAGAAAATCAGAGTAAGAGCTAGGATTTCAGCCTTGAGCACCTACATTTGAGGCCACCACATGAACATCTAACTGTTTTTCTCTGATGTTGCTTAAAATGAGACAGAAGTACTTACTCCCTACTGCACATGCTGTAGTACCAATAGTCGTTTAGTACTGAGGGGCAGCGATATGAAATGCTGCATATAATGGGATTCCCATACCTATATCCATTGAAGGAATGAATAGTGACTTTTCATGGTCAATACATGCTCTGGAAGTGTACAGAAACACGCTTTTCCTACCCAGTTACTGTGATTTCACTCACTCTTGTAATGTAGCAAGTTACTATCTTCGCTGAAGACAGTGACCCAATAGTAATTGACATAATGTATGGAATTCCACCATAAAAGGCCTTTCCACAGTTACAGCTTATTTCTCAGACAAAATCACTAGTCATCACCATTTCCTTAAATTTTAAACCACCATTGCTTACATGGGCTGCCTAAGTGCTTCTGGTTTTAACCACACAGTCAGAGATCCGGGCTTTTTGGCTTCTCATGATAGTACGTCAGAGACACTTAGTAATGATAAATAGGTATCTGTAATATGCATCACAAAGCTTAAAAAATATTTTAAAAGAGAGAAAATTTGTATAGTGTTAGACATTTCTTGTGCTAAGCTTTGACTTTGTGCTATAGAAGAAAAAAAACAAACCTCCAAAAAATGTAGAATTCAGGAACTAATCCATGTCTCTTTTCCTTCTCGTTCATTGCTATTCTGTCTACATTTTGGTTCTTAGTAGCTTTTGTTTTGGGATGTATGTCTTTGGAAGAACCAGATGTTGCATCACAATTGCTGTTGATTTCTCGTAGGGTGTCACACTGTTGTAAAATCCTAATTACACATGTTTTTCACAGTTCCTGAAGCTAAATGATGATTTTTCGTACTGCAATTTCTTTGTATCTTTCTTTCTTGCATGCTGTGGTAACTTAACATCCTCCAGCAAAAGTGTACTTGAAATATACAAATTTAGTTGCATACGTAAAAAAAGTAAAAGGCTGTTTTCTTGGCGGAGGTCCCATTACCAGTTGGAGCACATTAGCTATGCTTGCAGAGAACATCGTCTGGTTTGGTTTCATTTCAAAGGAATCTAGTCGCACAGTCCAAGACCATCCTGCCATGTGAAAGAAGGCATGGTTAAGTGCACCAAAAGTGCACGCCTGATCCAAACTAAAACATCTAATGTAGATTCACCCCTGATTTGTAAAGAATAGTGTCCCCGGACAGACACAAACTTCCTCCTTGTGGAATCTGCTAACTTATCACAAGTATTAACTCTTACAAGTAATGATGGTTCTGGATGGATGCAAAAGTAAGTTAGATCACTAGGTCACCTACCAGCTATGGATGAGATCATTTGAGCATGCTATCAATACGCTCAGTGTTATGTCAGAAGGTGGCTTAAGTAAATACTGTAGGGCAGAAAAAGAGGGGATTCACCTGCAAAAGAAATTAGAAAAAGATGGTGGTGCTGCCTTATTGAAAAACTAATTGGTACTGATACAGAATATTTTATGAAATGGTAAATTTTCTAAAATATGTTTTGCCTCACTTATACCTACAAAAACGTGGGTTTTTTTCTTGTAAATTATTTTATCTGTAAACCAAGTATGTGAAATATGTTTTGTAAAATAAAGACAATTCAGTGTAAATAAAATCTGTGTTAACATCATAAGTGACAAGTTAGAAAACCAGCTCCATTTTAGTCCATATTTCTATTTCTTGTTGTCATAGACAAACCATTCCTTTTTTAAATTGTTATAAATATTTACAGAAATAGAAAAAATATTTCAGGGTTATCCATTACAATTCAATGAGTAAAAAAAAATTTTACTATCTGTTTTTGTCTGCTAAGGGATCACTGTCTTCTACTAACTCAAGGAAAGGTAACTAAACTGCAAAACGGTCTTTCTTTTGTGTGTGTAAGCTTTTAGTGTCACCAGTATTTTCAAATCATCACTATATTAATGAGTGAGGATAATTTTTTTTTAATTCATTTGTAATGGGTTATTTTGTATAGATAATATTCATCAATTTTCAATGTAAATCAAAAGAGCTTCCACATCTACAGCACGAACTTCTCTTCTTAAAAGCCTTCCTCACCTTTATTGCCCAGTTACTTTTATTGGGTAGAGAGTTGCAGAAACTCTCTATTCTGTCTAATAGAAATCATCTAATTCCTAGACAAGCTGTATTAATGTCCTTTTGTTCTTATACCTATTTTATCCATCATCTTAAAAAGCTCTTTTTTCTCCCTGGTGTTTAACACTCGTATGTACTAAAGAGTAATCATATCTGGCCCCAGCCCAACCTTCATAATGTTAGGTTAAGCATGACAAGCTTGTTTAGTGTCCTGTGGTATGACGGGTTCTCTGTTCTTTTGATTATCCTAATGGTCACATTAAAATGACCAATGAATCCCTTGTTGATATGTTTAATTTGCTATTATATTTCTTTTCGAAGTGCTGAGAAGACAACCATAAATAAATGAAATCCATTCATTGCATGTTCCTTCCAGTGGTCCATTCTGCCTGTCCTTATTTTAATAGAAAACCAGATTCCCTAACTAGCAAATAACCCGTAAATGCAATTATGACATTCATAAGCTGTGGTTATAATCGAATGAACATCAGGAGGCAGCTATGATTCACCGGCTTGTTGCTGCCCACTGGGACTCTCTGCTCTTTATCAGCCATCAAATCAGCAAATACAAGAGTGGTTCACACAAATGTAGCTCCAATACACTAAGTTCCACCTTATTTTAAGCCAGCCCCAGCACAACACTTGCTTGACAGTTTGCTTCTCAAATTGCTATCACCCACTATGCTTTTCCAGCTACAGGTTGACAAGGTCTGTTCCATGGAAAATCCCAAATCTGATAGTTACCCTGAAGTTAGAAGTAATGTTTCTGTTCCCTGGAGGGAATGGCTCATGTCATAGAGGAACACTTGCTGGTCAATCAAACCAATTAGCACATGCCTACTTGCCTTTCTCCTCTCCCAGGGTTTGCGATGTGTCCTGTCACCTTTAGACATATTTACCAGGAATGTGATTGTCATCTTTAGAAATATTTACCAGAAATGTGATTGCCAGAATCAAACTCCAATGGTAATGGCATAAAAACAACATACAGAAATGCCAGAGCTACTGTTGTGATTTGGTTTGTTTGTTTTTTTTTTTCCTTTATAGAAACACCTCAGAAGCTCCCATAGTTGAAAACAGCTTATAAAGTGTTTTAAGACCTCTGGATGAAGAACAGTAAATAAATGCGAAGTATTAGTTGCTTTTCTTCAGGCTAGCATCATGCATGATAATATTATGCTGCTTTAGGAGGTAGAAGGAGAATTTCAGTACAATATGCAGACTAAATATTGTATAAATACTATGGGACTGAAAGAGATAATAAGAAATGACAACGTATGGAGAAAAATACGTTTTAGTAGCCTAATATTGCTTTTCTGTTCTAATTTATAGAAATGGCATGAAGCTCCAGAACCCTCTTGGAGGGGAAAATTTTGGAACACTTGACCCCTTAACATCAGCCCAAGTTTTATCTGAGTAGTCTGGATAGATCAAGTGATTAAAAGGGCTGAACAATCTAACTGGCAGATAATCACAAGCTTAGCTTTTTAAATAGGGAGAACAAACACCCTGAGTGTGATTCACGTGATCATGTACATTGTAGACATCCTCATCTGTATTAGTCACTCTTGGTATTTTCATAGTCAATGAAGAGAAATAAGCACTTCAGGGTGCAGTTTATGTGTCATTAATGTGCACTCCACCTTAGGTCAAACCAACTGTATTCTAAGAAATGCTAATCCTATTCGCTAACTAAAAAGGGACCCTACTGTGATCAATTTGGATACAGTTATCAGCACTGACAGCATCCAAAGTTAGGTGACATGAATCCAAATTTTTAAATAATTAAGTCATGAATCAAACCGGTTGGAGACTGCTGCATATCTAAGTCTGTTCCCAAACTCACTCTTTACCTTGCAGTATAAACACAGACTTGTGAAAGTGAATACTGTATTACCTGTGCTTCTGTCTCATGAATTGTGACAAAATAGTGAAAACAGCAGTTCCAGACCAGTGAGAGAGCAACCATGTCTTTAATCAGCTGTACAGAATTAGCACAGGCATCACCCACCTTTATAGCTTGTCAGTGAAGGGGTGCACACATGCACATCCATGAAGACTTCTCTCCCGTGCAGCACAATTTACACCAGCTGAACGTGTCTGACCGTGGGTAAATTCTACTGTGAAAGAAAAAAAAAAAAAAAGGAAAGTTTGTGGGGTTTTTACTAGTTTTATCAGTAAAAAAATAGGGGTTTACTAGTTTTTACCCCTACTAGCTTTATCAGGGTTTTTTTTCTTGTTTACAAGCTGGTCATTGTAACCTGGATGCTTTGTAACTATAATAGGTAGCAGCTTAGGGAAGTGCCCCTCTCTATCACGCTCATTAGGTATTTCTCCAGAGACAATTTAGAAGTGCTGTATTTGGGAAATAAACATTTAGAACAAAAAAGGAAAAGAGAGTCATAAGAGGTTAAGAACTCAATACAAATGTAACATTCAGTCACTGACTATAAATATTTAAAGTACCATCGATGGTGATGAATGAAGAAAAATGGCTATCAAGAAATAATGGATCAATCAGAAATTCTGACTATGTATTTGTAGAAATAAACATTTTCTTACCAACTAGGCACTTTTCTGGAAAGGAATGCATTTTTTAATTTTTTAGTGTATACAGTTAGAAGAGGCCTACAGTGCATGTTATTCTAGGGCGGTGAGTTTAAGTCAAGATTTTTACCATTATTTTTATTGTGGCATGAATAGATTTGCACTTAAAGTTTACAAGTGTGGATCTAAGTAATGGTAGTCTTAAAAGATGGCAATGAATCGGTAATCATGTCTATTTTTAGCAGTCATAGATTTATTAATTTCTGAGGTTTTATGAGAAAGATCGAGAAATATTCTGATTGATGCACAGTTATGTATTTTATGCACACTTACTAAAGATTGCTGTGGCTAAGTACATTAGTGTGTATAAAAATGTATAATACCAACTTTAAAAGTTACATCTCTAGCACATGCATAAACATGCATACATGAGAGAGAGCATAACGTGGAAGGTATATAATAATGTCAGGGTGATCAGTAGCTTATTATCTGTTTTCTCCAAAGTTTCAGAGCCATATAATCTTATACCACTGGATTCTTTAACGGTGTAAGTCATATGTCAGAAATCACGCTGAGAGGGAAATGAGAAAGGATGAACTGCTTTGATTTCTGTGACTTGCTCTGCACAGCTCAGGCCCAAATATGAGGAAATATTTTTTCCTCAGCTCCTGTTTTTTGTTTGTTTGCTTGCTTGTTTGGGGTGTGAGGTTTGTTTGTTGAGTTGGGGTTTTTTATGTGGAAAGGGTCAGTCCCATGCTAATTTGAAAAACTAAGCAGGATTCTTCTTACTTCATGGTGATCTTCATTATTTTGGACAGTGATGAGTGTAACCTTTCTTTCGAGGTTCCAGACCTCCAGCTCCTAAAGGACTGTGTGAATTATCTTCTGGCTACAATTTGGTATAAACGTTTGCATTTTATTTTCTTTATGCTTTTCTTTTTCATTCTGTCAATGCACATCTTGCATTTTGAACGTTTTTAGCAAACTTTAATGGAACAGAAACTTTGTGCTTTACTCAAAATTAAGAGAATCTGATTTTTATATCACATTTGAAAGTGATCATGCTAGCAGTACAAGCAGATAAGCACATCTGACAAGAATTATCTACTAAAGCATGTGTTTCTTCTCACCATTCAGATGCTCAACAAACAGACACTGGTTTTAGAGCTTGCTGGGCAAGGTTATAATAAATAGAACAGGGAAGAGAATTACATTAATTCTGTGGCCAGCCACAAGTTGCTAATACAATCCAACTTTTTAAAACGGCATCCAACATGTATATTATTATGTATATTTCATTAATGGCCAAATGTGAAAAACTAGTAAAACTGCTAAGAAAACTTAAAGTTGTGGATGAATGTATCCAAGTGTTGTTTTTTGGTGCTTTTTTAAATCTCTTTTGACACATGCCAGCCTTTTTTAACCGTAGGCACGATAAGTTCACCTTTTGGGATAGTTCATTCACCCCACGCTTTTGTTGACCTATGTCTTCAATGCAGAGTCTAATTAGATAACAAGAGGGCCAGCCTTCGGTATCAACAGCTACATCCCCAACCCACATCTGATCAACCATGCTTGCATTGTTATACTGTATGCGTATGTGAGTTACTACGCTGGTTGTAGCCCTCAGTCTGAAAAACCTGTATAATCATTCTGTCATTTCTGGTCAAGAAGCATGGGGAACTGAAACTCTGTCTTGGTAGGTATACGGAGAATAAATCTTGGCAGAGGTCTATAATGGTTGCTTTGTGTCCACATGGCAAAGTGAAGAGACCACTGAGGTTTCAGATTGTATTGCTGACCTTGTAGCATGTGCGTTAAAAGTAACCAAACTCAGGCCACAGGACTTCATGTGCAAATAAGAAGCAGAATGAGACAGCAAGTGAGTAACAGACCTGATAACTTCGAAGTGTAGGAAACATTTCTGGCACTTCAGAGGACCAGCAGCTTCCTTTTTCCCTTCTCTGGTCCTTCAGAGCCTCCCTGTCCTCCCCAAGCTAATCCTCAAGGTGCATGAGAGACAGTCTCCCACATCGCGTCATTAACACTCCCCTCAGGAATTTAAAGGCCTGTCATTAGCAGTTTCCTGAAATAGTGGATAAAACATAAAATAAAAATCAATTCAACTGCCAAGGTCAATGCTTTCTTGGACAAGGTAGGAAAGAAAAGGAAATAGTTTTCTGGATGCTTTTTGGATTTTTTCAGAGAATGATATGAGAGTTTACAGTACGGAAAGCGCTCACACAGTTTATTTTCCGAGCTTTTTAAACCTGTGTTTAAAATCCTCTTTAATAACAAGTGCTACAATTACCTGTTATCGTAATGAGTTGTTGACATTTTGTAGTTCAATCTAAGATAGACATATCATTTGAGGGGCAGCAATTTATCATCAAATCCATGTTTGTTCATTAGTTTGTTTATTTTCTTAAATTATGGATTTAGTAGTTTAAGAAATCTGTATTTGTTTTTTGTTGTTGTTGATGTTATTTGAGCAGCCAAAGTTTTATCAGACATGTGAGCCTAAGGTGATATGTTCCTTAAGCACGAGTTTACTGGTAATGTGCATTTTGGTTCAGCAGAACTTTTTCCGGCGTTTGTTCAAATGCCTGTGGCCAAACAAAAAATTGTTGTCAGAATACTGTGCTAACAAGAAGCATTGCCAAATGATAAAATATTAATTCTTTTACTTTATATGCAGATATGAGAGAAGAAGCAATTACCCCACTTTAATTGTTTCATAGATTAGTACAATTATGATGTTATTCATTCCGTTTGCAGACTGAATGTAAAAAATAACATCCACATCATATAGTCAGAGATTTCATTTTAAAATAAACCTTACCAATGTTAGATATATTAAAGCAATAAACCAAGAGATTAAACTTTCATAAACAGTAAGAGCTCATTGTTTTGTAAATGGATGTATAATAATGTCTTTGTAGCTCAAATGAAACCATAAAACTGGCTGGGCGCTTTAGTCTTTCTGCAAACTTTTGATTTATCTTTTTAATCACTTGTTAGCTTTTTTAATGGCAATTAAACATTGAAAATGGGCTCCAGTCTTCTTGCCGCATTACTTTTCTCTTATTGAACCGCTGTCATTTCTTTATGATGACAAGCAATTTAGAGGTGCAAAAAAACAATTAAAGTGTATGTGGATCCCGCTGCTACAGGTGTCTGTTTCTAATGAATGAAGTGATAGCTGTTGTTGGAATGTGAGATTTATCTTTCTTTGTGACTTGTGCAGCAGAGAGTGGATGGGATACCTTTGAAAAGCTGGTATAAACAGTCCTCAATCTCAGAAAGGCTGTAGCTAGAGTTTATATCCGTAATACCAGAGTTAATGTTAGGGAAAGGTTAACTAGATTGGTTAACTAGATTGCGATTTTGAAGCTTGTTGTAGCTACAAATAAAAAAATGTGTTACAACAGCTGTTATGGTCCATCCGTTACAGGTACCTGCTAATGTTCCAAACATTTTTTTTAAAAAAACACCTAATACTTAGCTATACATCATTAAGCAAATGCAACATAATGAATGATAAATACCATAACTGCTCTAAAAGAATAAAACACTCTATAAAACTGCTTGCACATGTACTGTAACAGCTATTGATAGCAGTAGCTATACCTAAGATTGGGAAGCACTTTCTGTAAACCCCCAATTATTTCCAAGTCCTCCAGCTATGTCTTACGATCAACCATCTTTTTTTTTTGAGAGAGAGAGACCGTTCATGCCTAACAAAAGTTACCAGGACCCTCTCTGCCCCCCTCTGTCATGTTATTGCTTTAGGGCTAACAGGACTAAAGAGTGCTACGAACATATTTTCTCATTGAACAAATCTATTGACTCAAACTGCCATTTTTTATGTGGCAACTTCTGAGAGTCAAACAGCACCCTAGAGAAAACTGCTCTCTGGAAGAAGAAAATTAATAACAACAGCAGAATTTCACTTCTCATTTCCCATTGCAGTCCAGCTACTTGGAAATATTATCCATCTCTGCACCCAGTCCACAACAAGGAGAGAATTCTAACCTGGGAATGTTTCAGTGCTGATAGGATCGAGTCTTTCATATTTTTAAATGCTAAATGTCCTCAGTGACTTTTTGTTTCTTCCTTTGCTTTTAATTTCCAACATCCTGTCTTCATATTTTTTATTAAAGCATTTATTGTTTCACATTCATGTATTTAAAATGCATCATTTTAGTCTATTACATCAATTACTATCTGCATCCATTAATGATTTTTTCTGCTAAATATAATCAGCATGGCTCTGCAAATAAGCCTGACCTAAAAATAAACCGGAGAATTAACATCTAGATATGATGGAAGAAGGCAGTAAATCCTGAAGTAGCATCAGCTTTGAATTCTGCCTTTGTAGATGATTTTCCATCCACAACTCGTGTCAGTCAGTCTGTGTGTTGCTAGGGTATACCTACTGTATGGTACTCATTTAAATACTTTTAGTTGTGCGTTGTTTATGTAAAATGGAATGAACAAAGGAGAATTTCAGGGCTGAGTCTGAGATTTTTGCTTTCATTTGTTTAAGCTACAGACACTATTTGCCTGTAGCTTTTGTGGTATAATTGTTTGTTTTTAGTTCTGATGACATTGTGGTGGGTTAGCAGTGCAGACAATAACAGATGACAGTTCCTTTTGTGGAAGTTAAAAGAACTAGCTGATTAATTGTTATTATGTTACAGTCTAGAGGAAACCTTGTAACTAAACCACAAAAAGCTACATTAACATAATGTTAAGGTCTGACTTAATCCCACAAAAGCAAGAAAATTCAAAGTTAATGATGAAGAGCGTAATGTTACGTGTTTTAGGCCAAGTGCTGTTCTTTGGAAAAGAGCTTAGTCTGACTATTGTGGTTGTTTCTGAGTGTGATTAGGGCAGCTGCATTTAAATCGAATTAAGTCCTTTGACTTTTCTTTGTGTGTGCTTGCAGATCAGGCTTTATAAAAAAGATTCTTGAGCACTCAGCTCAGCAGTTATATTTGGAGCTAGGTCTGATGCTAGATTTCATGCTTCCAGGTATCTAGTCCTGGCTTTAAACCAGAGGATGAGCTCCTCGGTAATTCTTTTATTTGCAAGTATATTTCCTGAAAGCCTACCAGACTAGTATTGGTACATTTCTGTGGCATATTTTGATTTGCAGTAAAATGCTATTTCTTTACTTGTATAATTTGGAAGAAGAGGCACCTGGTTTATTTGAAGGAGAGCTTTTCGAGAAGCTAAAATCTTCCAAATTATAATACACACACTGTTCTGGAGATAATTTTTAATTATTTACGTGGCCACACTTCCCTGTCTTGCTTCATGTGTCTTCAGCTTTTTTACCTCACCCATATATACTGACTGAAGATTTCAAACCCTGAAGAAAAGTCTGTGCAGACATACTATTAGGATGAAACGTACCACTAAAATGTGTATAGTTAAACGTTTGTGGTAAGTCAGTGATTAGTCTGGCAGGCTGATCACAGTGACTGCTTCCCCATCTCTCCTTCCTCCATCCCAGTCCTTGACTTTTGGAGAGTTACAGCATCTGCCTGCAGCCCGGGTTGTTAGTTGTCATACCCTTCTCCACGGCAGCTGATTGGGAGCTTTGATATTCCTGAAAGGTCTTGATTTGATGTAGTCCCCTTTTGTGTGAACAATTTAGGTAACACAGACCTTAATTATCTATTCTCTAGCCTGTATGATCCCGTGGTAATTTCATAGCCCGTTTTGCATCTCTCATGGGTAGAAAATTACACATAGGTTGATAGAGTTGGCAGTGAAGTGGCAAAGACAGATGATTATCTGAAAAATTCAAATCCTCTAACAAAAAGACTTAACTCCTCAGGTATGGGCATCCTCCCACCTTGTATGCCTAAAGATTACTTTCACATGTATTTGCAGAAAATTAATCTCTAATGCTTAGTACTGAAACCAGAGAAAGAAACACGTAAGTGCACAAGTTCCTGCATCAATCGCAAGATTCATGTGTAGTGAGTTATTTCTTGGCATTTTTAAAAACACGTACGTAAGATTAGTTTGAAGATCTTCTTACTATAAAGGACAATGATGACAAGTGCACTGTGTATATTAAAACTTTATGAAAACAGAAAGTGTTTTTGAAATATTAAGAACTCACTCAATTATGAAATTTAAACAATGTAAATGGACTCCAGAGATATGATTGCAATTCTAGGAATAGACTAGTTTGTGAGCTGTCACAGCTAAAACATTCAAAATGAGAATACATTTTTCATGTAGTTCTAAGGCTTTAAAAACAGTAAAAAAATCTTTAACTTTATTTTCCAGTTTCCAGATTTCAGACTTAGTCCAGTACACATTTTAGATGCATATTCCATCAAATCTGTCCTACTTAGTTATCATGTGAACTCGTCAACCACTGAATTTTAAATATGATGTAGTCATCCTTGTTTTGGGAAGCTAAAAGAATGCAATCTTACCTCCAAAGGGTTTGTTATTCTAAAATCTCACCCCTATAAATATGCAAGAAGCAAGTTCTGTAGAAGAAAGGCAGGATTTAACATTTTTGAGCAAATTTTTCTTTTTTTAAAATTTCTAGAGTATACTCTTTTTCCATGCTATCCTGGATCCGAGCATACAACATCTCTCTGACTTTCTCTGAGCTTTCCTGGCTCCTTTTATGTGCGCTTCTGAAGTGCTTCATTTGCGTTTCATCCCCTCTCTCCCTCTCTCTCCTGGAGAGGAGTCGAGCTGCTAGCATCGCGCACACAAACCAGCCTCCAGCCTCCTGGTTAACTCATGGAAGTGCTGTAGTTTGCATGCAATTGATACACCTGCAGCTTTAGCTGTCTGGTTTATATGGGCCTTTTCATTATTTTTATCCTTCTCCTAAATGAAGGCCAGACATTATACTCACTGGCTTCAATAATATTTGTTCTCTAAGCAGACTAGTTATAATCATTTAATTCTGCTTTATCAAACCACAGAGCTAGGTCAATTGGTATTTTTGAATAGGTGCAAGCTACAACCCTAGAGGTTGCAGGAGATTTTACCTATTTTATCCGCATAGGATCCTAATTGATGTATGTAACACCAAGCACCGAAACTATCATCTAGAGGAATCTTCTTTCAGCACCTATAAGAGTCTTATCTTCATGCCTGTAGATACCTGACTTAAATATTTGGTTTGTAAACACTTTTGCATAGTTGTGTTTGACAAGCACATTAAAAACGGTCGCTCATGAGCTACGAATCTCTTAACTTCCAGCTACTGCATATATTGCACAGCTGGCTGTCATGATGCTAGCAAGATTTTTGCTCCGTGATCAAACAGGAGTTTAAAATGCAAAGCGTTCAAGATGCTTATCATTATTGTCATTTCTATGCCTTCCTGAAAACGCTAAGAAAAACTTTTCCACCATCCAAGCACCACCCACCTAAGATGCACTTTTAGCAAAGTTGCCAGCTCCATGCTGAATGACTACCTTGCTATTTTCGCTGAAGCTAGACCCTTGCCGAACTCTGCCTATTGGGGCCCACTTAATTTGAAATAGTTGGAGCACTGCACAGAAGCCAGACGCAGAAGGACACAAAAACTACATTGGCAAATGATCTGTCAAGTGACCCATGAACAAAATCGAGATTGAGTTGCCCTTTGAAATAAACCTATTTGAATTTTATTATCTCTAGAGCACCTTGTGTCTCTAATCTTGTGAAAGGTTAGTATTCCATCCATCAGAGCAAGATTAGAGCTCTAGTTGATGCCTGTGCTTGATGATAACTGAATGCAGTAGTTGGGGCTGGAGGAAGGAGATTCATTAGCATCAGCAGTTCAAAGAAAGATTGGGTAAACAGGCGCTCAGGGAAGCAGGTTCGCAATATAGACCACATATATTCCAGGTCAGGATAGCAGAAATCAAAGGAGCAGAATGTCAGCGAAGATTTAAACCTTTTAACAATAATCCAAGCAAAGCAATGTTACCTTATTCCCATCCTTTTATTTCGTGTCGCAGATTAGCAGACCCAAATGGCAGCTGCCTACTAGGCTGAAATGCTAATCACTTCGTCGGTATATCTATCAAGAAAAAGCTAAGACTGAAGGAATAAATGAGAAAATAATAAAAGAAAAAAATCCAGGACTCATGACCAGGTTAATGTCCACCTGATATGCATAGACAGAAGCAAAGAATGCAGGTTCTGTGATGATAAAAAATAATGCTCTGTTTTTATTAATTCAGAAGTTCTCCCTCTCCTACCTCAGGTAAAAATCATTTCTCAAATGTTACGTCTTTTTAAAGTTTGCCTGACATTTTGAAAAAAGCCTTAGTGAACAGGCATCGTTTTTGCATGTCCTTGTTTGCCTGAACTTTCTAAATTTTATATTATGCTCTGAATTATATATATGATTAAGTTAATAGCTGCGGTGACCTTACTTCTCATTTTAAAAACAGAAATGTGATTAAGTTCTTCATTGTTCTGTGGCAATGTCAGCTCCAGCCCTATGTGTTGCTTCAAGAATATAGGTGTAATCCAAAGGATTAAAATGTGTATATTTTTCTAATCCTCTAGTTCCTCCTGGTGGGTCTGGATTTGTGCCTCTGGCTTTTCTATCCATCCAGAGCAGACCGTGTATTTATGATCTCACATTTGGCTTTGAAGGATAACAAGAGGCCCTTCGGACCTGATGCCAATGTATCAGCCAGCAGCAAAATAACATGAGACTGAATTTTTTATTTGCTGTCAACCTTCATAACATCACAAAGGAAAAAGAAATAGAGGGTAGGTCTGAGATTTTCCAGAGGCAGAGCTATGTTAAAGCAGTAGAAATGGTTGTATGCAACCTGTGCATGTGCACATGTGCAACTATGACAGTTCTGAAGGGCAAAGGGGTCCAGGAAGGCTGGACGATCTTCAAGAAGGAAGTCTTAAAGGTGCAGGAGCAGGCTGTCCCTGTACGCCGTAAGAAGAATGGGCGGGGAAGACGACCGGCCTGGCTGAACGGGGAGCTCTTGCTGGGACTCAGGAAAAAAAGGAGAGTTTACCGCTTGTGGAAGAAGGGGCAGGCGACTCAAGAAGAGTACAGGGATCTCGTTAGGTCGTGCAGAGAAGAAATGAGAAAGGCAAAAGCCCGGCTAGAACG
>NW_008795138.1:650984-686461 GCF_000699145.1 Aptenodytes forsteri | reverse complement strand
CGCTAAATCCAAAACACAGCGCTGTACCAGCTACTAGGAAGGAAATTAACTCCATCCCAGCCGAAACCAGGACAACATATTATGGGCAAGTCTGAGTGAACATGTGGTCTTTACAAGAGATGAATGTGTGACTAATAAAATAATGCTTCTTCAGTGAAAGTGGAGAATATTTTCTAGATAATAGGTTGAATGAGCAATATAATTTAATGCTGAACCCTAATATAAAAGTCACCTATTGGAAACACATTTCTAATTATATGGTTTGTAAATGTGGAAGCACTTAAAGTATAAGGCTGTCTAGGCTATGTAAAATTATAATGTACTTACGAAGTTTCTTATTATGGAAAAGGAGCAGTGTAAATAGTGTCACCTAATATGTAACATACCTAATGTTTCCATTTTTCAGAAGTTGTCATTGTTTTAGTATGAGTTTGAAAGTCTTCTCACAATTATTTAGGTCCTCATTCAAGGAAGTATGTTATCTCAATTTAAAACCAGAAGGTGTATTCTTTCTTGTGTCCTTTTCAAAGAAATCCCTATTTTTTTCCAGCTGTACTGAGATATCTGCCCCTTATTGTGTTATATGGCTGAGTGTTTCTCCCAAATGAGTAAGTATATGTACATTTGGAAAACATAAATAAAGAAGTTATTGGATAAAAAGTTTACAATAATCTCTTACAATAAGTATTCATTTTACTTCCCTATCTCACCAGACTGCTAAAAACTAGTCTGTCAGATAATGCAGTAGTGGAAGCCCTAAAATCACCTTATCAAGCAATAATACATATACTCATATCTGTATTAAATAAAATACTAGCACTGATCTAGCGGGGTCGATACGAAGAGACAGGCTCCTGTGGGATGTGAAGGGGAGCCCCATTTTAGAGCCCAAGCCAGACTTCTGATCTAAAGCTGCCTTTCTCCACCCGTGGAGAACATAAAGGCAGAGCTGGAGCAAGGCTTCACACTGAGGTTCCTCGGTCGGGTATCTGGAGTGAAGTGGCGTGTAGCCTGGACTGCAGGTCCTCCTGCGCTTGACAAGATACACAGTTTTGGGGTCCCTTGTTCTGCCCATGTATTCAAAGGAGATGGTTTTAGCAGTATTGAGAGACTGTGTCTGAGGAACTTCTGGAAAGCTGAAGTTTAACTCTCTTCTTATCACTTTCTCCCTTTTACATGGCAAACAGTTGCCATGTAAATACAACAAACACAACAAACAGTTGCCATTTCCCTGTTTTTCTATTTTCTCTCCGACTATTTTTGTCCTCTCTAGCTTTTGCTTTCCTGTTTCACCTGTACTGCCTCATTTGCGCTTGTTTATCCTCCCATATTTTAATGTTTCTGCAGTAATGTAGTGCAGGAAAGCAAATATAAGGCCTCTAGTCAGCATGGCTCACCCTGGACCCTTCACCGCCTGCTGCTCAGTAGGACTGATCAGCTTTTCAGCTTGTTCCTCAAACCCCTTCTCAGAGGGCTGTCACTCTCAGCTGGCAAGGTTTACGTGAGAAGAACAGTTAGTGGGAGTTTCAGCTCAAATGTGACACAGCATTAATGTTATGGCCAAAAAAGCTGGAGAAATACCAGAATATTACACAAGGAAATAGTGTCTAGCACTAATTCCAGGCACTGAATGGAAAGACTTTGCCGCCAAAAGTGACCCAGAATCTCCACTCCACTAGGCTCAGGAGGAAGCATTGGACACCAATGAGGAAAACATGGCCTGTGCCTACATTCCCCCATCAAGCTGTCAGATCAAAACCATGTAATGTGAGGAATTACATCTGTCTGAGAGAGGAGGATGAACATTGTATAGTGGGGAGGGCAGACAATTGGGTCTCAAGATTGCAGAGAAGATGGAAGAAGCAGTAAATGGCAGAAGGCCTGGAAGTCCAGTGACTTCTGTGCAAAAAACCCCCAACAAACAGACAAACAAAAAACCCATACAAAAATCCAGAAATAGGATCTAGATCTCCTAGCTCCTACTGAGCCACACCACTTTATTTCATCCCAGGACCATAGCAAGGAGTCAAAGCTATTGTTTGCTTAGAGAGTCAACAGCTTGTGGGTTCATTGAAATATTCTTGTCAGTATGTTCAATAGATTCAGCAACTAATGAGCAGACCAGCATAGAAGCACAAAACTTTGATATCACTACATGGCATATCCATTTAGATGGAAACATCATATGCAATACAGCAGCTAATAAATTGGAACAATTCCCCAAAAAAACTTGTCTTAGGAGTTTTAAGGCCACTCCTGTGTAGTTCAATCAAAGAAAAAGTAGATTATACTGTTTGAAATCTAACGTAACCCTAAATATACCAAAATCTTGCAAAGACAGTTTTTCAGTTCATTGTACTATCTAAGATACATTGTTGTATCTAAGTTTCCTTCTGACTGGAAAACTTTCCCAGTAGACACACTCTTAGGAGAAAAAAAGGTTTCTGTTGAGAAGGTAGGTCATATAAAAATCAATCATGCAGTATCTTGATCCAGTGAACTGGTGTCTACAGATGAAGGTTTATGTTGACTTTAAAGCTATTCAAATACCAACTTTGTTTTTTAATCCCTGATCTTTGAAACATCCGGGTAGGAAAGTTTATTGACTTCACAAAGCCCCCTAGGGGACCCAAGGTCTTTCTACCAGCACATGAATGCAGATCCAGGATCTGAAAGACTGTTTTCTTCAAAAGTAATAGATCTTTTCCTACATTTGTAGCTTCTTTGAAGCCAGCTGTATTATTCTTAACCTTATCCTTAATCTATGATTTTATGCATTGCCTTGTTTTAAGTCACTGATTGCACAAATCTGATCTCTGGGACCATTGTTGCTCCTTAACTTTCCTACTATTACCGTAGAAAAAAAATTTCATCCCTCTAACAAACTGAGAACATTTACGTTGACTTCCTGACATTTAAGTTAACTTAGTTTGATATTACAAAAGAAAAAGAAAGTTTGCTGCTTCAGTGAAGTTTGACCGTGTAGCTCAATTTTCAAGCAAGAAATTCAGTCATACTTCTGTATTATTGCAGTAACAAATAGTACTACACGCAGTGTCCAAATAGTCAAGCAAAATCTGGGAAACCAGCCTGGATTTAACACTGCTTGGCCTTAATGGTGCATGGGGTTCCTTTGAGTGTGGATGTAGGAAAATTGGATAACCTCAAAAATAAGTAAATTATCTTGGAGGTAGTTTTATCTTTTTTGTTAGCGCTGTTAAACCATAACAGAAGTTATTAGCTGCATTCAGAGGTGTCTGGAAAAACCATCAACATTACTTCATTACCTCTTAAACGGCAGACTTACATGCAAAATTGATTTTATGTATATAATAATTTCAATAGGAAGTCAAACTTCAAACTGCTCTTACAGCAGGCTTCTGCCGGTCAGCTCAAATAGGAGTCTTTTCAGCTATTGCAGTATTATCTGTCTCAGGTCTCACATCTTAGAGGGTTTTTTGATGCAATATACTGATTTCTTTACAAATACTAAAATGAGCTTGTTTCGAAGAGAGAGAAAAGTGAAATGAGATGGAAAGGAAAACTGCAATGGGTTTACAGCAGTTACATTATATAAATACAACTGTGCAAATATTTCTTAGCTCTCTGCACTTGCAAGTGTGACATGAAAGTAGCTGCAGTTCTAATTTTAAACATATCGTGATGCATCCAGTCTGAGCTGTTTGATACCCGTCCTTCCACACTGGGATTCAGGAACTGCACTTCCTACTAGGTACTTTGCAGAATGCATGCGATCCAGTAGATGCTTCAGAAAACACCCCCTTCTTGAAACTGAATAGGGCCCAAGTACCGGTTTTCAAACTCCTCAATGACAGCTCTTCACAGTAGTCTATTTTGTTTAAAATGGGAGGAAGAAACAAAAAAAGGACGTCTTTTCCAACCTCAATGATTCTATGATTCTATGATTCTAAGAAACAAAAAAAGGACCCTATTCTAAAAGAGAAGAAGCAGCCCTCCTCAATCCCATACATGCCTAAATCCAGGCTGAGATTTCTGCCTCCGAAGCCTGGTTCCAAAGTGTTGCTGCTGTCAGGTTGTGGTTAATCACAACATTGTAAATAGAAGTCAATGAAGATTTCAGTGTTTTCCTCTGGCCAGCCAGAGCCTCCTTCCAGACAAATGACTCCTGCCCTTAGTCAGTTCAAGCTGTCTACTCTGAGAAGAGGCATGAAGGTGTGCAGTGACTTCAGTGCCACATTCCTCCCAGCACGACACCTGACCTCTGAACGCCGCAGTCATCTAATGAAACACTCCCCCGCCTCTGGTTTGGGACCTGCTTGTCAAAAAAATGCCTGTTTTTTTTTTTTTCTTCAGACAGAATATATAAAGTGCTCTGGCTTAAATCAGTTTTATCTGGCTTGTAGCAAGCCAATTTGCCCCAAGTTAATTTGCCCCTACGTCTTCTGGTCCACCTTGCACTTCCCTGTATTAAAAGACAACAAACTTTTAATACGTTTAAAAGATTGTTGTACATTATAGGCATGGCAAAAAATTTTCATACAACATGTTAGATGGTAAATCTCCTTAACTATTGAACTGGATATTTGATAGCCTCTAGTGGTGCATAGGGAAAAACAGAACAGTCTCTATATTTTAAAACAATTGTTGCACTGAGTCCCATAGTTTATATATTGTTAATATCATTTTCATGAAAGCTTTAAATGTTTTTCAGAAGAAACTGGTGACTCATGAATTTTTCATGAGGTGTTATGCATTTTTATGAACATATGATGTAAAATTCATCATTCTGAAATTCACAGATATCCATGAAATGCTACATGTCTCTCTTTGGTCATGGATATTCATGACAGTACTACTGCTATAAGCGTTTAAATGCTCATTCATAAATATTCTAGAATGTCGCTTTCTGATGCCATGTAACATTTTGCTTATGTTTTATGAGTACTTCACTTGGGCATTTTCCACTTGATAATGAAAGTAGAACCTTCAGGGACAGTTATTAGTGTATATATAAATTATGTATAAAGCTATCTCATTGCTTTGTTTTTATTCCTAGCATTTACTTTCTTGGTTATTGCTATAAGTTCAATGAATTCTTTGAGGGGATCTTGGGAATTTCAGGTTTCATATTTATAATCAAGGATACCTCATCAGTATAAAGTACCAGATGCAACAGGATATAAATTGAGATTCTAGAGAGCAGTAAAGATTTCAAAAGTATGTGTTAATATCGAATTTAATAGTTCTCGTGTGAAAGTGATGTATTTCACCTAGTTGCAGGACTGTCTGTATAGAATCAATGGCAGGATCAAGTCTCCCTTTTAGACATACTCAAGTGTTAGTAAATGACCTTTTGCAGTGAAGAAACAGTAAGTTTAGCATTTAGAGGTTGCACCTGCATCCCCTGAAGTTGTTGATAATGTTCTCATTGATTTCAGTGTTGCAGAATGACGTCTTAAGACCTTTATCAATGCATGTAATCAGCTTTGAGTAGATGACAGATCCTTCAACTCTACATTAATGTTCATTTGTACAATAATTTCTTTGTACGTTGGCGTTAAATAATGCCTTAAATTCTTTGTCAGATTAGGTTTTCATTGTGATAATGGCATTTGGTGTATAAATATCAGCCTAGTTTTTTTTCCATTTGCCTGCACCTGACTTAACCTGTCCAACCCAGCCCATGATAGATGTGTTTGTGTTTCCTCCCCATCCTCATGTCCCTCGTTTTAGTGCAGCACAGTGCTGTTTGCATTGTCTCCACGCTCCACAGTGGGGAGTGGTTAAAGACGGAGCCTCAGTGGTCTTCCCTTCCCCTCGGTCTCCTTCCTTCCTTGCAACAGCCTGACCCATAAGGGGGAAGAAGTCATGGACTCTGGACAGGAGGCAAGGAAGAAGATTGCAGTGAATTATCTTCTATTATCAAGTCTTGCAGTAGTCTGAGAAATTGAGAGATTAAAGAGGGGAGAGAGACCCGCATCTTTACTCACAACCTTTGAGACTGCACTGGCTTCTAAACAATTTAGTAGCATCCAAAAGATTTCATAATGTCATGATATTTACAGGTATAGGACATTCTAGAAAGGTATCGATATCCATTAACAGCTAAATCCTTTTACCCATAGGTGATTTTACCCAAGACGTAATTAGAGGATGTAAATTACCTATTCTGAAATTTGAAATTATAGGACACATTTAATTATCTGACTTGTATTTCTTAACTTTAAATGCAATGTGTATATATTCAAAATGAGTTAAAAAAGGAGAGCAATTTTCAACAGACCTCATCACACTGCAGTTTTTGTTGTTCCTAATGGAAGCTGAAATTCATTTCCCAGTTGTGACTGTTGAGTGTTTCTAAAGGTCAAAGCTATAAGGGAATTTTAAAATTAGTGATTCAGGCTCACTAAAAAGTAATACCAATGCACTGGTAACCTTATGCGTATGATTTGTTCACTCTTGAATATAAATACAAATTTAATGTCAAAAATAGGTAAAAAAAACCCATCTGCTTTAAGTATTCTCCTTACAGCAACTTTTTCTCAATCAGGAAGTTAAATTGAGTTCTTTTTGTTTTGTAAGGTTAGCTATTGTTAGAAGAAAGTCTCTGGAAAAAAACCGTTGGAAAGTGAAAAAGCATAGAAACCACAGAGGTTAATTTCACTTGAATTTCCTTGAGATAAATCACAACTTTCACTAATTGATACCATTGTGGAATATCTTTAAAAAAAGAAAAAGAAAAAAAAAAGCATTTGCAAGAATCCTGCAAAAAGATGAAGATTTCACCAAAACATTTTTTTCATTAATGACTTTATGAACAAAGAAAGACAGACAGAAATAGGGCAGTGAAAAAAAAAAAGGCTGCCATTGATGTATGTGATGAATCTAAGTATCTGTACCTAAACAACCCCCAAAGAACCTTTCTGTCCAAAAAGGTAGTTAGCTTACATGAATTCTGATATCCTTCTTACTATCAGCCTTATCAGCACTGGGAAATTCAAAGATGTGAAATGAATTTAGGTACCTAAAGTCCACGTAGGGTGTAGCTGCATGTGTATCTTCACAGTAAATGGTAGATCACTAGAATTTGTATGTCTAAATCTTCAGACCTCTTTGAAAATCAATGCCCACAAGCAGGAGAACAAGGCTATAATGGGGAACTGCCTGTATGTTTTGGGTGGTGTTAGCCAGTGATGGATGAAATCAGTATGCCACCTTGAGCAATATTTTCCATAAAGGCTGATGTAAAATCAGACATATATCCCTGTCCAGAACCTCTGAAGAGCTCTGTGCAGCTGTGCTGTTTTTTCTCGGGTGGCAGTGGGACTGCATGTCCGGTGTATCAGATGCACCGTAGTACAGCATTCAAATCTCAAGTTCTGCTAAAAAGGAAAGCTGAGCATAGTATATGGTAATTGAATGAAATTTCCTTTTGGTCCTTTTGGTCTTAAAGCTCATGCATATCTTTTGGGTTTTGGGAATCAGGCAACAAACTGTTTCTAGCTTTGCAACTTGTCCTACAGCAGATGTTGGTTTTGCTTAAATTACAGGTGGAAAAGAAAATACAAGGGAGTTTATCAGGCTGGGAATGACCATAGAGCATCAGCTCCAACACAGTACAACTTTGTTTATCTAATAATTGCCTCTAGATGGTTGTGATTATATTTTGTTGAAGGCAGTTATTACATCATGCCATGCTGCAATATTATCCCTGATCCTGATCCACTGACTTATGATGACAACCAGTCATCACTTTGGAATTAGGCTAGCTCCGAGGTTGAATGCATTATGACAGTAGAGTACCTATGTTAAAATAGAATGAGAAAATCAGCTTTCAGTTGACAAGGTAGCGTGAGAGCTAACAAGACCCTGTTTTTAATCTGAGAGGAGTACCTACCATTCAGTAAGGGACTCTAGCAATGCATTGTGTCCTTTCACTTTGTAACAACTGAGTTGTCTTATCATAGACAAAATGTTTAATAACAATTCAGACTTCATTTGCAGAGACTGTTATTATCAATCTTACATCCTAAATTTACAAATAATGTTTAAAATACAAACTAGCTTAAGTGTTATCCATTGACTGGAAACCCACCAGCATGTAATGGCTCGAAGTAGCAATCTTCTCTCCCTCTTTTCAGTAGCTCAGCGTGCCTTAGACCTTACCCTTTTCAACTACCTCATAAGCAGAACTGAACGGGCTTCCTGAGACCATCTGACTAATAAATGAAAGCTGTATAAAAACTTGCTTGCAACATAAGACATACACAGGACATATTCTGTCATATAAATGAATCACCACTTAAAATTAGGAAAAATTATTTCCAGCATTAACACTGCTCATGACAGGCTATTTTGGCAGCAAAAAATTTCACAAGATACATATTTTAAAACACTGCGCAGCTCTGTCTCATATAGATTCTCCTCTCCCACCCTAGTACTTGAGTGCCTTCCAGAAGCACATTAAGCAACATGACTAATGTCTGTCTCATCTTCGTTCTTTTACTTTGAGCTGAAATATTACATTATTTTTCAAAAGCTACCTGCAAGTTGATGAAATATCATCTTTGCAATGAACATAAAATCTTTAAATTACTGTGAAGACCATGGAAACATTCAACCTTTGCGGAAGCAAGTACAGTTTCTCTTGATGTAACTGGACAAGTGCCCAGTTATGCCAGGACACAGCTTCTGTACTTAAGCATCGCAAAGCAGTCTACCTTCTTGATGTATGGAAGATTTGTGGACTAAAAAAGCAAGTGATCCTTCACAGCAGCATTCATTTTGCTGGACAGGAGTTGATTGAGAATTTTTCTAATTAGTACAACAGGGGAGCTCTCTTCCTCTCTGGAAATAAAAAGGTATCAAATTTTGTAGTTGTTGCTGCTTTATTATCCTGATCCTGCATAGGGTTACTGATGCAGATAACTCTCTTAAACTAACTGTCTTTTGTATGAAAGCATACAGAAGACTAACAGTCTAACTTTTTAATGGCATAATAACTTACTCTAAGCAATAGCTCTCAAAGACTACAGACCTATGAGAAGACTAAAAATTAAATAAATGTACTGCAATTTAGAGGACATTAGCTTTCCTACAGAATGCATATGTATGGTGTCACATTTGGGCTAGCATGAAATTTAAGCTTGTGGAGTTACTGATAATGTTTGTAGCGCAGTATAAATAAAGATTGCAACCAGCATGGATCACATTGTGCTAGATGCTGTACAAGCACAGCATAAATGTCTACCCCTCCCTGAAAAGTTTGGTTGGCTTCCAACAGACTGACTGTGAGATTGCTGCATAATACCCCCGCACAAAGAAATAATAGGCTAACAATCTCAGATGAGAGGAGCTGTCAGCAAACTCGGTTATGCTTTGCTGTGACTGACTTATGCAATGGCATGATCTTTTAAGGTAAACAGTGGGATTCCTGGTATAGCTATGGACTGGGAGGAGCCAGCGTGTGAATTGCTGAAAGCAGCCCCCCAGCATACAGAGCCTTATGGGAGAGAAGTCGAGGGGCCTGGATTCACTGCTTTCGTGATTGTCTTTCTCAGTCGTCGTTCAATTGCACTGGTCTGAAAGCCTGGCTTCAACCTCAAAACAAATTTTAATTTGAGCCCCAAGTTTTCTTCCATCTTTTTGCCTTCCAGATTGTGTGACCAGAGAGCTAGATGTATTCACAGTACAGCCAGTCGTCGTTCAATTGCACTGGTCTGAAAGCCTGGCTTCAACCTCAAAACAAATTTTAATTTGAGCCCCAAGTTTTCTTCCATCTTTTTGCCTTCCAGATTGTGTGACCAGAGAGCTAGATGTATTCAGCAGTACAGCCAGTATATATTACTTCTTAGAAGAAGAAATGCTGAATGTATAAAATAGTAATCAGGATGATTCAGACGTCAAGGATACCATCAGGTCAGGGTTAGGGGTGAAAAACAGCTTTGTTTTGCTTTTCTCTAAACCAGCTTTGTCAGAATTAGTGGATAATTTGGAAAAACAACAGAGAAGACTGTATGTTGCGGACCTCAAGTTATTCTATTTGGCAATGAAGAATAATAAGGGTTTCTTTGTGGTTGCGGGTTTTGTGGGGTATTTTTTTTGCTTTTCCCTACATAAACTATTTGGCAAAAGCATATTCTTTTCCAGATGGAATTTATTCCATATGAAGAGCTGTGGTTTTAATGACAGTTTAGACATTGATACATTTATTAGAATATATATTTCCCTTTAATAAATGCTTTGATGTAGCGAGTATGTTCTCAATGTTCTGTGTATACATTTCATGATAACCCCTTTGCAGTTATATGGGAGATCAAAGACTGCAGCTCTACACAATTTCTGCCAAAAAGAGGCAGCTCTTTTCTTACTGAGTCCTTGTAGACTGTCCACAGTGTTCGGTGGATTCTTTTTTCAGCTGATCACAGTTGCAAATCCTCAGATTCAGTGTAGATTTTTTCTTACATAGTCTTTATTGCCATCCTGTCTTTAGCATTGCAGTGGTTCTGCATTTTATGAGTCACTGTAGCCACAGCAGGGCCCTATGTTAAAAGAGTATTCACATTAAAGCATTAGCCAAGACTGTGAGAAGTCAGCATGTCCCTGCAGTTAGCACACGCAGATGTGTCTATGGGCAATGACCACATATTTAGAATGTGGTATCCTAGAGTTGGCTGCGTGATGACTCCCGTGTCAGTGCAAATCATTTAATCGCAGCAAATATACGTGTTTTGCCAAAGGCATTGCCATCTCTGCCTTACTGTCTGCAATGCCCCATTTACAGGCCACAGCAGTCATTGAAATCTTTTCCAAAGGAGATTTAAGAAGGTTGACAAGCGGACCC
Source organism: Aptenodytes forsteri (assembly GCF_000699145.1). NCBI lineage: Eukaryota > Metazoa > Chordata > Aves > Sphenisciformes > Spheniscidae > Aptenodytes > Aptenodytes forsteri. Next base: position 675,636 of record NW_008795138.1, on the reverse strand, counting down.
TGGAGGAAGATGGGATCTTCTAAAAACCAGGAGAAGCTATCCCTGCTTTTGTCAGATGTGTTTAAAGAACTATTGTACATGCTCAGTGAATTTCTTGGGAAAACCTAAGCATCACATGGCAGTTAAAGGATCTTAACAGAAGAGATGATTACATATTTCCAGTGTACCCCCTGGGCTCGGTTTCCAGTAAGAATAAATTCCACAAGCCAAAATTTAGAAATATGCTATGGTTTGGGCCTGAGTAGATAAAAGGGACAGAAGCAGTAAAGTCTGAAATACTTTCAAAAAAATGTAAGGTCTGCTGTTCCAAAACCAACAACTAGCACAAACTGGAATTAGTAGGCTGTCTGTGACATGACTGGTGGAGGGTTCCAGTACTGTTCTTCACTAGAGTAGCAAATTACTGAAAATACTAACATTTTCTTAGTATTACCTAGACATGTAATAATTTTAAGAGGGATTCTGCTCGTTTTCACTCAGGTCTCTTTCAAGTTCTCTTCAAGAATATTTGCAAATAAATTTTCAGATTTATTTCCATGGTGTTCTTCTACATTGTAAGAACTTCAGCAAAGTGGAACTTAGCATCATCTAGCTATTCTAAAATCATTACATTTTCAGTTAAATCATCATAGTAATGACTTTATGTTTAGCATAGAAAATTTAGTATACTGGCTATGGAGGATATTGCAAGGGATGGGGATTTCTATGTTCAAATAGTACTTGAAAAAGAAGTGGAACTACCCTCACTGAAGTTCTTTTAAATGGGTTTTTCATGTTCAGTGTTATAGGTTCTACATCTTTCTACCTTGTTGGGGAATTCAGGTTATACTCTGTTTTTCTTTACCTCTGAATAAAGCTATTTCCTATCCAAATAGATGAATTTCATTAGTAAAGCACTGCCGTAACAACACATTAGGACAAGCTTTACTAATGCTAACACAGGAATGCAATCAGAAAACCCTTGGTGCCTTACTAATATATCCAGTTAACACCTGCTTGTTTTCCCTGCAGAATTTTTCCGAGAACTTCTGGAGAACGCGGAAAGATCCTTAAACGACATGTTTGTCCGGACGTACGGCATGCTGTACATGCAGAACTCGGAGGTGTTCCAAGACCTCTTCACAGAGCTGAAGCGGTATTACACAGGAGGCAACGTGAACTTGGAGGAAATGCTGAATGACTTCTGGGCTCGGCTGCTGGAACGGATGTTCCAGCTCATAAACCCCCAGTACCATTTCACTGAGGACTACTTGGAGTGTGTAAGCAAGTATACGGACCAGCTGAAGCCGTTTGGAGATGTACCCAGGAAGCTGAAGGTTCAAGTGACTAGAGCGTTCATTGCTGCACGGACCTTTGTTCAGGGGCTGACAGTAGGCAGAGAGGTTGCAAACAGAGTATCCAAGGTAATCTAAAATCAGGGGGTTTTAAGCTTGAATTTGTTTCAAATTTGCTAGACAATTGAAATCTGATTGTGCGCTTTTTTTTAATACGGGGGGGTGTTTGGTTGGTTGTTTTTTATGTCTACTGATATACCCATCCTAAGTTTATAAATAGGGGCAACAGTTGTTTTTAATTCCTTCTGGAGATATTAAGGCGATACTGCCTGGAAAGCATTTCTCTGTGCTTAGGACACAATGAAATATCAATATACTTCAATGCTATAGCTTGGTAGTGATTGTCATTAGTAGTTCAAAACCGGCTACGTATATCAAAGATTATGATTATGATCAGAATTAAATGTTTCAAGCCAATTTATGCTGCTGTTCATTAGGGCAGTACAGCCCTCACAGCATTCATTCATCATGCAGCTGGGTGATGGATTTTGTTAGAAATATCTAGTCATGTTTTTGATGAGAAAATAGACAAATAGTGACACCTCTGGAGCTTGAGCTTTCCCAAAGGATGGTTTGACTCACATTTATTTTAGTTTTAATTATTTATCTATGCAAATATTTAGGACGATTACAGTCCTTGAGGGCTTCACATAACTAAAGCTATGTAAGAAAAAAACACACACAAAAATAACCCATCTGGGTACCAGAAATGTGCCTGAATGACTTTCTCTTACACGGTGTTTCAAACTCAGGTTTATTTTTCTGAATTGCTGTTCCAACTAGATACTTGCTCTGTAATCTGGCTATTTCACAGTCCTAGTCTGTACTGTGTTTGGACCTTAACTATATTCTGAATTCTGAAGTGCTCTAGTGAGATCCACTATGAAATGCCCAGATACTCACCTCTGGACAATAAGTGCATGCATGATTTTGATGCTTGCCCCTTGCAATGCTTTCCTGCATTTACAAGCCTAAGCCATTCCTCTTCATCAAGAGGACTGGCTCTCTTGCTTCGTTTAAGTCACAGCCAGAAGGTGAGGTAGAACTGATATATTGTACAGTAGACTGCAATTCAAGAGCTCCACAAGATGAGGCTTCTAAACTTTTCTTATCCTGTATGATGTGATATTTTGCAATTACAAATCCAGCAGCCATGAAGCTGGAGAGGTAATCAACAAGTGAGAGCTTGATTTTATGCCTAGGAGACTGCATGGGAGGCAAGGATCATTTTGCACTTAAAAGTTGGTGAATGAAATACATGATCCTGGTTACCCAGCTAAACCCAAGGTCTCTTTCTCCCAAGTACCTTCCTGGGCTACAGGGTTGCCTTCCATTTTTTTCTGGTGCTGTCAATTCTTGCAGTCCTTTCTGAACAGTGGCAGGGCATTGGCATGAAATCCCAGTCCGCCTAGTCTAGCTGGGGACAAATATGGCTGTTTATCCTCTGAGTGTGCAGAATGCATATATCTGCAACCCCAGATTTCCTCTGAAGAGCGGTGATGTCCCCATGGGTCAGGTTTTAAGTGAAAGTGCTGAGCTCTGATGTCACTGTTGTCAGTAGGCATTAGGTCTTGCTGCATCAACTGGATCAGACTGTAGGGAGTAAGCTATGTAATTCATGTAATAGATGTGTAATTTGTGAATCCCAAACAGATTAAGGTATGAATTCTCTGCTGAGATGTCACTTTCCCTGTGTATGTACATGACTGTACAGAATGTGCAGGTGTCTCCCCTCTTGCATACCCAGGAAATGTTTTCATCTCACCTGCTGGGTTTTAGGCACATAAGACCTTTCAAGAATAGGGCTTATCACAAGATCGCTAACTGATCCTATGATCCTATAATGAGAACTACTAGCTCTGTAATCATAAAGTGAGCCTTTTTGTAGTGTCACTTGAAGATGATAACAATAGCTCAATAATGCTTCTGTTTTTTTTCTTTTAACATGAAAGCAACACTTTAAAATCTCTAAAAGTGCTCGGTGGTTGGTGCAAGATACAGTACAGGTTCTTCACTTTATATATACATAATCAGTGATACTCTATTAGACTACATCTAGAATACTGCATTCAGTTTTGGGCCCTGCCCATAGAAGAAAGACATTGACAAATTGAGACGAGTTCAGTGGAGGCCACCAGCATAGTCAGGACTGGAGTACTTGCCCTGTGAGGAGAGGCTGTGGGACTGGGGCTTGTTCAGCCTGGAGAAGAGGCGACTTCAGGGGCACCTAGCAGCAGCTCCTGGTGCCTGTAGGGAGGTCATCAAAGAGATGCAGCAAAGCTCATCACAGTGGGGCATGGTGGGGTATGACGGGCATGAGTTGAAACAAGGGCCAGTTCATACTGGATATAAGGAGAAACTTCACCATGAGGATGCTCAAGCAGTGGATCAGTTGCCCAGAGAACCTGCGCAGGCTCCATCCATGGAGGTCCTGATTGTACAAAGCCCTTTGAGATGACCAGGTCATGCTAGTCTGAGTTCAGAGCTGACCCTGCTTTGAGAAGCAGGTTGGACTGGAGATCTCCTGAGTGTGCTTCCAACTCGAATTATCCAATGATCCTATTAAAAGATTAATGAAATGAACATTTTTACTTAAATGTAGAATATGCTTTGATTGCAAGACTGACTTCGGTATTAAAATCTCAGTGGCTATATTCATACCCATAGCAAATGGTAAACGATTGCTGGTTTTAGGGACTTTGTGTCATATGCAGCCTGATGAGGCAGATGCGAAGAACCCCAAGTGACACCAAATGTTCAAGATTCATAAATATCCTGTGGAAGGGCTGTGATTACTCCTAGATCGAAGCTTTTGTGATCATATCATAACTGTGGATTTTTATGCTGGTCTATCTACTGTAGAAAATGACAAATCCTTTTCTTTAATCATCATTTTAAAAGACTGCAACCATTCCTTAGAGTTAGCACATAACTTTGCAACCAAAAAAGAGGTAGGTAAATATTTTTTGTTGCTGTTTTGGAAGTCATCCAGATTCAGCATGGATTTCATTTTCATTGTACTCTAATACTGAGAGATTCTGTGATAAGAATGCCACATCTGGGTAAGCCAAGAGAAATGAAAAAAAGAGAAAATGAAAAGGAGAACTGTTGCTGTTCTTTTACAGAAATCTTTGTCCATTGTCTGCACTGGCTGGGAACAGGGGGGGATCTCCTAGCTGCAACATCACAAGCTAGAAAGATTTTTTGCTTTCTATTTGTGTACCCATTATCTCACTGAACTGCCACTGTCAAAGGCCACTCGCATAGAAAAAAGTTGAACCTACACATTAAACACCACGAGAAAGAGTTTTATTAATGAGAAAGTTGGTAACAACATCTCCTTTGGGCCTTAATTTACTTTCTCAGCTTCTTCTGGCCCATTTCTGTAAAGGAGTTGGTGAGTCACACACTCAGAAGGATTTGTTCCCTATCTAATGTCAGGGATGCATCCTTTCTGAAGATTTCTCTTCAGAGAGGGTGTAATGTTGGTACTGACTGAAAATGATGTAGTCAGTGTATTCCTTGCAAAAGAGCTATACTCCCCTCTTTTTCCAATGCATCCAAGCACACTCAAAATAGGCAACACATATCGCAAACATTTTCCTCTTACAATAGTATTTTGCTATTTGCTTATGTCAGTGAGATTATAATTTATATAAGAAGTCCCATTTAGATAAATGGGGAGGGAGGGCAGTTAGGACATGTCTTTTTTTGTAATTTTTTCTAACATTATATTTCAATAGTAAGAAGACACAGTTGGTTCCACCTGTCTGAAGTTGTGCAGTTTTAATTGAACAGTGTTTTCATAATCTCAAAGTCCAATTGCACTTTTTACTTTTCAGAGATTTTAAAACCTTTTTATTTCTCATACTAATGCATTAAAAATTTGTCAGTCTATGTTTGCTAAGGGCTTGTTAAATCTCCACTCAATGCAGTGTATTTCCACTGGCTTGAGTAGACTTCAGCTCACTAAATTCTGTGTATGCTTTATAAAGCTGCATATGCATATAAACAAAATGTAATTACAGTATTTGTAAAGTGAGAAAAATGAAAACTATTTATGCATTAATATAAGAATCATAGCATCCTAGAATATCTCAAGTTGGAAGGGACCCATAAGGATCATCCAGTCCAACTCCCTGCTCCTCGCAGGACTACCTAAAACTAAACCATATGACTAAGAGCATCATCCAGACACTCCTTGAACTCTGACAGCCTTGGTGCCGTGACCACTTCCCTGGGGAGCCTGTTCCAGCGACCGACCACCCTCTCAGTGAAGAACCTTTTCCTAATGTCCAATCCGAACTTCCCCTGATGCAGCTTCAATATATAGTATTCAATATATAACATAAGAACTGCCATTTTGGGCACACCAAAGGTCTGTTCAGTTGATTTTTGCCTCAATGCCCAGTAAAGGTCAGTACAGGAGCAGAGCTTCTCACCTTGTATACTTTCTTAAGCTATAGCTAGTAGATGTTTATGGACTTTCTGAGCTACAGGCTCAGAAATAATTGGTAAAATTTTCTACGACCTGTTTTTCTACTAATTTGTCAGATCATAAAAACCTGTAGAATAGGCTTTTCTGCTTTGTTACCATTTGGTGGAAAAAAATGTGCTATTCTTTTCTTTTCCCCCATAAAAATATAGCTTATTCTAATGTCAATGTTTTTAAATGTACTTTGTTTTTCTCAACTTTTTCCTGGAGGAAAAAAAAAACAAAAAAACCCAAACCTTCCTGACCAGCTGTGATCCAGTATTTAATGTTAAACTGAAGAAACTACTGAAAATATTTCTGAAGTTGCTGCCAGCTGTGATTTCCAATAATGTGATAGAAAAGACGTATGCATATTTTTCATGTTCATCTTTTGCTATGTCTGAGCTCTGGATACTTTACAAGTAAATAATGCCAAGTTATTATTTCTGACTCTAAACAAAACATTCCCAGTGATCATAATACTCTCTTTGAACTGTCACTCAGTGGTGGAAAATGTAAGCAGAAAAAAAATGGGGAAAATAAAGCAATTAAAATTAAAAAAAGGGAGGGTCTTTATGATTTTCCAGGAGCTTATGATTCCTGAAACACTTTTCCCAAATATATTCATAACTGAATTACAACAATTATAAAGCTTGTTGCACTGGAGAATTCTTTTCATCAAATAAGGGAGAGTTCTGGACCAAACACAGCATGTAGAAAATAGAACTCATTCCCAAGAAAAGATTAAGACTGAAACTAAGGGTATTTCAAAAGATAGTGTAAATCCCTAACTGGATGCAAACTTGCCAAAAACACATACTAGTTGTACAGGCAGTACTGTTTCCCTAACAGGGTGTTATCCCATCAGGGTAGCATTCCACCCAAAGAACATTTTTCCTGGAAGCATTTTCTTTCGATATACTTTTCATTAAAAGCTGTAGAAATCAGGAGGAAAAAAGCGCACAATTTTTATATTTCATGAGCATGACTTCTCAAGCCTGACTTGTGCCGATGTCATGTTTTAACCTGGGTAAGTTCACACTGAGAACACGAGTTTAGTAGAAAAAAACAAATAATGAAGTATGACTGGTCAGTCCTATCCAAAAGCACAGTCGCTAGCCAGCTGTCATTATCCCACTGCTGCTCAGAGCTCTAATTTAATCCCCGGCAGACAGTTACATCTTCATTGGCTCTTGCACTGAATCTGGCTCACGAGGAACAGGAAGGGAGTGCAGGGCACTCCTATTTGCATAGATCTGGGGTTTTAGTTATTGTTTGCTAGTTTTGCTTTTCTCTAAGTTTGCCTGTTTTGTGGTTTGTTTGTTTTCTGAATTTGACCACTTTCTTCCCATTATATACTGGGATAAGGACAAGAAGAATTGTTCTTAGTTTGACTTTCCCTTTCATACTTGCAAATTCATGCTACCAGCAACCAAAGTAGTTTTTATACCACGAGTAAAGTGAAGCTTAGCTCGGGGGCATCATTAGGAGCAGTTAGTGATTTTGTTAGTGGCATAAACATCAAAGATTTGTGACCCAGCCACTAAGAACTTATTTCATTAATGCATTTAAATATTAATTATCATTTATTGCAAAATAAAAAAGGCTGTTACAATACTTTTCTCACTGTGTGGCATAGGCACGTGTCTCCCTTTTTTTAAACCAATTAAAACCATTCTTCCCTGAATATTATTAAATTATGTTAATATCAGACTTCTTATTAGGAACCTGGTGATATATGGGCAAAGTGAAACAAATTCAGTAATACAACTATAAGGTTAAACCCAAGATTAGTAGTGAAAAGCAGTCTCTAGTAATTGCCCGTGATTACTTCTACTCACAGAATGCCAGGCCACTGCTTTTCTAGTACGCTGAATCAATATTCTTACAAACTGCTTTTCATAGCTTATAAATAAACATTCGACAGTTTGTGAGAGCTATAAATAAAGGTCAATATTGAATGTCACACTGATTCAGAATGTAATTATTGCAGGGAGAGGGGGGGAAATATGACATGCTGATAAGTCAGGAAATTAAAAGCCAAAGCGAATAGTACTTTAATGCTAGAAAATGTGATTTGCGGGGTGTGACAGATAAAGAGCTACGTGTCCTGTATATTTTAACTTCATTGGCTGAAGAGATTTGGCTTGTTAAAGTCACAGAGGGAAAGGAGATCTAAAAAGAACTACAGTTTTCACTAAACTTTAATCCTTAGTTCAAATTGTTAGTTTAGGAACAGCCCAGCTGAGCAAGCATAGCTTTTATGATTGCTTCTGTGCCTATTGTTTTAAGGCTTTTTCAGTCATTTGTTCTTTGACTTTTAATTGAATTAATATATCTTTCCAAGATATATTGGATCGTACCATGTCATGAATGGGCCACATTCTTTTTTCCTCTTCCTGTCCCTTGGTGTTCCTCAGGCAGGGAGTCCAGGGATTATCCAGCCAGGGGAGTTTCAGGGCTCAGAGATGTCTGTGGCATAGAAGCAAGAGTGAATGGTATCTACACTGGAGCGCTTTGTGGGAAGTATCCTTTGAATTGAGGTTCTCCAGCTATGCAGGAAATCTTTCCTCCTTTCTTGGAAAGAAAAGGGGCATAAACCAATCTAGTTAATTTGCAGACATTTCAGGGGAAAATAAGCCAGATGCCTTCCAGATGTCCCAGACTTACTGCAGGTGCACTGATCTATTTTCCACTTTGTGTGCATTGGAACATCAGATATCCCAGAAGAGCAGCTCAGAAGAAAAGCCCCAAAATGAAACAGCGACTCCAACAAAAGGAAAACGGAGGTAGGAGGTCTGCAAAAGCTGCGTGCAATGTCCTATCTATTAGAATTGTCAGATAAAATTCAGCCTGGTCTCTCCATTTCTTAGGTCCTTAAATTTCATTCAGCTAGCTTTGTATTGACCTTAATAACCCGAGTTTAACTGAGTCATACTGCTCAGTAGGACATTCAGTCTTGCTCAGTATCCCTTAAGTAGGTCTACCAATCTGGTTTATTCCTACTATGTACTACTTCACATCTCAAAATTTGCAGTAGTCCTGTCTTCCTGGATTCTTTGTATCACTCATGAGCAAAGATCTTCTGATGACAGTGCTTTTGCTCAGTTTGTGGGTTTTTTTAAACGCCTATGGCACAGAAAATACCCTTTAGTTCAACTTTACATGAAACTTCTACCTATATATTAAGAACCAAAATGTGTATTTTAGTTTAACAATATCATTAAACACTGTCATGACACATTAGAAAAATAATTATTCAAATCAAGGTTATCTTTAGGATTGCCAAAAAGCACATTTTACACACAGTCCTTCAAAGTTTTCATACCAGTTTTATTTCCCACCTATAAAAGGTGTTGATATGGCATCTACAGAAGCTATGTAAAAAGAAAATGTAGAACTTTTTCAGAAGAATTCCTAGAACAAAGCATGTGTCCTAATGCATGTCATGATACACAGCCCAGTCATGATAAAAATAATGGTAAAGAAGCAAAGCTTCCTAGGAGCTTGCTGACCCTGCTAGATTTAGACCTTCTCTGTAATTAATCTTACAGCAGGTTTTACATTTTTGCTGTTTTAGCACAGGAGAGTAAGAGAAAATTCAGAAGAATCAAATGGAAATAGGAAGGAGATTAAAAAGTCTGAAGGTTAAGCAATGCAAGGAGATCTATATCATCTTGCAACATGCTGACTTTTTAGAATGACTCTTTTTACAGATTGTCTTCATCCTGTTTCGAAGGCAGCCTATGGAAGCACTGTTTTCCAATCACGATTTGATAAAAGCAATTCATTTTATTTCTCATGTGAGCCAGAAGCACAAAAACTAATAGGTTCTTCTGTCTTCAGGTTTCTACAGAAAACATTAGTCAAGGAAATATCTGATTTACCTAAAACTCATCAGGAATACTAACTGGAATGTAAATGCATAGGTACTTAAGTGTTAGAGTCAACTGTCATCAGCAACACATTGAAAATGTCAAATTTCTTTGAGACTTCACAGTAGTGAAGTCTTAAATCAAGTATGTGGAGCTAAGTTCAATTCTCAGTTATTCAGAGGTCAGTGACAGTTGGCTTCATTGTCTGCTTAAGTCTTGCATCTCAAAATATATCTCAAACAAAAGAAAGTTGGTATGAATATAGGAATACAAAATGAAGCATTTCATTGTCAGGAAAACAACAGTTCTGGTCATCAGTAAAATTTTAAACTTGTCCCCATCCTCCAGTGTCTGCTTCTTATGGGAGTTTTTTATGCCACAAGCTTGCCAAGTTTTTTCCATAAACTTTTCTGAAGAGAAAATGTCACTTTTGTTCAGTCCACATGTCTATCATTGCTCTTTCTTCTTCTTCTCCTCCTTTCCTCCTTCTCCTTGTTTCTTTTTTAAAGCCCTTAGGAAGAATTCATTTCTTGAGTAAAAACTAAATGTACCAGACAGAACGGTGGAAAAGTAGAGCTTTGTGTAAGGTTAGGAGGATTTAGTTGACCTCAGCTATACACATCTGTCACCATTATGTGGCCAAAAGCAGAAAGTAAGTGTCTAGAGAGAGGATTTAATACAGGAGATGCCCGCTTGTTCTTCATAACAGTTTGCCATCCTTTGGCAGCTGGCGTACAAGGCTTTGCCTTTCCCCAACACCTCAGCGCAGTTTTAGCCCGCGAACAACTTCCCCATTTTTGAAAATGGTTTTGCTTTTAAAACTGCCAGAGATGTTTTGATGTTCAGGTCTGTCCTGGTACTGTGCAAGTTTGACTTCTGGTCTTTGGTTTCAGAAGGTTTATCAATTTTGCATGAACGCACCACTGGAGAAATTACTGGATTTATCCAGGAAGCATGTACAGACTCCCCGCTTCACTCCCGCTTATGTGATTTTCAGTATCGCCAAGCAACAGAATTGCATCTATGCTTACCTTTTGTTCTTTTCATCCCATGATTCTTTCATTCACGTCCATATGTTGGCATTATCCATGGATCCAAAAACGAGTGGGTATAAGGCAATATCTGGCAAGCTGACAAAGCTAAGCAGGGCTAGTACACTTAATTCGCATTTCCTGAGTAAGTGCTCTGCGTGCTGAGTTGTTATGCCAAAGCATCAGCGGTTCTCTCCACAGCAGGAAACACTGACCTAATAGTTCTATTTCAAATTGAGGCTTTATGCATCCAGTTGGTAGAGGGAAGCCTGAGCCACCAAAGATATGGATCTGAATTTCACAAAAGTAGCCTTCGGTGTTTAAGTACAAGAAAGAGAGAAATTACACACTGCATTCTTCTCTTCAGCAATTTACTGGCTCAACAGTACCGCTACTCACTGTGATGTTATGGCACACTGTGGCGGCTGTTATGAAACCCATTTTTCAGACATGACCCAAAACAAGTGAATGCATATGGATCCAAGCACTCGGTCTTCTCTCTCTGGGGAATGGAATAATTGACCAACTTTGGTCTGTGGCATCTAAGCTGTATGAACTTAAACCAGCTCAGGCCTAGGAGCCATGGAAACATATAAGGCAAAGCTTCTCAGCTCAAGCACCATCTTCTTTTAGCTCTGTGGTCTTCAGTGTTGATGTAACAGGGAATTAGGTTGGAGCAAGTCTGACCTAATTCTCACCCATATAGATGTGGCCATCTATGCCTAACTCTCTGCTTTCACCATGCCAGAAACCAAAACTGTATTATATGACAACCTCCTCCTTGTGAATTCCACACCCAACACTGGTAGTCTTTTGCTATGTTTGCAATTTTCCCTATCAGATTGCTATGTTCTTTTCAGATCCGGCCACCACACTTTTATACTTGCCTATTTCCCAGTGGAAGAGGGAACTGTTAGAGGCATTTATGCATCTGATTTCTTCAGGCTAAATCTGTTATTTTGGTGGTGGTGGTTTTACCTGATTATATTAAATTAGAGTGCCAGTCAATTCATTGTTTATTTGAAACAATAATTTAGTTCTGTACACTACTGTGCAAAGGATAGCCTGAACAAAAAAAATCAGTTTTCTTCGAATCTGAGTGTTAGTTTTGAATTTACACTGACATTTTCTTTGGACAAGTGGTGGCTATTTTAACAGTTAGTTTTAAATCCAGCACAAAGACAACTCAAGGTGCACTGTGTCCTTGAGTCCTGGAGATCTTAAGGTAAACTTCAAGGGGGTAACCTGTTACCACATAGAGTATAGGAAGACAGAACCGAAAGATGTTCAGAAAGCTCCTGGCAACCTATCCAACCTGGCAAACTATCCATGATGCATAAGATGTAGTTCTGTAGGAAAGATAAGCACCTGTGTAACTGTCATCATCACACATCTGTTTGTAAAGAACAGTGCACATCTGCTCTTCAAGAAAAACATATAGAAACCAAACCACAGGACAAACTGCTGTCAGAAACTTCCACGCTGATCCTCAAAACTGAAGTGGTTTTGGGAGCCCTCAGGATGTTTCCTGGCCATAAGTATGAGATTAAAGAAATCTCTTAATTCGACACAATTTTTTTATTGTTACATAGTTCATTGTATGTAGCGTTCAGCATTTAAAAGTAAGACAGAATGTACCAACTGGAAACAAATGCAATTCAGCTTTTCACTTAAATCAGAGTTAAAATTTTGGGTGAAGAATGTTTGCAGATTAATTTATGCTCTGGAGTCTCCAAAGCTAACAGAGGAAGCTGGCTGCCAGTCTCTACTACCATACTCTTACTTTTTCTTCCATTTTATTTTACAGTCTTCTATGTATAGTTACAGGAATATTAAAAAAGTGTCAAGAATGTGAAAAAATAATTTATACAATAAAGTTTATTAAAAATAAAGGGGGGGGGGGAAGCAGGAGAGGTAAATGTTAAACCCCAAATGGCTCGACTGTCTTATTTTTACCCTGACCCCAAAGAAAGCATCCTATGGCCATATCTTATTTTCAATCTGATTCCCCAAAACTGCTTCTGAGAGAAATGTCTTTCAGACTTAGCCTCATACTGAAGCACTGTGAATGTACGTATATAAGTACAGTACATATTTTTATATGTAAAGGTCGATTCTCTGTTTAAGATTCAGTCTGTGCCTCCCTCTCCTTCCTCCCGCTTTCCCTCCTGAATCAGTAAAAAGTACCTTAGCCATTGACTTCAATCTGAACTTGATTAGGGTCTGATTGTTCAGATCTGTATAAAATCAGATAGAAAACAAAGTTTATTAAGGCAAAGGCCTTTACAGGGAGTCTGAAGAACTTACTGATGGAAACTTATTGCTGAGGAAATTTGGGTGGAATAACAGGTTTTCAGTCAAGAAATGACCATTTAAAGGCATAAGAACAGCACTACGAGTTAACATAGGTAAAATGTTTATAGACTAGCAGTATATGTAGTTAAATTCACATAAAATCATCATCAGTGAAATTTCACCCATGTGATTTAATTTAAACAGATTGTAAAAGTTTAATACATTTCTGAAGCGTATAGCATCACCTGCCACCAGAGACGTGTTCAAAACTGAGGAGCACAGTGTTTGCAGTTCCTAAGGGCAATTCCTGTGCCCTGTGGCAATTAATTACAAATAGAAAAGCAGAAGAGATTACATACATGAAGAAGAACGTGAACAAAATTCACGTCTCCAGCTGGCTTGGTAAATTGTTGCTCGCTCTAGTGAGTGAACTGGCTGCCAGGGTTTGTTTGCTACCTAAGGATTGGTACAGGCACAACATGTATACAAAGCACTGAAAAGGATATATCTGTGAAAATGGATTGAGATTCATCATCCGCTTAATCATCTGATGGATGATCAATTCATCCATCAATTATTTATTTGTAAGAAAGTTTTTTCTCTATGAGTTAAAATGTTCTGTAAGCCATTTTTTGAACAATAGCTGTAGAGTGACAACACAAAACACTATTCAAAAGAGGTGTTGGAAGGGAAAGCTCTGCTAGAGACTGACTTTTTAAAGTTTTGAACATTTCTCTTTTATCATCCCATCTGCAGAGATTCAGTGCTACAAGGACGTTCCCTTAGGCAATATCAATACAGTGTGGAGGTTTATGAGCCAAGATACACATCAAAAAGAATTTTAATAAGCCTTGACAGATATATTGCATTAATAGTGCTGATGTAGTGAGGTAGGACCTACGCAGTGGGGTGTGTAAAGCACTAAGGTATTCTTACTGCTGGCTGAGATATGATATAGAACAGACCATCACTTGGTGGAAGAAAGGTGTTAACTAAATGTATTGAATTATTTTCTTTTTTCATCGTCAAAATTATTTTCCTGGTGACCGTGTATTGCTCCTTAGTAGGAGGACTAAGTACCTATCAAAGAAAGATTAGATCTCCATAAAATGAATGAGCTTACTGCTTAATCAAGTGATGATCCATTTCAACACTTTTTTCTCTTGTCCTGTCTTCGTGCTTGTGCATGCGAGTGCGCACACACACACAGATCCACGGAGTGCCATGTTGGCAACTAAAGTAGTGGGAGAACTCATCATGTTATGTAAGAGCTGAATTGGACTATCTTCTTTTGCACAGATTAATGGTTGTTGAGGTCCACTGACGTGTGTTTATGCTCAAATATATTTCAGCATACAGGTAGAAAGAGAGGACTAGAGTATGTATATGCATATGGGCACACAATCTAACTGCAGGTAATAGCATACAAATTTTGCTATTTGAGCTTGTAATGACTACGTGTTGTTACCATCTGATGGATATTTATTGCACTACGTGAAATGTTGATATGTATGTACATAGATCACAGAAAGCACTCTTTCTTTTGGTCCAGTATCTTTGAAGGCAATCTTAATACAGAGGAAGACATTTGGTCAACAAGTACAGAGAATTACTTTAGTTTTTCTGTACCGTGTAGATTTAACTTTTGTAGCTTTAGTTTTGTCTTTTTGGGTCAAAGCTGAAGCAATGCTGAGTGTCACATTTTCTTGCTCATTTTTATTAGTGAGTAAGAACTCAACTCTGCTATACTGTCAAGCTGACATCCTTTACAAACAGTGAGAATAAACAAATGCACTCTAATGGAGCCATTTTTCACTATTATGCTTTAACCTACATGTATTTGCAGCATGATCCAAAAAGCTTCAGAAGTAAAATGTTTCCTAAATGCTCTAAGATACTCAAATATAATGCCATGTTTAGCGTGAAAGTGGCAAATGGACAGGCGTGAGAAGAAGAATGGAAGTTTTGGCAGATGAGAATGCTTAGAAATGTGTTTATTAGCAAGAAAAGTTAAGGGCTTATAGTGCAGAGAATAGTAAGTGAGTTGAGAAGTTGCTAAGAGGCAGAATGCTTGATGTGGAAAAAGTAGAGGAAAGGTGGTTTTGGAAGCTAAGATCAAGAGTGATATTTAATAACAAGAAATTTATATTGCCTAGGATAGGCACTTATCTGAGGTAACGAAGTTTAAAATAGAGTGACCTGATGCTGTTTCAACAATCCCTGGAGAAAAACAGGCACCTCTAGGGGGAATTCACATCTTGTGCAGGTTGATTCGTGTTCTAGAGCTGACAGTCTCTCTCCAGCGAAGGAGAGGGAACAGAGAGAACCACTAGTGGCCGTTCAATGCATGGACCAGCCTATAACTAGTCCAAGGTAAAACTGCCTGATAATGTGGACATCCCACAAACTTAATGAAACTTCCTCTACCGCCGAAGATGGGAATTACCTAAGGTGTTCTTGCCAACATTTGTAATAAAAGTCTTACATTCTTTTCTTTCCTTTTTGCTCAACTGCAGAAAACACACCTGTGCATTTTGCCTGTAATATTTAATTTTTTTAAAATGAACTTCTAGTTCACATTTTTAAATGACTCTTTAAGTCGATATTTATTTATCATGGTTATGATTTCATTAGGGTTATGATTTCAATAGTGATGATGCACTCCTTAAGAGCCCAGAAGGTTACTTTTTGCCTCCCACATAGATCTATAGCAGTTATTTCTCACAAAAAAAAAACCCTGATTAAACTTACAATTATAGTTTCTTGCATAACCTGTATCCATCCAAGTATACAATATCTCAGTGATCAGAACCTAATTTTGCAGATGATGGATAAAGATTAAAATAAGACAGAATCAACCTTAATTTCCTTTATATGTAAAATGTGGTGCTTCATAATTCATTTTCCTGAAGTCAGACTATAAAAAGTGGGACTGCTGTTGAATTGAAATGGAAAATGTCCTCTTTAATCTGTTGCTCCAGGTGTATGTAGATTATGCATTATTAGAATAAGGAAACCTTGTAAATTAAAGAAAAGTGACATGACAAAAGAGGAGAGGAAGTCTATGGTTTATAGAGTTCAGCTGCTATGCATACTTAGAATTGCAATTTGATTTTCTTAGCAATCATTAGGGAAAAGAACCTTTAAATTAATGACATTACAACATAACTACAAATGTAATAGGTAAGAAACTTACAGCTATTGGTTAGTACCTTCTGAGACAAGAAATGCCTGATTATAGAAATTTCGTCTGCCTGTTTAAATTTTGTCAGCATTAATATTATTGACTTACTCTTTTCCCAAGATAGGAATCTATATCCCAATGTGACTAATTTTGTTTTGATTTCTGTCAAAGGTATTTCCTGATTTTTTGGCACGAGGTAAAGGTGAGGATTTTTGAGCAGTTGCCTCAAATGAAATGGTGGTCAGAGAGCAATAAGGGGGGTGGGGGGGAAGTGAAAATCTCACTTCCCTCTCCCTTTACTGTGAGTGAAGTGGATCAGAAATAGACATTGGCAGGTATCAGGCATAAAGCATCCAAGAACTGCTCCTGTTAATATTCAAATGGTAGGGTTTGCTGCTGGTAGGATCTGAAAACAGGTGTAATTTCAGGAGAATAGAGCTGAGCTGTTTGTAAAAGAGGGGTTTTTTTCTGAGGGTCAGATTATTTAAAGCAAATATCCCCACTAAAAAAAAGTGTGCAGATAAATGTGTTACTTGAATATCAATACAGTTCTGCCTTGGTATTATGTAGTTCCCAAATAGTTATGTTCCATTTAACCAGGTAGATTTGCCTTTGAGTATTATCAATTTGGAGAAGGGGAGTGGTTGTTTTTTACCCTGGGACCATAATTTTCATTAGGATTTTTTTTTCTTTTTTTTTAAGAGTTGATAGATTGCTGGGTTTTCCTTTTTGTTACAGAGCATGAAATGAACCTGGCAAAGGAGTTACTGCCTCAGTAAATATGAACAGCCATTTTCAGGATGTGCCTGAGCATTTTAATGGGTCTCATCTCAAAGCATGTGGTTTAGCTAATGAGAGAATTGACTTCAGATTGTTCCATAAATTATATTCTGGTGTAGTCAGAAAGTTATAAACTGATTTACTGTGAGAGAAATCTCTTTTGCCTCAGGAAACTCTGGTAGGCTGCATAATTTCATTCCCCTTTTCACGAGGTTCAAAGGGGAGCTGTAGTTGGAAGTAACAGCCTACACTAGCCTGGCCATACTGCAAGGGGGAAAGAGCTGTTTGATCGTGTAGGCTCTTCTCTGCACCCTTATCAGTCACCCTACTTCATGATGTGGTGGACTTGAGTACTTAAAAAAATTTTTATCCGTCTGATGTTATATATGTCCAGTAATAGAGTTTCAACCATGTACTCAAGAGACTAAAACTTTACGTTGTGTCAAAACTTACTTTCTGAGCTAGAGATTAATTACACAAATCGAAAGATTTCTTACCTCTTTATTTCCATAACAGGGAAAAAAAAAGCATTCCTCTTTCTCTTATACAAGTTTTATACTCTTTACACAAATTTTAGCGTATATTTCTCATTAGAGGAAAAAACATCTCAGAAGCCTTACTAAACTAAGAAGTTAAGAACTGTAGATGAAAGCTGACCTTTACTGACTTATTTATTTTTAGAGAGATTTATTCAGAATCACATTTCTCTGAACGTGGAGGCCCCTTGGGTTAGCTCAGCTAGTCTGGTTCATTAAGCAAAAGAGTGTTACTTTCTTCAGCAGAATTTCAGATGATCCTAACTTTAGGTTAACCAAGGTATGTAGGTTTGGAGTGTGTTTGCCATAGGCTTCTTCAATAAACAATGAAAAGAGATAAGCATCTCCAGAAAGCAATTCCCATCACCAGTCACAGGAATTGACCTCAGGATGTTGCCGTCTTTCCTTACCAACTGTAGAGGAGAAAATAACTCTTAGAAGTAATATTTTCTTCCTTTAGATTCTTTAGTTACATGCATGACATTAGGTGGGAAAAAATCCAGCCTGTCAATATTAATATGCCATATAGTATTTTGTAACTATTAAGTTAGAGATTGTTAGGATTTTATCGTGGATTCTTACATTTAGCTACTCCCTCTTAATTAAATAAATACCATTGTTAATGACATTTTATTCAATATTTACTAGTTAGTCATTGTGGAAATTATTTCTGAAAGGAGAACAGACCAAGATAATGATTTTCTGTAGAAATCAGCTGGTTTAAAGGCAACAAATACAAAATTTTAATGCAGTTCAGTGCTCTGATGTATTAGCAGAGTTGACTGAATAATAAAAAATATGTTGTTGAATATGTTTGAGTAAAAGTAGACCAATTTTATTTTATTGGAAGGAGTATTTCTGAAAATGTTTTGAAATCCTCAGTTTTGTAAATTGTAAATTAATTAATCTCAGTATTTACGTGAGGAACCTGCTGTTAGTTGGTCAGCAGCTGATGAATTTTTTTTTCAATAAAGGGTCTAAATACGTGGCTAACTAGTCAGGCATACAATTATCCAATTAAAATACACAGTCTGTAAATAAGACAATGGTAAACATAATTTCTTAAATTCCGGTGTGCAAATGCTATCAAATAATGAAGACATCAACAGAAATAGAAATTGATCAGCATTACAAAAACATCCTGAATCTCATAACCTGTACAACTTGCAATGATATTTCATCAGATATACTGATTAGGGTTCTGACATAGAGTGCCTATGCGGTTCTAGCCATGAAACTTATTGAGTAATATATTTTCTGTTTTTATCATGGTCTGTATCTCACATTCTCCTTGTTGCTCCCCCACATTCCAGGTAACTAAAACATTAATTAATTAAGCTGCTTGCCTTTTTTTTTTTTTTTTTTAAAGAAAGGGCCTGTTGAGTCAACGAAATGTAGATGGCTTACTGACCAGGAGCTCAGTTACTTCCAATCAGCAGTATAGATTTAAATGGCATGTACCAATGTTGGATCAACAGCTGCAGGAAAGTCATGAAATGGGTCAAGCTCAAGACATGGGTTTATGCAGTACTACTGCAGTACCCCACTTGTTGATCACATTGAAAGTGCTTAGATTTTATTCATCTTTTTACTTCTGACTTCTGATGTGTTCGTGGTTAACATTCTGCAATTAGCACAGAGGTGTCTGTAGCACTTACATTAAAAGCATAACATTAGCAGGAGTGTTAAATATCCTGGGAATACAGTTCACGTCTGTACAACTTAAGAATTTATATTGCTGGAAGGGTTTTTAAAACACAACTTTAAAGAGTTATATAAAAAGTTATGTAAGTACATGAAAGGATACATAACTTTGGTCAGCAGAAAAAGTCATGACCAATAGGAACTGGAAACATGACTAAGGTGTGAATAATGTACCTATTGAAGTTGCTTTTTTGATACCTAGTGTCCCATAATCAGTCACAGCACGTGCTTGGACTAACTCAGTTTTCTCAAGGCAAATGTAATACGTGAATCCTGGGCTCTGTTACTCCAGCTTATCAGTGCTTGAGACAGTTTTTTCCCATAAATATATGTTGTATGAGCGCTTGAAGATGGTACCCTTTGCTGCATATGCTGGACACCTGTGTTCTTCATGGGTTGCCCAGGGTACCTACAGCAGTTCAACCTCTCTCTGGCAATGTCAAGTGCCTGAAACCACCACGTCATCCTCTCTTCTACTGTTCGTGTGTCTCATTTTGGCTTGGACATTTGGCTCTGGTATGCCACTCTCTCAAAAAACAATGGTCTTCATGCAGACGGGATGGCCTTGGCAGTGCAATATACTCTCCCCACCTCAGCCCACAGTTGACTGGCAGCTGTGTCCTGGAAAACTGGCATATTACCTTGCAAGGGGCATATTGCTATCCATAGACAATCAGGAACCTCGGCAGCAAAATGATCACAAATGAATATCAGCTGTTAACGTTCAAGAACTGATTCCAAGTCATTGGGGTTGGCTAGAAGCATGAAGTCTTTATGCTCTTTATTGCTAAATGCAGAAGTCTCTATTGCACACAGCCTGCTGTCTTTCACATAAATAAGTCTAGATTGAAGAATAATTCTCCATACAACATTTACAGCACAGATATCTGTGCTCTTTCATGAATAGACAGAGATATGCAGTTTTCAGGAATATTTTGAATTGAAAAATCAGAAAATATGTTAAACATGTTTGGCTTTGATGTCTTATCTTACCCATGCTTCTGAGAAGCAGTCTGTGGTCAGTAGTGAATTAGACTGTTACCAGGGTTAATAAATGAATGTTTCATACCACTGTCTTTTCAGAACAAAAAATAGGAAAGAAATGAATGATCTGAGTCTTGCCCATAGTCATGGGTGCAACCATACCTTCTTAATCAGGAAATCAGATAATGCAATAAAATAATGCAATAAAAAGCATATGTCAGGCAGACTTAGCTACCATTTAAAAATGTGATTTTGATCAGAAAAATATCTCTGGAGCCATTTTGAATTAATTTTTCTTCACAGATTTATTTATCTATCATATTTAGTCCATTTTAACAGATTACTTAAAAAAAAACAAAAACAAAACAGAAGGAACTTTGAATTAGTAAACCTGAATGTTAAAATAGGCTCAGTTTGGCTCTTAAGAAGATTCATTGAGCCAGGGTCCCTACATAGTTCTGTTTTGTCTCCAGCTGGATGGGATGTTTGTAATGAGGAGCAGGATGGTGCACTGAACAGTTATGAAGACCTAGAAGCAAGAACAGAATGGAGTTCATTCTCCCATAATTCTGTGCAGTTTATAGTGCTAAGAAGAGTGAAACATACTGGTCTTTGATTTTTCTTACCAGACAAATATGATACTGGATGCATGTAGCTGGCTAGAATGTTAATAACATGATGATATTTTTACATACTGTATTCTCAGACTGGAAATTAATTTTGATTTATCAAACATGATGATATTTTTACATACTGTATTATCAGACTGGAAATTAATTTTGATTTATCACACAGTTTTTAGGGCAATTTTATTTGACCTTTTCTAAATACTACCACCGTTTATCCCTGGGCAGCTGACAAAGTCTCTTTTCCCTGTGACATCATATTTATTAGAAAATGTGAAAGTCAAGGTTGGTTTTAAATTACTGGCCTCACACATTTAGTTATATGATGAAAAATTTGGGTCAGCCTTAGCCTTGTTAAGCAGACTAATGAACCACCCCCCCAGATTTGTTCCAGTATTGTTGGAACGTTTTAATTGCCTCTCTAGCACTTTTCCCAGATGCTTTTAGCCAGTCAGCCCCAGCTACATGGATAAGACAAAGGGATAGGGGACTGAACCCTGGCTTCAAGGTTAAGTGGCACAGATTAACTCACATTTGCGTGCCTCTGTCACTACATAGGGTGCACGGTGCCTTCCACATTCATGCACAAACTAAATTTCTTTTTTCTAACAGGTATGAGTAAGCTTGCATCCTGGAAAAAAAGGGGAATGTTATGTGCCAGTTTTCAGCACCTCTCCCTCTTTTCAGAGGAAAGTGTGTTGTCGTGATCATTGTGTCAAGTTTCGGCTGGGCTCTGGGTTGTAATTGCCAGCAGAGTAGTGATACATAATAAGGTAGCTGCCAAGCGGGCTGAGAAAACTGACAGCAGGGTGGGCAAGTACACAAGAACCCCACGTGGAAGGACATATTCGAAACACTGCTCTCGTCCAGCTGCTCTGAGGGTCTCTGGAGCGCAGTCTCTCCAGCTGCAGGTTTCTCACAAACACAGTGCAAACAGTATGAAATCTTTGGGCATTCCAGCAAGTGACAAATTTACAAAAGGGAAAGAACATGCTGCCAGCACTTTGCTCACAGCCCATTGTAAGGTTATGAGAATTCATCCTTAAAAAACGTAGAACTGGCATTTTTCGAAAATAACTGGAATGTCAGTAGGTGGAGGTGTCCAAGTTTATGCCCTTTTGTTTTATAAAGGCAGCCCATATTACTGAGCCGACAAGGCGAACTCACTGTAAGAATTAGCATTCACTGTTTGCCACGTTTTCCAGGCCTTTATTTCGGGGAGTGGAGATGGTGCTAATCTCAGGGAGGGGGCCATGCACCCGAGATGACGTGGGAGTGATATTGTGTGCGGGTACCTATTCCACATAGTAATGGGAAGGTTAAGCTTTCTCTGGTCCCATCGTAATAAATCCATGTCTGTCTGGGACACTGAGCCGCTCTTCCAAGAGAGACGTCATGCCTATGAATAATTCTGGCAACATTTTAAAGCGAATTAGAGTTTGGCTTTATGGCATTTTCCTCACTATCCTCGCACAGAAAGGATTATACATGTCAATTATTTTATCTTTTAAAGAGAGAGATGAGGTTTTCCGTACATTTGTTGATCCACTGCGTAGATGGGAATGTTGTTACCATGAGTTTACAAGACCTCTAGCGCTGACTAACTGCACATAAAATAGTAATATGAGAGAGCATCCTGTTAAGAACAAAGAAACTATAAAATGATCCAGATGCAGCTGCATCTCAGAATTACTTCATACGCTGAAGTAATGTTAAACATCTTGCAAATGCTGTTGACTCCTCTTGAATGCAGTTGGTGTTAACTGTACACTAATCCTACTTGTATGCAGTGGCTATGTAAATTTCTTTTTATAAGGATTTCTTTCCCTGGCAAATTGGACTTGTATACAAGAGATCTTGATGATGTTGTGATTCATAGGAGGAACCAATATATTACACACAGAGAGGCATGACAATCAGTGCAAAACAGTATTATGAATCTCAGGTGGATGTCTGAGACCTTCTTACAGCTTAAACACAACAGAAAAATCTCTTAATAAACTTTCAATATGAAATTCAAAAGCTTCTTTTATTGCTCTATCCAATGAGCACTCCATGGTTTTTGTATTTGTATTTACTGTTTGTAACGTATCTCAATATGTTGACTTTGTACAGTAGTTCTGACTTGGCAAAAGACGTAAAAAAATACTCAGCTTTAAATTTGAGGTACTAATTCAAAACTGAGAACATCTTTTGTATTTTTTTTTACTGTTTGTAACGTATCTCAATATGTTTTTGTACAGTAGTTCTGACTTGGCAAAAGACGTAAAAAAATACTCAGCTTTAAATTTGAGGCTAATTCAAAAAACTGAGACTGCACAAATAAAATGTAAAAAGAATATTGAATTTGCAGAAATGTCTTTTTCTCTTTTTGAAGTGAATAAGTTTTTTTAAAGTTTTCACACAGTGTTTTTGGAGTGTTTAGCTACTATTCAGCAGCAAACATGTAGAAAGAATATGTTTTTTTTCTACAACCAGTGATTCATGGCTTATAGCACACCCGTACAAGATGACATCCTTATCAGAATTAATGTTAAGTAATTACTGCCCAGAGAGTACCGTCATGGTCATTCTTATGGCAGCATTAGTAGGGATTAAAGATGAAATTTATTTAATTTAAGTTTTTTTAAATGGAAAAGAAAAAAAAGATTGCTAAGGCTAAATCTTTCCTATTTTAAATAAAAACAGTGGTTCTTTTTGAGACTAATATGCTCTAGAATTCAGATTAATATATTTACAATAAACTGATTGAAAAAAGATGATTGAATTATGTAGACTGATTTTTTGCTAAAATGAAATTATTCTAATTTTTGAGAGAAGCCTGAATCTCTCTAATGCAAGTTGTTACTCTTTCATTGCAATCACTAAATTAAGATTCACTTTTGCATATTACATAGATGCCATTAAGGCTAAGAGTTTTAAAAGCAGCTAGAAATTTGGGCAGTTCAGTCTGAGACACCACAGAAGTGGGATTCCCTGAACTCTGAAACTACTCAGCAGTTTCTAAAAATTTGGACTTTGAACTGTTCATTGTCTGGGCATCTGGATCCCTTAATTACTTTTCAAAATCTTGGTTTTATGTTTAATAGAAAGCAGACACCTCAGAAATTGCTCTAAATTACTAGCTTGTGAAAGAGGTGATTTTTTTTCAGAATATATAAATCTTACTTCAGGAAACTCCAAGCTATCTAGAGTCCAGGCATGCCTAGACTTCTGATCTATATTTGTTTCACTAGGCTTTGCGAGCTTACCTGATACTTTTTGGAAGCTCTCTTTCTGCTTATTTTGAAAGCATTTGTATGTTTACACATAACAGTCTCAGAGCTTTTTTTTTTCCAGAGCAGTTTGGTAGCATGCGCACCAGGTTGGGGTATTTTGAGAACCAGCAACTTGGTGATTAGAAGGGGAAGATCTTAGAATAAAGCTTGTTTCTACTGATTTTTCCTTTCTGGCTTGTTCCTCTTCTTTGTTTTGTTTCTCCTACATCAACCCAAACTAAAAACATTGAATTATTATTGATTAATTATTAATTGTTCTATCTGTAAAAATAGGGCTAGTGGCCTTAGAAGAACAGTCAGACATCTGTACAACAGAAAGTTTATGACACCATAGGTACACACTAGAAACATGGCTTTTCAAATGGTTATCTGTAAAATACAGGGAAAAAGAAAGAAGGAGCATAGGGGACTCCTTTGAAATATATGAAAAGTGCAGAAATAAGTATTTTAAGGCTAAGTGCTACGTTCTGCACTTGGGTTGTAACAATGCTACAGGCAACACTGCAGGCTTGGGGAAGGGTGGCTGGAAAGCTGCCTGTCGGAAAAGGACC
>NW_008795138.1:621008-650419 GCF_000699145.1 Aptenodytes forsteri | reverse complement strand
ACAGTTGGACTTGATGATCTTAAGGGTCTTCTCCAACCTAATGATTCTATGATTCTATGATTCCTGACTCAAAAAGGCTGCACTGGATGAAAAAGGATTGAGTATTGACAAATAAACATGAATTGATCACAAAATGAAAGGATAAAATTGCTCAGATTCAAGTGGATGTAACTGGGTTTTATTTAGTTCAGTCTGAAAAGATTTGGCCACAGCCTATTTTGAATTGAAAATGTGCTCCTGGTGTCCATGTGTCAACAGTCCAAGAAAGATATTGAAACAGTGATGAAGACTCAGAGGAATGGCATAATAATATTTAGAAGTAATTAAAATATACCCTGTAGGAAGAGCCTGAAGGAGTTAAGTCTATTTTATTAAGAAAAGAACAGTGTAAAAGGTGATTTAATCATGGCTTTTACACACATATGTGTGGAACAGCGGTTCGATGATCGAAGAGGCTTGCATTTAATTGGCTAAGATACATGAAGATCCTCTGGCTGGAAGCTGAAACTAGGCAAATTCAGGCTCTATTCAGTACACACATTTTTAATTGTGAGGGTAATTATCCATAGAAACAGCTATTCAAAGGTTATGATGGTCTCCCTAGCACTTGAAATTTTGAATATTAAATTGGATATTTTTTGAAATAGCTTTTTCAAACAGCTCTGCTGTGTTTTTAACCTAGTTATATGACTTGAAGTAGGAATTCATTCCAAGAAGACTTACTGGCTGTGTTTTGCTAGTCTTTAAACCAGATGACTGCAATGGCCCTTTCTGGGTTTGAAATGCTAACAATAAAAAGGGAGAGAACTGAACAGAACTACTTTAATAAGCTTATGTGAAAATTTAGCCTGATCACACTCATTTACTAAATATTATGGCCACACTTTGAGCACACAGATAAGATAGCACAGAATAGGTTCAGTGAGGGAGACTTGTCTTGAAGTCATTTTTGTAGTATTTTGATCCTATGCTCAAGGGAACTGAAAGACCCTCACAGAATAATTTAACAGTCTGCAATTTCGTGGAAGGTATGTGACCTATGTGGGCTCCCTCATATTATTATTAATGCTGATAATAATCTGTAATTTTATAATATATATAAGCCCTCAGTCCTAGACTTCAGACCCCATGTACAAATACACCTGTATTACAGGTGCTGTACAAATGCAGATTTTCCTTTCACAAACCGTGTGTGCGAAGGGACAAATCTCCATCTTGCTTTGCCCACATAACTACACCAGGACAAACCGAGTCTCTGCAAAGCAAAGCCTATGCCTCATATTGTTTCTAATTCAGGGACATTGTTTCCCGTCCAGGCTAAGTGGATTTTATCAGCTGTGTCCAGGGCCCATAAAAGAGAAAATCCCGTGCTACTGCTTTTAATTTCATAATGTAAAATAGATCTTTAGATCATGGAGGGCGTGATCTCTAGGACCTCGTCTCTGGGGTAAGCCTGGTGATAAGATGTAGGGCTTTCCTGTTTACCAAACGGGAGCTGCAGACGTGTATAACAGATTATATAGCAGAGCATAACCTAGATTAATGCAGCAGAATACGCTGTTGGGGGTTTCAAAGTATATGCAAGTTTGGAAATAGGATTTGGGAAAGTGTACCATCCAGAATGTGAGGCATGCGAGGTATGCCTCTGTATTCACAAAGAAAGCATTAGAAAAATAAACCCTTTTTGACTTTGATATGACCTTTGCTTGAATGAAAAGGTAAAACAACTTCTGCTCTTTCAGTTCAGCTAAACCTTTTCAACAGTTTAGTCAAATGGGAAATACCTTTATTCAAATTTCTCCCACCCTTCATGGGGACTAGTTAATAACCTTTCTTTGGAAAAAATCACCTTGCTACTTTAAAAACCCCTGTGTTACCTAGTGAGGTACACATATTTCTTGTTCAATGACTGGGCAAACATAGATATTTGAATCAGAGGAAAAATTTGTTATTTATGAATGTCAGATTACATAAATAATTTGAATATCATTTATCACACTAAGGTTTAAACAAACATCAACCTAAATGTATGCCCAAAACTCTTTACGAGCATTTAAATAAATGACATCATCCTCGGTACTTCAAAAAATCAGGTCACTTATTTCAGCACCAATAATTATATAGGAGATCTGAATGAGGCATTCGTTATTAAAAACCTTGCCTAAGATATAAAAATTACTTATGTAAATGGCATTTGCAAATACATCTGGATATTAAAGCAATGTAATCCATACAGTAATGTGTGATTTTGTATCATGTTGAACATCTTGTTGCATTTGCCTGAGTGGGAAGCATGTAAAACTTTCAGTCTTTGCTTATCCTTTTTAGCACAAAAGATACATCATAATAAACAATGATTGTATTTGGATTGTTTGCTGAGAAGCAGCAGGATTTTTTTTGTATTGAAAGCAAGAGCAAGACAGAGACAAGGCTCTGTGGGGGAGTGTAGACACTGAATTATCATATATTTGGAAATACTCAATAATCACTTGTGTGCAGGCTTCTCTAAAGCTTTTGTGAATGTTCTAGGTGCAACACAAAACAGCATTTTCAGTCCTCTGCTCATTATAAAAAGGAATAAAAGGTTGAAATTGTTGAAAAATATGCAGTTGGCTTCATAACAGTTACTCTTCAATGCATTTAAAAGCCAAATGTTTGAAATGTCATTAAATATTAGCAAAGTAAAAATTCAGCTGTTCCTTACAGGGCCTTTGTTAAGTAATCCAAAGAGAAACAAGATAAGAAAAAAAGGCAAAAAGGTAACTATGTTTAAGTAATCAGATAATGTAGTTTCAGAAATATTCATAACTTATATATTTATTTATTTTCTTCTGCATTTGTAAGTTTGAAAAATAACGCTACTGAAATAAATGCTAATGCAGGGTACATTGCTAAGGGAAGAGACACTGGCTGATTTGATGTAAATCCCTCCCAGCAACCAGCTCTTTGTGATAAAGCTTACAATTTTGACCTGTACTATTCACAGAGCCTGTGCTACTTGCAAGCTATGGAGGCTCAGGTTCAACACTAGCACCTTAAAAGGCAGAATTAGAAAGTGCTGTCATCTTGTCCACCGCAGGGAAAGAAAACAGTATCAGATAACCTTTAATACTGCAAGATGTGATTGCACTGTTCCTTAACCAGGGTGCAGGCTGAACTTATATATGCTTGGGACCCTTCACTCCCAAGCTGTCTCTGGACAGGAACGCTAATTTTGTTTCATTATCCTAATATGTGGCTCTGTTTACATCGTGCTTTTGAGCAAAGGTTCAGCTGTGGGCTGTGGCCCTACCAGGTGGAAACGCATCCAAAGTCAGCAGGGAGGCAGATGGCAGCGGATTCTTCAGGTTGTGGCAACCATTAGTAACTGTCACTTTTCAGCTCAGACCTGCATAGTTTTCTGGTTCCAGATGGCTTCATTTAAGCATTTGGGTTTAGCTCTTATTCTTGATTGCCAAGGTTGCTGGTTTGTTCTCAGGAGCGGTGCGGGAACCAGGCCTTTGCACAACAGGGCTTGGGGTCTCAGCCTGGATGCTGTAAAATTAGGTCCCAGCTGGGACAGGAGCCTGACGACACTTGTCCTCTTCCTCTGCTTTGTGCCTGGAAGGCCCTTCTGTTTCAGCAATGGTCTCAGATTAGAGAAGAGGCAATTAGCAATCGTCTCCCATGGACAGAAAGGATGGAAAGCGCTCCTGTAGCCACATCCTCTTCTCTGCTGGGAAAGGACAGATGAGAGCTGAGACTCTCCACCCACCGTGTGCGTCAGAGCTCAACATGGATGGCAGGCTTGCCTGGATTGCTCCAGAGATTTCAAAATAGATGCTTAAGAGCTTAGCAATCAGTGTCCATGCTTAACTAATTAGGATTTAAACCCAAGCTGTGGCCCACCGTAGATATATTATACTGTGGCAAATATTATATACACATATATATAAATAATTACCCATATTATAGCACTGCAACAGTCAGATAGCCTTTAGTTCTCAACCAGGACTTTTCTCCCTTCCAACATTATTTTCTTTTTTTCTTGCTACCTTCGCTTTTTTTTTCCTTCTTATGTGAGTTCTATCGGACATTGAATCCTCTAAGTATTCCTTTTCCCTTACCCATCTCATCAACTACACCTCCAGCCTTATCTCCAGCTCTGCTTTTTTTACCAGTTTTGTTCATCTGTTATTTTCTCTGCCACTGTATTCTTCTCTCTCGACCTTGACTGCAAACCCTCTGTTTGCAACTGAAGAGTATTTTGCAAAGTAGCTTTCACACTGTGAATAAGCTGTCTTACAAGAATTATTTTTCCAACATAATGTCCTTTGACACTGGGATTATTTTATATTCCTGGAGTGCTTCCTTGCTCACCCCTCTGGTTCCTTTCTGCTATGATACTATCCCTCTTTAGTTAAGATTTTATGCCCTTTATCCTGTTCACTTCTTTCCATTCAGCAATTGATCATTGTTGCATTTATCCAAATAAATATCAGTGTGTCCTGTGTGACAAGTAGGACATCCTAAAGTCAGTAACAGATTCTCTGATTTCTGTTCTTCCACTGTCTACACCATTGGCATCATCCTTAAATCAATGTTTCTGCATTCACTTTGCAAGCTATGAATATTATTATTTTCCTATTGTCTACATATACTTTCACTTTGAGAAGTTAGACTCTCTTAATTCCTTTCTTGTGGACTTCTCAAGAATTACCTTACTGTCAAGTGCTGGATTCTGCTCTTAGTTTCAAACACCAGAAATCACTTCAGAGTTCAAATCAGTATCACTTTTCTGTGCTCCAGATGCACTCTCCTCCTGCTGTATAAATTGGCAAGGTGTTGGTAAAGAAATCGGAATCAATTGCTATTATCCATAGATATACTGTGGACTTCATTTCTTTGAATTTCATCTGGTCAACTGGCAATAGATTCTTTTTCCAGAAAACTAGTCCTACTGTCGTCACTGATCATTTTGTACAAGTGTTTTGAGAGGGGCTATTCTTTGTGTTGTCCTGTGTTGAAAACCACTGTGCTGTTTTACAGGTTTCTTTCTAGTGCTTTTTTTAAGGTTAACAAAACTGGAGCTACTATATTTCAGTCAGAAGAATAGTGAAGATAATTTTTCTTAACTTCAAGATAAAACTATTTTTACAGTATCAGTGTGAAAGACTTTTGGTCTCACTTTATCATTTTCTGCCTTTCTTCGCTGGGACAAAAGGCAAGTAACGTAGTATTGCCATCCTGTTATTCCTTCCTCCTACGAAACATCTATTTCTACTGTAGGTGGCAGGTAGCATTGTTTGTCCCACTTTATCTCGATTAAAGTAGTGGGAGGAAATCATGTGTCCTGGGGAGCTGCTGTGTATATAGCCTCTTTCTCTGTTAGGCTAGTGAGTGTGTTGCACTTGAAGTTATAACATGCTTTCTTTCCTCCACCTGAACGTTAATGGGACTGCCTGATTGTTAGATAATGTCTTTGTTCACTACCCTCATGCAGGTCAAAATCCCACTTCTCAGAAGGAAAGAAAATCAGGGGCAAATTGAGTCTGCTTACCTTTTTTTTTTTTAGTCTGTCTTTTTGATGAACAGTAAAATACTATAGTAAAATTCTACCACTCATAGTTAAATTATTAGTGCTACTTGCAAAGCAGATTGCCTGAACAGGGATGGCAGAATGTGAAATGTTATCTGCAGAATGGGAAATACATCATGGTCATCATGACTGTGTTAAAACAAACCTTCTAGTAAGTAATAATAGATACACAATGAAATCGTGAAAGGAACTACTCAGATAAATGATCAGAGGGCTGGGAACAGACTTTTTAGCAGGGCCTGTTGTGATAGGACAAGGAGTAATGGTTTTAAACTAAAACACGATAGATTCAGACTAGATATAAGGAAGAAATTTTTTACGCTGAGGGTGGTGGAACACTGGCACAGGTTGCCCAGAGAGGTGGTGGATGCCCCATCCCTGGAAACATTCCAGGTCAGGTTGGACGGGGCTCTGAGCAACCTGCTCTAGTTGAAGATGTCCCTGCCCATGGCAGGAGGGTTGGACTAGATGACCATTAAAGATCCCTTCCAACCCAAACCATTCTATGATTCTATGATATAAAACTACAAGCCAAAACAGTCATTTCCTAACATTTCCAAACAGATC
Source organism: Aptenodytes forsteri (assembly GCF_000699145.1). Taxonomy (NCBI): domain Eukaryota; kingdom Metazoa; phylum Chordata; class Aves; order Sphenisciformes; family Spheniscidae; genus Aptenodytes; species Aptenodytes forsteri. The sequence continues at coordinate 644,274 of NW_008795138.1, read as the reverse complement.
AAAACCTAACTTGCTAGAAATTATGAATATCAGCCACTCTTCAAATTTTCTAAGTCACTTAAATATGAAAACAAACATGGTTTTCTGTTCAGAAAAGGGTAAGGAAACAAAAAATAGTTTGTCCTCCTCTATTTGGAGTGGATATTTAGATTTGAAAGTCTGCTTTGTATTTTTTATTAACATAAATACTGAAATAGTGATATCAGATGGCACTGAAGATATCCTCACAAAAATAAATTGTTAATTTCTTATTACCTACAGGTTATAAGGTATGTTAAACCTGTACGTGTATATATTAAAAAACCCCTTGAATTCATAGTTTAATCTTCTAATTAGATGTTTATGTAAAATTATCACATTCCATTAAAATAAGAATTTTCCCTTATTAATTTTTCTAAATTAAACAATTTTTATTTCATGTTCTGTATTGGTGAATTATACCTTCAAAAACAGATATACAGTAAGGTTAGGAAAGTAAGAAAGTACCTGTAAAAATAATATAACTAAACTACAAATAACAGGTAAGGCACCATTTTTCCAACTTTGGTGTCTAAAGTTAGGAGGAAAATAAAAGCAGTTTTATAAAAAAATGTAAATGTGACTTGGTTTTCAGAGGAATTGAAAAGTTGTCACCTCTGATGATCATAGAGGCTGGCAGGACTCAACATTTTTGAAAAGCAGGACATAGTTATTTAGGAATACAAGTACAAATTTAATGTCCATCTTTCTCCATCTAAGCAAATGGTGGAGCCAAAGAGTGGCTCTTGCAGAATTTCATTGAAGTTTCCTATTTGTTTTTATGCATGTTTTTGTACAGTTTTGTGACTACCATTCTTCCTCCTGTAGAAAGCTAACTTTCACATATTAGGGTTCTGACCCTGGGAATGGCAGAGCAGGTCTTTGGATCTTCAGCTCAGTGGTTATTTTATAAGGCTAGTTCTATACTCAATGGGCAGATAAACTCACCTACCATGGTACCTGGGACACAGTGAGTGGTCATCAGGATTGGTCACCAGTTAGAGCATTCAGTGAAACCTCACTGAGGCACTCTGCCTCTTTCTCTTTCTGTGGAGAGGAATAGAGGGAGGGGAGCAGAAAGGGAGAGGGAGAGTAGTGCACAGCCAGATCTTCCCTCCCTGGGTACACGGTCAGATATGGCAATTTCAGTATGGGAGCTCACATAGTGCAGAGGTAGCCTCGATGCATAGAATCAATAGAATCATAGAATGGTTTGGGTTGGAAGGGACCTCTAAAGGTCATCTAGTCCAACCCCCCTGCCATGGGCTGGGATACCTTCCACTAGATCAGATTGCTCAAAGCCTTGTCCAAACTGGCCTTGAACGCTTCCAGGGAGGGGGCATCCACAACTTCTCTGGACAACCTGTTCCAGTGTCTCACCATGCTCACAGTAAAGAATTTCTTCCTAATATCTAATCTAAATCTACCCTCTTTCAGTTTAAAAGCATTACCCCTTGTCCTATCACTACACTCATAAAAAGTCCCTCCTCGTCTTTCCTGTAGGCCCCCCTTTAAGTACTGGAAGGCTGCTGTAAGGTCTCCCCGGAGCCTTCTCCTCTCTAGGCTAAACAATCCTAACACTCTCAGCCCATCCTCATAGGGGAGGTGCTCCAGCCCCCGATCATCTTCGTGGCCCTCCTCTGGACCCGCTCAAGCAGGTCCATCCCTCAACCTACAGGCCGCACTTCTTTTGATGCAGCCCAGGATACGGTTGGCCTTCTGGGCTGCGAGTGCACATTGCTGGCTCATATTCAGTTTTTCATCCATCAATACCCCCAAGTCCTTCTCCACAGGGCTGCTCTGAATCTACTCATTGCCCAGCCTGTATCCATGTTTGGGATTGCCCTGACGCATGTGCAGGACCTTACACTGGCCTTGAACTTCATGAAGTTTGTACAGGCCCACCTCTCTAGCCTGTCAAGGTGCTTCTGGATAGCATCCCTTCCCTCTAGACTATGAACCACACCACTCAACTTGGTGTCATCCACAAACGTGCTGAGAGTGCACTCAATCCCACTGTCCATGTCCCCCACAAAGATGTTAAATAATACTGGTCCCAATATGGACCCCTGAGGGATGCCACTTGTCACTGGTTTTCACCCGGACATTGAGCCATTGACTGCAAGTCTCTGAGTGCAACCATCTAGCCAGTGCCTTGGGTCCACCCATGAAATCCATGTCTCTCCGTTTTAGAGACAAGGGTGTTGTGTGGGACAATGTCAAATGCTTTGCACAAGTCTGGATAGATGACATCAATTACTCTTCCCTTATCCACCAATGCTGTAACACTGTTGTAGAAGGCCACCAAATTTGTCAGGCACGATTTGCCCTTAGTGAAGCCACGCTGGCTGTCACCAATCATCTCTCTGTTTTCTATGTGCCTTAGCATAGTTTCCAGGAGGATCTGCTCCATGATCTTGCCAGGCGCAGAAGTGAGACTGTGACTGGCCTGTATTTTCCCGGGTCTTCCTTTCTTCCCTTTTTAAAAATGGGGATTATGTTTCCCCTTTTCCAGTCAGTGGGAACTTCACCGGACTGCCACGACTTCTCAAATACGATGGATAGTGGCTTAGCAACTTCATCTGCCAGTTCCCTCAGGATCCTTGGATGCGTGTCATCAGGTCCAACGGACTTGTGCACATTCAGGTTCCTTAGATGTCTCAATCCTGATCTCCTACAGTGGGCAGTACTTCGTTCTCCCAGTCCCTGCCTTTGAATTCTGTGAGTTGGGCGGCGTGGCTAGAGCACTTGCCAGTGAAGACCAAGGCAAAAAAATTGTTGAGTCCACATTGTTAATGTCCACAGTGGACATTAAACAACTTTAGAGATAGTTTCTTTTAACATATGTGTATTGTCACTCATATTTCTTCTCACTGAATGTCAAACTTCTGCAATCTCGGGGGGGGATCTCACTCACCAACTTCTAAAGAATATTTTGCAAATTTTAGCTGAAATAATGTGTTGATTGGATCCTATGTTATGACATCCGGAACACTAGCCCCAGCTGTCTTTGGAACCAGTGTTCATGTGGCATCAAAATTAAGCAAAGCAAGCTTACTCATTTACATATTTTACATATTTATAAAAACACCATTTTCCTGTATCAGTAAAAATCTGGGTGCAGAGACAAATCAGCCCAGCTCCATTGATTTTAAAGGACCTGATATGATTGACACCAGCTGAGATTTTGGCCTGTTGTGTTTAGCTGTGGTTTGCATTGAATCACATAAAGCCAGGAAACATGATGTGGCAAATACATAGAAGTGTTTTAAATCTTATCTTGAGAAGCTTCTGCACAACAGTACTAATTTCAAATCCATGAAACTTTACAAGCAAAAGGGCTGGGATAAAGCAAAAGCAGCACTGAACCCATGAAATAAGCCTGAAAATTATTTCTAGCAGAGGGTATTGGGACATAACGAGTAAAAGTTGCCACAGTATGTGAAGTTACACTGCTGTGGCCACCACATAGGTGGAATGGTACCTCCAAGATATATTTCTGCTGGAATATTATTTCTTGATTTACTTTTCAGCTTCCCCTGCAGCTGGAGACTCTTCCTCAGTTTTAATGAAAATAAAAACACAGCTGGGTAGGAACATCATCTCCTGGAAAACAATGAATTCTTCACACTTCATGGAATAACATAAATAAAGAAAATCCACAGTAGGGTATCAAAGATTACACAGAGGAGTCAGTGACTGGCAGAAATAAAGGAAGGAGCTCCAGCTAAAAACACAAGCTTGGGGAAACACAGTCTCAAGGGAGTTTTTTCTGAGGAATAATGGGTGGCTCCGAGCATGGTTTCCTGGGGAGGGGAGGTGCAGGCTCACGTTGTTCTGGTCACCTGCAAATCCAGGACACACATGCAGCATTTGAGAAGGGATTCAGGCATGGTAGCTGTTGGTAACCATATAACTAATCCTAATGGACTTTACTGCAGATGTTTTCTTATACACATGTGCATGTGTGCGCATGTATGTGTGTATTATATACAAACATGCTCACCGTGTATCCATTAAGATCGTTTGTATGGTTACCAAAAGTTTAACATTGTTGTGTTAAATAAGTGGAAGTACTGTGTTACTGGCATGACTGTTTGATATGTTAATAGGTTTAAAAATTGTTTTTATAAGAGGACATCATCAACTTGAAATCTCACTTGCATCTGAAAGTACTTTTGCTGTTTCAAGGCATACATAAAGCTACGATAACTGTAAGGTAAAAGAGGGTGAAATATTTCACTTGTTGTTCTGTTTATTTAGCGTGTTTGACAGCGTTTCACATACGATGGGTTTCCCTAGCTACTCAGTGTCACCTTTAGTTGTAGAGACCTTGTTGAAAACAAAGAGAAAAATCATTCTAAAGGGGAAAATTTTTCTGCCTTTCTCTCTTTACTACCTGTCCCCAATCCAGGAATATTTTTAGACATGGCTCTAAATGTAAGGAAGAAAAAAGCTGAAGAAAATGATATTATCTGTATGCTTTAAAAAATAACATTTCTGTAAAGTTCTCCACTAGATCAGGCCCGCTGCCAGGGTAATTAATGGGCAGATGTAGTCCTTGAAACTACTTTTAACTCATCTCATGAAACTGAGTCAATTTTAATTTTATAATCTCCCTTTAATGGTGCTTATTGTACAGTCAGTGCTAGTTAATAGGAATATTCACTTCTTTGCCAGGAAGTGGTTTCATGTAAGGTATTTAATGGATATTTCAGACCTCATGCCAGATATTATGGATACCTGAGAATTTATTATTACCTTCATATATGCAGGAGTCCCTTGAATAATATCTTTGAAATTTGAAGAAATGTTGCATTATTTTTCAAATATGTGGAGATATCACAGAAGGAAATAGTGCTATCATTACAGATTTAACAATGCAGCTTACATTACTTCCATTTTTACAGCTGAAAATGAGCCCTGTTCTACGATTATGATATCTTCTGATCCTTTTTATTTGACAGAAGGGCATATTTACATTTTATCCATCACGCTGAACAGAAAGTAAGCATCAGGAAATGCTTGCATTTGCTAGAGATGACCTTTGGTTTACACTAGAAAGAAACTGAGGCTTTGGTGCTCCAAGGATGGATTGCCTTTTATAAGCGGAGCTGTCTCCATACAGCTGTGTTTGAGATCTGGTTTGAGCATGGTAATGATTAAAAAAAGTATAGGAAAGGAGGCAAGTGATTCTGAGAAGGAAATGGGCTGAAGTTTATTTTTTCTTGAAACAGTGTGAGATTTGGCTCTGCTCTGTACCTCCACAACAGAACCTTTATAATACTCTCAGGAATGGCGGTTTTACCGTCAATTTCCCACACTCAGTTTTTCAGCAACATCTCCTGTAAGTTTTTGTCTTCTTTCTTATTTTTAATAGCCCTTTAAAAGAAGACTGCCAACACTTTCTAGCCATATTGAAAATTGGCAGGTCAAGGAAGTAGAAGAAATACTTTATTTTATTTTCCCCTTATTTTATCTCTCATATTGAATTTTTGGCTCAGTTTAGGCAAAGTCTTCCCCAAATGATGGAATATTACGCTGTTACTTATAAATGGAGCAACTGCAGTTCGTCAACCAATTAGTTGCAAGCAATTTGTTCAGTAAGATTGTGGGAGGAATGACCATGGAGTGAATGAGCTGCGTGGAAGAGAGCAGTGGCTGTAATGGGAACGGGCTAGGAATTACTTTGTTGCGAACAGAAAGGCTTCTGTTAATCTGTTCGGAAAAAAGAGCAAAGAAGTCTGTTTGCCACTTCCTATATGGTTTATTTCCTTTTTATTTTTTTTTTTTGAGACGTAGTTCAGATCTGAGAGACTGTTTGCCCTCTTGGCTTTAGTTAATGTCTCTATTTTATCTCCATTATTTAAATAATTGACAAGTCTCCAGAGTTCAGGAGAGTTAGGAAGGGGCTTGAATTGCTTCTTGGTTTCAGTTTAGCTTCAAAATAATAATAAAAAAGTGCAGTGTTTCATTAGTTACATAGCAGTCAAAGTACTGTCAGACAAAATAAGAACTTAGTGTTCCAGGATCCACTCACATAAAAAAAAGGAGAAAACAGGAAATACATATTTTATTAATTTGTTATTTAAGTGGCACATCTTAAAAGGCTGTTTGCTTCAGCGGGTCCAAAATATAATTTATACATTATGTTCACTTTATAGCATTAAGCTGCCTAAAGCAATAACACCCAACAGCTGAAGTAAAATGTGTTGTCAAGCAAATAGTGAAAGAGGGAATTAAAAGGAACACCTGTGTCTTGTTATTAGAAATCATATCCATGCTGGACTTGTAATAGCCTAAATAATACAAATTTAGCTAAAAGTAACAAAGCAGATGGAAACATCTGTATATTGTATGTGGTGACAGTTATTGGATGGTAGAGTATCTGGCCCTGGTTTTTCCCTCAGTAAACATTATTTGCATAGTAGTTTCCATCCTTTCCATCTTTAACCCTTGAAAAACTTTGATGTCTGATGAAGATGCATAGTTTATATTAGAAGATTAGTACAGGGAGACAGTCTGGTCCTGATATAAATACACAGGTACAGATGTATTTAAAAGACGTGTAGATGTGGCGCTTAGGGACATGGTTTAGTGGGCATGGTGGTGTTGGGTCGACGGTTGGACTCGATGATCTTAGAGGTCTTTTCCAACCTTAATGATTCTATGATTCTATGATTCTATGTAAATCTAGATGTAAATGTTCAGCACGGAAGTACAATGAACATAGTGATTGACATAAGTGGAAAATAAAACATTAAAACTTCCTCGAATATACCATTTTCTCATTAAGTGAAAACGTCAGAGGAAAAGGTGTTGCGATGCCAGGTATGGCTGAGATAACAAACAGCACATCAAATGCAGCCAGATTGCCACATCATCATAAGTCAAAGCTTAAGTGAAAGGAATTTAGCTCTCCCTAACATCAGGTGTCTACATAGGAGGTACAGAGCATGCAAGCAGGCTGTCCCGTTCTAATCAGTGCAGTCAAAGGAATGGGGAAACCATTGAGCTGGGCAGGTGTCAGTATCTATTTTAGTGTGCGCTGAATATCTCTGCAGCTTCCATCAGCTGTATTGACTAGGTCCTCCTCTGGCTGCCATGGGAGCTTGGACATTGACCTCGCTTACAGACACTTAAGCTGTAAGACGTCTTAAGCTGAGTGTCTGAAACCCAAAGCTGAATCCCACTTTTGTAGTTCCCTTACACACAGATTCAGTTGCTAACATCACAGCATCTGCAGTACATCAGTCACCCCAACTTTGTCTTAACTTTTAAGAGAACTCTGTTAGATGCCTCCTGACCATGGTGGGAAAAGATTTTTTTCTGCTAGTCGCACATTTTTGTACAAAATGTCTTCTCCAGCCAAGATTTCATTTGAGAATGAAAAGAAACTCAAAAGCAATAAAAAACAGATCATAGGCAATGTGTGAAGTGTACAGGACCTTAAAATGAAATATATGACTCTTTGTAAGATGAATTTGAGCAAATATTATGCAAAAGAGAATTCTTAAAAAGTGTCCCCTCTTTATAAAATACTTAAAGGAACCCAGTGCAATAAATCTCTTAGATCCAGATATTCTTTTTCATCCTTCTAAGATGTAGCATTAAATATGATTTCTTTTTTTCACCTGGAAGGTGTTCTGTACTTTGTCAACAGGCTGACATGGTTGCACACTGGGCATGTTGGGCCAGAATAGCCCTAAGATGCTACAATGGCAGATGCTAAACCAAACCTTGAGGTAGATGAAGTTAACGATACATTGGATGATGAAAAAATACTTTTCTGGGAGTGCTTGATGACATGTATTGTGCTTTTTGAGACATTAAAGTGTTCCAAGAAGATATAATTGGAGTGTGACTAAGAACTAACTTCTTGCCTATATGGTAAGTGAAGCTTCTAAACTGCTGTTCTGCTTCAGTCTGTGGTTTACATCTAATGCTTCCAAAGAAAATACTGCCTAATGCACCTATCCAATTGTGGAACTTCCTTCTGACAAAAGAATTTCTTCCTCAGACCATCTATTTAATCCATGATTGTATTCATGTTTCTCAATTAATTTTTGTAACTTTTTGACATAGGTATAACAGCTTTAGATGTTACTGCTGTTCACGTAAATACAGAATACTTTTTAAATTCTGCCAGTGTAGTTGTCTCAATAATTTCTTACAGATGATCTACAGAGGTCCCATTTTGCTTAACTTGATGGCTTTGAGTTGCTTTCTGGGGATAGCTATGGCTAAGCACACTCATTGTTAAGAGATTCTTCTGATGCAAGAAGAACAGTCGTAATTGCAGAAACAGTAATTTATTTTACTCTAGCTTTTCCATTCATTCTTCTGAATTTATTAGTGAGAAAGTAAGAGTCATGCACTCTTCTATTCTTCATCCAGCTAATGAGCATGTTATATAATAAAAAGGAAACATACTACTAATGAAATTACATTTCTTAATGTATTATTCACCAATCTCCAGGGTTTCAGTGCTATTTTGTATTGCTAAACACTTACTATATTAATTATTTAACATGCAACAAAAATGCAGATAAACCAGGCCATTTGGGTGGTAGATCAGAAGGCAGAGAGTATGAATTAGCCAAGGAATGTCTTTTCGTATCAAATCTTATTATGCTCTACTACCAAATTTTCAGAAACACTGCAAAGAGCAAATCTCTATTTTAAAAAATGCCTTGCGGACCAGCTTTCCCTAAAATAAAATAAATCTGTTGTCTTCTCACCTATTTACCTTCCTTCCTCATTTGGAAGCTAGCCATGGCTCTGTCCCATCTTTAGGCTCAGAGACGACCTCCCTATTTTCTGACCTTCCTTACTCTGCATTTCCAAGGTACTAAACACCTTCCTAGATCTCTTAGTCTCTGCTTATATATCACCCATACATATCAATGACAGTTCTTGTCTTGTTCTGTGGCATAATGCTGCCTGGTGTACTTAGTTGACAGATTCTGCTTGTGAGCCTTTGTGTACTGTTCTTTAAATCCTTGGTTGGTGGTGACCAACCTGGTAAAGCTGATGAAGGCAGGAAAACTATAGAAAAGGAAAAAGAATGAAGAGAAAAAAATAGTAGTGCTTTCTGTAATTCAGTGAAGTTTACTGTTGAAAAGGAAATTTAATGACTTCTGGTTTTTGTACTACTTGCGTATTGCAGAACCCAGGGTTGATACCTCACATACTGCCTAAATGTCTCCAGTAATGACACTGTCCAGTTACCCCTTTTATAGAAACTTGCTTTTTTGTCTAGATCCTGTGCCATTGGTTATGGATGGGCTATGCTTGCTTATGTCTTTAATAACCAATATTTGTATTTCAGTTAGGGTGTAACACTCCTTTAAGGACTTCAGTCTTCTAAAGCTTCATGATACATTGAGACATCCATGGTAGCTCTTGTCCAAGATACTGGTATGACATTTTTTTATTCAGTCAAGATCCAAACCTCCAAGATACTTCTTTATGAAGTCACTATAAAACCTAAAATTCTTTCCACTTGAAAGCTCTTTTCACAGGAGATGGTCTGGCTGAGGCTGTCGTGTTTCCTTGTCTTCAGAAAACCTCAGGGCAGAGTGCCATGCCATTCCTGTATCCACTTTCTTTCTGCCTCAGCTTGTCCCATCATTATTTGTTCATGTTCTGGTTCCTATAGTGCCCTGAATTATATTTCACTCCTGTGTGTGCCCTTTCCTGACCTTGGTGTGTTTTCTAAAAATCCAGTGGTTGTTGACCAGTGTGTCAGAATATTAGCTTTCCCCTAAAAATAATATATTTTTAACCTTCATAGTTAACGGGGGGAAGGGGGGAGAAGCAATCCCAAACCACAAATTGTGGCCCACCTAAGCCCCAGAGATTCCAAAACCTGAAGAAAAAGGCCCCAAAGCCATCAGTGTATTACCCAAATGTGAAATTTAAAAAGCTGCTGAATAAAAATGAGCCTGATTTTGGAGGAACTGACTCATGATTGCTGAGGGCTCCTGGCTGGCAAGGCAGCAGTGGGAGCACCTGCAGTGGAACCCCTGCTGCAGAGTTAGCCTCCTGCCAGCTTTTCCCCATGTGGTGGTAGCAGCAGAACCTGCAAATGCTCCACTGGGATTCCTGCTAGGTAAGTGTCAATGTATTTCATTTTGCAGGTGAACCCCAGAGCAAATTGTACTAATAAGGATTCCCAAAATGGGTTTTTGGGAAGGACAGCATTAGAGCATAATGATGGATATTGCAATGGATATGTTAATACTTAATTAGATAACCTACTTATAGACATCTCTATAGCACTCATTACCAGAGCAGCTGTGATCTGATTATATCAGCAATCTGAACTTTATCAAATCATTAACTTACGGCATTAACAGTTTGGGAAGAGAATCACAATATAAAATGGCTGGCATTGCTGTTATTGTAATACATGACATAGCACAGTTGCAACTGATAATTAACCATATGATCAATCCTTATTAAGGTTAATACCTGTATGTTTGTCAACCGTGGAGCATTATAGTTTTAAATAACACGACGCTTAGGACGTGATACTCTGGCTGAAATATAATCTTTTGGAAAGAAGCTTTATAACTGTGAGTAGTCTTAACACTCTTTTGGAAGCAAAGTGCAGTGCCTGTGTTATCGTGTACCTTGTGACACAGTTGCATGCTGTACATGAAATAACAGGCCCCCTGTTTGACAATGCCACCTGGAATAGGTGCCAGAAAACGTGTGCTTGACGGTCTGTGAAGGAACTCACGCAAGCCAGGTAGGACTCGTGCGTTCCTGAAAACAACTAAAAAGTGTCCGACCTTGCTATAATTTAGGAAGTCTGGAAGGATACGGATTGAAAAACACACTTCTTTCACCCTCTGTCAGCCACTGTGAAGAACTCGTGTTTTGCTGTGCTGATGGATAGTGCACTGGACTGGCACGTTAGAAATTCTGGTTAGTACCGACCTGCATCAGGTCTGGAGGGCAGCACTCACGTTAGGTAAGGCTGAAGTCTGGATTGTGTTTGTTTTTCAAAATCAGTTGTGTAGTTTTTCAAGAACATTTTTTTCCTCACTCACTAGAACTGAATGGCCTCATTTAGGGTTACACATTGAGTCAGCTTTCTGCTAACATTCCTTGAGTGAAATGTACTGCTTCTGAAAGGGTGTTAGACTGACAGCAGTAGAAGCTGAAGTCATTTGCTTATCCACAAAACAGGTTCTGTGGAATCAGTGTCACAACACGTTTGCTAACACATACATCTAGTCGTGGTTTTGTTTTGGATTTTTACACTGGGAAAGCATGATGTCTAAAGTGAATGGAGTTTTTCAGCCTCATGACCCATAACCTGCTGATCATTCAACTTCGAATCTGCAGCAATCTGCACCTGTATTTTTTTTGTGTGAAACAAAAGAAGCTGATTCATGGAACTGAGACCATCAGCTCATTTTGTGTATGCCCCCAAACAAGCCTTGCTCACAAATACCACAAGAGAGCTAACATTGTGAAGGCATAAGTCACAACATTATTTATCACTCTCCTTCAGCAGATCCATCATTTTTCATGTTGTCCTGTTTGTAACCTTTCTAAAAGAAGAGTCTGAAAAGGACAGCATGATTGTTATCATATTCCCAATCTACATCCCGATTCAGCTCTTTTTCATTTCATCTTTAATATCTGTTCTTTTAATCCAGAAAGAGACTGTCTTTCCTGTCTGCACTCTCCAAAAGATATTAATTCAAAATCACATTAAGGCAAAGACTCTAAGTCACTCAACAGGAATAAAGATATAAAATCCCAGTAACTACATTCTCTCTTCCCGGCACTGTGGTCCCCCAGTGAAATGGAAAGAATAGGACATCCCACTGGGTCCCTTATAAAACCACGCTAACATCACAGAATCCCAAAGGCACGGGAAAATGTGATAAAACCGTAAGATAAAACCTATGTTTTATTTGTTCATGAGAAACCTGTAGATGCCTGCGACACTCAGGCTTTTATCTCACGCTCGAAAATACTTCTCTCCTTGGAATCGAGCAGAACATTTCTGACCATCATTTTGACACCTCAGTGTCCAACTGGAAAGACTTCCTTACATATCTCAGACTGGCAGAGCTTGTTTTGTGGGTGACTGTGCAAAAGAAGCGTCATTTGTTATGTTCCTATCTGGTTTTTTTGTTTGGTTACATTTTGGGGTTTTGCAGTTCTGTTATTTTGAGTGAGTATTTTGTGAACGTGCTTCAGTTTAAAGGAACCAAAGGCACTCACTGCTCAGTGGATGTTGCAGTGCTTGCAGTGACACTGGCAGTTTTTTGTGTTTGGGTGGCATAAGCATGCATATTAAAGAAAGTCTTAATGGCCCTGATCCAATTAAATGTTAATAGGAGTCTAATAGTAAGAGCCAACATTGTCTTACTGATTTCAGTAAGATAATGCAAAGATTCATTGTTTTCTGGATTGAGACTAGAGTGGATTGCTGCATTTGGCATATAGATTGGTCTGAGATACATTCTCCATACTTAATTTTTTTTTGGAAAAAAAATGAACAACTTTTTTGTGTACATTTCTGGAGAGTGAAGAACATTTCTAGATGCATATGCAAACATTTTGTTTTGCCTAAGATATTTTCTAAGAAAGGAAAAAAGATCAAAACTACCACACCGCAAATTGAACTTGCAGTTTTTATTCAAAACGTGCAAAAGGATGACTTTGGTGTTTTGACCACTAAACTAAAAACTAAGCCCTCCTCTGCCCTATGAACAGCCACTATCTTCTCATGTGAAGCAGGTGACTAAATCCATGAAATGTGAGGAAAACTATTTAAAAAAGGAGGATGGTAGATAGCCTGAGAACCAGATTCTTGGTTCCATTCGGCTGCCATAAACACAAAGAGACAGAATATGGATCCTTAGGCAGAATATTTCTCAGTTTACACTCATAAAACTGAGACCAGGTTCCTCTTAAAATTTCATTTTTATTTTAAAACAGAGAAAGTAATCTTTTAGCACCACTAGGGACAGAGGTTTTTGTTTTTTCGATGGTGTCCAACTCCAGGCTCAGTCCAGAGAATATTTTGTGCATACTTTTATTCCCATTAGCGGGATTAAACAAGCTCTTTAAGTTGACAGGCTTAATACAGTGCTAAGTAATTTATTACTTTAAGTCAAAATGGAGAATGTCTGAGGAACTCTTGAACAGGGTATAGGAAAGAAAGTTTTGCTGGCACGCCTTGCCTCCCATACTTGTTCATCAAAAGATGGCTCTGATATCATTAAGGGACACTGTAGGAGTAAGCATCCTAGGTATGTTTGAGCGTTGATGTGCGGGGCGTGTATGGAAACTCAACAGCCTTCACACTGATCAGCCTCAAATTCACTGTACTGTACAACTATAACAGGAAGAAAATTCACCACATACAACCACAGCAACTGATTGGCTTATTTTGTGGTCTTTACTCCAAAGAAGAAAGAAGATGAATCACCCTGGAGTAAAAATGACAGTTGAGGGGGTGAGTTCTCTTTAAAGATGCCAAGATACAAGGAACACTGTGCACCCTTACATTGCAACAGGCTTTGTGGGTTTGTTTTCCTTCTAGCACTTGCATTTGTGTTGTTAGTTTGCCATCCATCCCAGGTGCCGCTGCAGAAATGAGCAGTTTGTGAGTGAAGAAAAAAGAAAAGTTATCATCAGGGAGATGGCACAGAAATTCAAAAATATGGAATGAAATAAATGGCAAAATCTTCTCTTTGTTTACATGCCAAATTCCAGCTAAAGAAATCAACTGCAGCTTGAAAAGGGTCCTGCCAGAATTTCTCTGCAATCAAATCAAAATTCAAACTTTGTCTTGGAGACCCTGTGATTTTATTGCCACTCATGTGCATCACAAGTAAGCCACCAGTGTCTAAACATTTCATACACTGGGCAATTTGTCAGATTCTGAAGATGACACCATAATTCCCATAGCATATTTTTGTATTGAGTAATGTTTTCTGCACCTTAATCAGTACAGTGTGTTCTGCATACAAATAAGCTCCAACATTAAATGCTTTGGTGAAGTTCTTTTCACCTTATTTGTAAATAACTTCAGAACAAGAGGGGACATGTGGGGGTAAGCAAAGGAAAGAGCTTCTGTTTTCAGTAACTAACATATGAAAAATGCAATAATCTCCTGGGTTTCTGCAGACAAACAAATTGCCTTTCATGTTCACTGAATACCAACTTTGAGCAGTACTGGCACTGGGACATTATGCAAGACAGACCAGAAGACCCCAAATAGTAGATAGGAGGGGACAGCCCCTCAAGACTCTAAGGGAAGTGTTTTCCCATACAGAGGAGGAATGGATGCATCTTAAACATGTATGTGCTATGTATGCATTCCTTTGATTGATTCTCAAGCTTTCATTCAGTTGAAATATGGCCTTAAAAACAGCTCGGCTTTCATGTGAACGGAATACTAAGTGAGCACATTTCAGAGTCTGTTGCAGACATCTTTGGTTTTGGTGGGGTTTTTATATTTCTCAAGTTAGGAACCAAGTTTTAGAAATACAAGGAGAGTTTCATGAACATGTCTAGTTTCATAATGACTTTCTCCAACATCCCTGTCAAAGGATGTCATAACTCTGAGTTACCTCTGTTAAAATTAGATGATTTAATTTCACGGCTGACCCACGAGATGGGTCTTTGTGTTTTATCATGTTTCCGGCAATTTACCCTTCCACCTTGGTGTGTGGCAGTTTCAGGACTCGCACACACCTTCTTCCTCCTTCCTTTAAGTAGAGTAAAAGGTGCAATTTTTTCAGGCCATAGAATTAAATCGAGAAATTATTATTCTTTCAATTGTGGGAATGCTTACCTTCAAGACTACAATAAAACTGTAGGAAGGAATGTAGTCTTCTGAAGTTTACAAAAATGCTTACTGGAACTGAATGAATTCAGATTTTCCTAAGCAAAATTGTTTTCCTATATTCTAGTATCAGAAACTGTGAGGAGTTTTAGTTGCTAGGAACATACACATCTACATATAGTGTTCCAGTGTTATTTTGTGGCTTTAAAAAATGGAACATCCAAATGTGGTTAGGTATTTGGTATGAAACAGCTGGCAGCCATCTTAAAACCTTTTGCATTCCCTCAGAAAGTTATTGTAGGTTTTGAAACAACTCTGCTCAAAACTTTGCACATGTAAGCAGAAATTAAAAACAGAATGTTTACAGAAAAACACACAGTGCAAAACTGAAAAATAAAAGGTTAATCTTGTTTCCATATGAGAGGGTTAAAAAGTGCTGAAGTTCAGTTAAGCGAAAATGTTCCATTTGTGTTAACCTGTATATTTCAACAAAAAAAATCCTCTAAGGACTGCAGTCCTTACAATTTGGTAAATTGTAAATAAAACTGTTCATGATGAGAATTATTGTAGTATATGTTATACGGACATCTCAACAAAAAAAATCCTCTAAGGACTGCAGTCCTTACAATTTGGTAAATTGTAAATAAAACTGTTCATGATGAGAATTATTGTAGTATATGTTACTACGGACATCACTTGAGAAAAGAGGTATAAAATTATAGCTTGCTTGCTTTCAGGTACTGAAAAAATAGTTATGAAAACCTTTAAAGGAATTTATTCAATTGCAATATTTAAAAGAATAAAGTAATGGAAAACATGATTCTACTTCTTCACAGAAGTTCACAAAGCGAGGAGATCTTGATGCCAGAGTTATGTTTTTGGTGATGGGAAAAGTAGGCATCTTTTATTTGTCTAGTTAAAACCGATGGAAGATATTGTTAGCCCGCAGCAGTGGAGTATTTAAAAACAATTCACAGGGAGAGGTTTGCCAATCCAAATCATGCTTATGGGAAATTGTATCTGGGGCTATTTATTTGCTGAATATTTATGACTACTATATGTACTCTGAGAAATTATTCTAAATGGAAAACCCCAGTTCAAAGAGGACAGAAGTAGATGAGCATTTTTTTAAAGGGTGTTCTAACTAAATAATTTGTAGGCTTAGACTGTCCATACTCAGTGGCATAAGAGGCTGCAAGCAGCATAATGTTATGTCATTTTACATTTTAGTTTTCTCTTTAGGCTTGGTAGAGAAATATCTCACTGTTCACTGGGAATAGAGTGTGGGAACCAGTGAGCAGTGTAACGAAGGGATACACATCTGAAATTAACACATGCTGTTATGAAATGCAAAGGTGTGAGAAGGGAATTTGGAGCAAAAATAAAAGTAAAAAAGAAGAGTGAGAAGAAATTTATAAAAAGATGGAAGAGTGAAAGTAAAAGAAAGCAAAGCAAAAGGAAAATAAAAAATAAAGTTTTACTGAAAGCTATTTCAAGTCTTCAATTCTGCAATGGTCTTTTCTAGTCTTCATTTGGCTTTGATGCTTTTTTCAATGGACTTTCTCTGTGCCGGTTCTCTTTCTCTGCTGTTCAAATAGCTCAGAGATGCTTCTCTCCATTTTTCTTATTCTGTTTTCTTCACATTTGTCATCTCTTTTCTGAAGAAAAAATGTGGCTCCTGAGGGTATTTCTTCACTTGTTTTTCAGGATTCTGCTAATGAAAGGGTGGTTTCTTAGAAGCTCTGATAACCAAACACGGTTGTTCCCGTGCCTAGTTTTCTACCCCATTTCCAACATACTTTCACTCTGGATGTTTTCTGGGGCCTAAGTTTCTGTTATTGCCAGTATGGCACTGTGTTTTGTGTTCAGGCTAGTTTAAGGTTATGGTCTTTCCAGTCCTACTGGTGGTCTTATTAATTTTGAAGATAACTTAGGTGAGAGTGCCAACCTTCCTTCCCTGGAAGCCACATACTGAAAAAGTTGAACCCTGTCTTCTGGTTCAGACATAGTTAAAGACCATGGGCACAGCCTGCATGGGGCAGTTAGACAGGGAAAAAAGAGCTCCAGAAGCATTTCCAAGCCAGAGAGGACAGTGATTCTCATGTCATCATACTGTGACACTGCAACAGGGGCTGATGGTTGGGCAGGGCTTATTTGGATCCCAGGATGACCAACCCATAACACCATCATCATAACACCGTAACACGAGACAGCCCTCGCTGTCTTATGTCCTCCCACAGGTATGAACGACTTTACGTAGCAACACATGGCATAATGAGAGCATGAGAGCTACGCTTGAACAACTTTGAGAAGGGAAGAAGAGCACATACAAAGCTTTACATTTCGGCCAAAGTTTCATCAGCTTAAGATACTTCTTGCCCACTTGGTAGTTCAACTGAGCTGAATTAACCTTTAGACAAACCAAGTCATATAGCTTTGTGTTTGCTAGGGATCAAGAGTATGCACGCACACAAACACACACACGCACAGAGTAACAGTGACTCAGCTGAAACAGCTATCTAATTTTCCTTATTTAAAAACTCATTTATTTTACATTAAGTTCAACTTTTCCCTTGTCATAAATGGAAACAAATTCAGTTTAAGTCAAAAGATACCCATTTAGTTACTTTGGTTGCTAAATTTATCCCTGCAGCTTCTTTATTTATAATCTTAAATTGGGGTAGCTCAGCATTCTTTTGAGAACAAAATGGTAGTCAAAGAGAGAATGAATTCTGAGGCACTTGAGAGGGAAAGAACTGAAACTAGCTATGAAAAACGTAGAAAAGGAAATGCAGCACAGATGAGTGTGAGGTACTTTACATTCAAAGCAAAGATGAAAGCATTGTGAATTTAAATTAGTATAATGACCTACAGAAACTACGGCAAGGTCTCTGGAATTATTCAGCCCTGGCAACCAGAAGGTGTTCAGATTTTGGTTTATTTAGAGTTCAAGTTAAGCACAAGCAGTGCTAGCAGTCATTTCACCCTTTGCGTGCAGGAAGCACTGCGGAGAACTTTGTTTTTCTGAGCAGTGCCTGTTGCAGTGCTCCACATTGTGGAGTTGGAAAATAGTGTTCTCTATTTTTTCCCCTTTTTTTCTTTTTCTTTTTTCCTCTTTCTTTTTTTCCCTTTTCATCTCCCTTTCCTCTTTCCTCTTTCCTAGAATCACAGAATCACAGAATCATAGAATCAATCACAGAACAGTCCAGGTTGAAAGGGACCCCAGCAGATCATCTGGTCCAGACTTTTGTGGGAAAGGGAGCCTAGATGAGATTATCTAGCACCCTGTCCAATCACATCCTGAAACCCTCCAGTGATGGGGACTCCACCACGTCCCTGAGGAGGTTGTTCCAGTGAATGATCGTTCTCACTGTAAAAAATTTCTTTCTTATGCTGAGATTAAACCTCTCCCAGTGCAACTTGTACCTGTTGCCCCTTGTCTTCTCCATGTGCTCCTTGTGAAGAGAGAGCCTCTGTCAGCTGCACAGCTGCCCTTTAAGTGCACAAAATACTGTGATGAGGTCCTGACTGACCCTTCTTTTCTCCATGGAGAAAAGACCTGACTCCTTCAGTCTTTCCTCATGGGGCAGGTTCTCCAGCCCTTTGATCATCTTTGTGGCCCTCCTTTGGACCCTCTCCAGTCTGTCCGCATCTTTCTTGAATTGTGGGGACCAGAACAGGACACAGTTCTCCAGGTGCACTCCTCTTTCTTCTTTTCTCTTTCCCTTTCCCTTCATTTTATTACTGAAATAAAGAGCTCTGGGTTAATTCTCATTGTTTAGTTTTATCTTCTGGTGCTTTTCTTAGTCTTTTTTTTTTTTTTTAATATTGAAAACTTGAACTTTTAAGGCATCTGAAGGCAGATAACAAGTAAGGCCATCCACTCAGTATTTCAACAGTCTGTTGAAGCCTTGTTAAGAGTCTTGCTTTTTTTTCATGAGAGTTGTGAGTCTCTGGAGCCTAGTTCACAAAGTTTAAATGGATAAGGTTGGCAATACTGGGAATCAAGCTTTTGAAATGTTTCAAAAAGGATGACTCTTCATTTCTTAAGGTCTATCTTTGAAAGGTTAGGATAGATTTTTTTTTTCAAAATAAAGCAAAATTAATCAGACTGTTATGATAAAATAATTGTACTTGCTTCTTTTAAGCCTAAAAAGTGCAAATACATTTTGCATTGAAACCGAAAAAGACGTCTCGGCTGAGAAAATATTTAGAACTTAGATTTGCTTCTTTCCCAAGAAGATTGTATCCCTGCATAACCAACCTGTAATTAGCAGCATTAAGGGGCACAGTACCCAAATCAGTACATAAAAGCTGTTTGGAAATGACATCTACACTATTTGTACGTAATTAAGTTCTGAATCAGCTGTAATCTCTCAGGGCAAAAAAAAAAAGATTTAAATGCCACTGTGGACAGTTCAATGAAGATGTCTGTTCAGTGCACACCTGCAGCCAAAGGGAAAACGTTATGTGCCTTTTATTTCAGTGGAAGCTTTACACAAGAGAGAATGACAGGAGCAGGCTCAGGGTGCTGGACGCCTGCTTGAGATGTCTTGTCTTTGGCCCCGGTAAGAGAGAGGATATGAGACTAGGCAACCCATTGTTTTGTCCCAGTATGACAATTTCTATGTTCCCATAATGAAAGGAACAAAACCTTATGTGCAAGAAAGAACAAAGAGATCTGCAGATAATAGCCAATTAGTGGATCAAAGGCTAATTAGGTAAGTTCTAAAATAAAGTTTTGAAGGTGATACAGGCAGCTAAGCAGGGAATTGTCATAGGAGAGGATAATTACATGTGTATATATATATATCTGTATATACAGACACACACACAGAGCTCAGTGATGCTTGAAATGGTAAGGAAAAGAAATATGCTTAAATAAATGTACCAAAAAGTAAATCCTTAAATGACTGGTTCTCGAAGTCACTGGTGGAATTTGGACCAAATGAATGATGAGACTGATATATTCTATTTTAAAATAGCTCATGTTTTATTGTTTCTTTCTTAGATTTGAGAATAATCAACAAACAATAGAACATGAGCTATTTTATAAATATAAATATACAGAGATAGATATGCATGCACAGATACACACACACACTCACATACACACCTTGCCTGTAGTTATTTTGAAGTATATTATTTGACACTGAAGGCATAAGGCTGGGTTCACTCCTGAATTAATAGTTAAGTGATTGTGTAACATTTAGAGAGCTGCTCCACTCAAACAGGAAGGTAACTTGCAGATTGATTTATTCAACTTTTACAGAATCCTACTAGTTTAATTTATCTCCTGGAGGGCATGAATTTTGAAAGAAAGGAAAGAAAGAGGGATGATTGTGCCCTGTGCAACTGCAGGTTTTAAACATCCAGGCAGGTATAAAAGTTGTTAGAGGCAAGTAGTGCCTAAATCAATAATGAAGCTACAGAAAGGACTCCTGTATGCATGCATTGCCTTCCTTCACCTACGTAAGTACACCCTCTCCCAGCAAACACTGGCATGCTTCCTTAGTGAGAACCAGTCCTCACCACGCACCTCGGGCACCCCTTCTTCCACTCCCTTGAGGCTGGCTGCTCGCAGCCAGCAGCCCCCCGCTCAGATCCTGCTGCACTTGCGAGGCTGCACTGCGTGCCAGAGCGGGGAGCAGACCCGCTTGAAAACTCAGCTTTGCTGAGCCTTTCTGCAGGATTGTTTTTCAGACAGAGTGGCCCTGTGGTCATGCAGTCACGTCAGCTATGATGCCAGCACAAAGGAAATGACGGGAATCGGCCACCGAGGCAGGGCTGTTGCTTTCTGCCTGGGTATGAATTGTCTTCAGCAAATCGTGAAATGTCACCTTTATGTGTTCTTCCTTCTTTAGTCTCCCAAATTTACAAGCTGGTTTCTTTTGCGTACTCTCATTCCTCTTTCCTATGTGCAGCCAATATTTGGGTTTTCATACGGTAATCCCCTTCATAAGAAGCAAATAATGGAATATATAATATTTATGACTTATTATAGTCTGGCTCCAAAAGTCACCGTGTGAATTAATGTCCTTCCTGGTTCGGTCCTACAGCATAAACTACCAAACAGCTTAGATGCTAACATACTTTCCATCAGACTAATAACCAGAGATACAAAGCGCGCTGAATTACATTCAAATGTGCTGAATGTTTCCCTCACTGGGAATTATCTTTCAAAAACTTTACGTGTTCTAAAGCTTTGCAAAATTGGGTTTGTGAATTTTATCTTTGTTGCTGTGTTTTGTGATTCACACCACGATTAAGTTCATTCCTTATTAAAGAGCATGTTACATTGCAGAGTGTGTGGAATCGCTCTTCTTTCCAGGCAAGGGAAAGACTTAGTAATGCGGTCCTGGGGTCGCCAAGGACAGACAGTGCTTTCAAGTTGTGGCCCCCTGCATCTTGCCTAAATGTCCTTGTGACTTTCAAAAAGAGCTGCTAAAATATACTATATAGATGGAGTGTTCCAACATTTTTTTTTTTTCACATTCAAACATAAGAAAATATTCGGCATTAGGGAAAATGTACTGTCTGAGTTGGCAAACTTGACATGCTCAGAAATATATCTGTCACCGACACTATGATTATTTTTATATAAAATACCCAACTTCTATCACAAAGGGCAGGCTTCATCTCACTTAACTGTAATAATCTAGAAATTAGACATTTAGTAGGGTACACTAGTTATCTACGCTTGCTGCCTCGGTGATCGGCGCGAGATGGCACCTCCGAAAGCAATTTGGTTAATCCTAGTATAGGCGTCTAACAGAGGTGGAAAGAGTTGACCTCTGGGATCACGTGTCTCATAGAGGGCCTAAATTAAGTGAAGCACGCTGCTTGCAGTTAACTGTCTTTTCATGTAAAATCTTTTACTGTCAATGGGAAATAGTAAAAATAGGATTTGTTTGGAAAACAAAGGGAAAAACTGTACTTTTGACAACGAATTAAGATATATTAAATAGTCATAGGACAATACCAATAATGCTGTATTTCCTTTGTTTTTTAAAAATGTTGCCCGATTTTTGTTTTACACCTTAATTACAATCTGTGTGTATTTATTGTATGAGTATGTTGATTGTTAATTTTTGCAGACCACTACACAGGTTCCTTAGAGGGACTTTGTATTCTTTTAAGGGAGAGAGATGATGCATATTATCTAATTAACTAACATCTCTGTCTTTTTTTTTTTTTTTTAAAGTAACCTCTGAGCTGATGTCTAGAAAGCAAATATGTACTACCGGTAGCTGAAAATGGATGGGGCTTTGCTTTGGTTAAAATTTGTGCGGGTTCTGCTTTTTAAGTTGGAAAGCTCTAGTTTGCACTTCACATATGTCATTTAGACAACAATCATGATCATGACTATGCTTCCTTTTCTTTGTCCATTTCATCTTTCATTATATTTTACATAGTGTGTCTGTTTTGGGGTTACTTTTTTGAAATCTAGACCCCCAAAAGTGAAGTTTAGGAAAAAGTTATGTGCTGAATGTCATACCAATGCAGGGATTCTTTTCATAAATTTTTATCCTACAAATTGCTCATGGACATTGTAAGTACATATTCAGGTGTACATTCAGGTGACGTATTCCAATACATGTTAGCACAGTTATTCATGTAAGATAAAGCCTAAAGCTGTTTAATGCTTTGCATTCTGTATATGCTGAGAAACCCCCTACCATCTGTTTCAAGCTTTTTAATGCATAATATAACTCCTCCATAATAAGTTCAGACGGTTCTAGCCACATCCAGTAATGCTACAAATTATTTGCTCGCCTCTCTCTGAAAGACAACAGCTGCAGCAAATGTGTTACCAGTTTTTCAAGGCCCTGGTCACTGCACAAACTTTTGAAAGTGAATTTGTGCACTTTTGAGGGTGACGAAACAGTGTGCACCAAGGCTGTATCATAAAAGGTGCCATTATCCTGCGAAGTAAGTTAGATGTATTTTCTTGTCATAAGAAAAAGAGATACATGGCATTCTTAATGTGTTGCTCAGTTCCAGTGGTTTTATGGAGCATTGCAGCTGTTTCAGTGTAGTGCTTTTCCATTCTGAAATATTATTTTCTTCTTTATAAATACCTCATTGATGGCCTTTCCACTGCCACCCTCTTTTATGGACCAGCCATAATTACACCTCTCTTTTATGGAATTATTACAACTATTATTGAAATGCTTTCATCTTTAAAAGCTGTTTCTCATTTTCTTAACCAAATGTTTAAACCTCCTACCTTTATATGCGTTATTTGAGAAAAAATAGGGAAGTGACAACTCTTATTTTAAAAGCAGAGTTCTTTTCCACAGTTCTGGGTTAAGCAGCTTCACCAGCAAAAAGACCAGAAACACAAACTCAACATTTAAGAAGCTCAGGTAATAAGCAAAAACTGAATAAAAGACATTGCTTCTCTTTTGATGATTGGATACT
>NW_008795138.1:607255-620570 GCF_000699145.1 Aptenodytes forsteri | reverse complement strand
CTGAAAAGTCCTTGACTAGTGTGAGCACTGCTTAGCAACAACTAAAACATCGGTGTGTTACCAACATTATTCTCATCCTAAATCCAAAACACAGCGCTGTACCAGCTACTAGGAAGGAAATTAACTCTATCCCAGCCGAAACCAGGACAGCAAGGCAATTTTGAATCTTCATCTTGGAGGAAAGTCAATGATGTAGCTGAGGTCAGTACCAAGTAACATACAGGCTAATGATCTGGATGAGAAAGTAGGCAATGAGTTGGATGTTTATTAATAACAGTGCTGTAAGTTGTTTTACTTAATTAACATGACTGGGCAATTAAAAAGCAAAGCGATACAGATGTAGACACCTCTGTCCCTGAGCAGCCTATGAAATTCAACCAAGCTGAGTATAATGCTCATGGGTGAAAATAACTGAAATAACTGATTTTTTTTTATTTTTTTTTTTTCCAACCTGAAAGATGAGAAGTCGTGAGAGGAGGATGGAGAGAATGGCTCTTCTAAAGAAAAAGTTTTCTGGTGGGAGTTTTCTGTTTGACATTATTTGTGCTGTTTGTGACAGTTTAGCTAAAAAATAACCCACAGAGGAATTTCTCAAATAAGAAAATAAAAAAAGCCAGAAAGCGATAGTCATAATGATGACATTGTGAACCAAATAATGTTACTCTCTTGCTTCATTATGTCTTATATCTTTGATCCTATGACTTTAAGGCAAATGTTGCTGTGACTGAAACAGCTGTCTCACAAAGATGTACATAAAATAAATAGCATCACCCAGGAATGTCCTGATCTAATGAGGAGCTATTATATAGCTAAAAAAACCCAACCAACCCAAAAAAACAAAACTCAAAACCAACCAACCAAAAAAGCCTCACATAATAAAAGTGGTCAGAACTATGGAGGATGAGGGAGGAAAAAAATCAATCTTATTTATATTATTGAGTGGGAGGTGGGGGTGTTACACTACTGAAAGAACAAGAAACCCTTTGGTAAACTTGGCTGGGAAGACTAGGACACACTGAAGGCTACAGAAAGAGACATAGTGACAGTTTGCCCAGACTGTCCTCAGATCCTGCACTCATTGATATGAGCAGTTTTGATTTCTCTGAAACGAAGTGTTTATGCGGGATCCACTTCGCGACACTTGTTTCCATGGCAGGAAAGAAGAATCAAGTTGAATAAAGAGCACATGTCTGGTTTTACATATAAGTAATCCTGACTTGATATCCATTACCTCTCTAGTTAAAGAAGCGAAAGCAAAGTCATAATAAAATCTTAAGCTTCAGGGACATCATCCATCACCTACAGAGGTCAGGAAGGAATTTTCTCTCCCCTACAAAGAATATTGCCTTGGGTGCGCTAGGCATATTTTGTCTTGCTCAAGAGCATGAAGTGTTTGATCATTGCCAGTGGTAGGCAGAGCACTGTGATAGACCAGTTGTCTGATCCAGTCTGACAAATGCTGTGTTTCTAGGTTTAATTTATTCAGGTTTAAAGTTTGCTTATGAAGTTGATGGGGGCATAGCAACTAGCGACACAATATCATTTAACTTGTCCTGGAGAAATGGTTACAGTTTCAGAACACACAGCCTCTAATTAGAGTAAATTAGTCCTGATGGAATAAGCAATCTGAGAAAAGGGAGAAGAAAAAGTGAGTTTAATTTCTAATGCCACAGGGAGGTCTTGACTGTTCAAAAACTGTCTTTAAATCTTAGGAGCACTGCTTTGAAGCGATAGCTAATAGCACTGGGCAGGAAATAAGCCTGATTAACATTTTGTTAGTAACTTTGAGCACAGAAGATGTACTTACAACAATAGCCAAGACTTATCATCTTCAACTGAACTTGACATTTGTTTAAGAAAAAAAGTAAATTGAAACCATTAAAATGACATTAAATAAATTAGGATATTCATTTTGTACATTGCTTATCACTTTCTCAGTTAAAAAAAAATGTTTGGAGATCTCCAGATCTAACTAAAGGGGAAGGGTTAACATTGATTTAAATGGGTTTTGACACATTTATATACATGTTATTCACCAGTTAATATTAATTCATATCACAACAATCTCTGCTGCACTTTAATACAGCAAATCAATCAGCAATATCTACAATAAAAAGGCTGGGAGAGATGTATTAGGTTTATTGCAAGCAATTTACATCTGTAACCTTAAGGCCTTATTCCACAGGATTGATTTGAATCCTTTTCAATGCATGAGGCAGTAGTTCCGATTTTTTTTTTGCCCTACAGAATAATTCAATGTAAAGCTTGGATGGGCCACATCTTTTTCTCTTTGGATTCTCATGGTATCACTACAGTGGATTTGGGAAGGGAAAGAGGTTTTCTTGTTGGTTTGGTTTTCATATTTTTAATGAAAGTATTTTAGAGCAATTGCTCTTCTGCTTTTTTGTTTTGTTGTTGTTCAGTATCTGTTAGCTCAATTTTATGTGGAACATAGAAGACAGTAAGGCCCACACCACAATAGTGAAGAGAAACAATATTTGTCCCTGCATACAGAACAGAACAATCCCTTCAAAACCTATAATCAGTATCTCCAAAAGGCATAACCTTTTTGTGAGCACACCGCTTAGTTGTAGACATGGATTTTCAGACATTTGGGAAAAAAGAGAGAGGGGTAGGGAGCCAAACTTTACTTTAAGAATATATTTTGTAGACTTTTGTTGATTTTTTTTTAACTGTGGAGGTAGATGAATACTAAGGTATTCATCAGTGTGAGGTTTTCTTTCTAGGGGTTGTTTTTTCCTTACTGCTTTACAGTGTCTCTGGTAGTTTTGCTGTCACATGGGGTTTGCTCTCAGTTGTTTTCAGTAGGCTGAACGTGATTAGCTGGATCCCCTCAGCGTCCCCAATTCCCCTGGCTGCCTGTAGACCATTCATTTCTGTCTGGAGGAGACTCCTGAAGGCTGAGTGGCAGGAGCAAGAAGTCTGTTGCACTCAGTAACAGGCAGCTACATACTGATAATAATAGCTATGTATTCCTCTTTAATGTGGATTTTATAGGGTTTATATTTTATTTTCAGCTTTACGTATATGTATTAGCAAATGAACTTCTCCAGGAATTTCTTTCCTAAGACTTGTTGTGGCTCAGGTGTGCAATATGCTGACTCTGTTCGAGTCCTCCGTACCCCAGAGACAGGTTTGTTTAACCTAATCTTCCCATGCTCAAACATGAACTTTCCTAGCCAGATGTTCAAATCATTGGCTTGAAACACATAGAGGACTTTAGAAACTCTTTTTTTCCCCAAGTATTAGCATTCCTTTTATTTAAAATTAGTGCCAGGTGGTTTGTAAAAACACTGACTCCTTCTGTTTCAAGTCATTAATTATTCAAGTTTCATCCATTTACTTTATATTTCAGTCTGAAGGAGTTCTGATTCCTCAATGAGGAAAGGGACCACAGAAAATCAGAACTGTTGGTATAAACCCAGTGTTTTTTAGTACTCAGTATCGCAATCTGTTCAGAGAAGTGGGTGCAACTGTGCAACCTTCTTCCTCCTAAAAGAATTCAGAAAGCATACAGCAAATTAACTGCTGAAATTTAACTTTTTGTGATTCAGTGTTTTTCAACTCTGAAGAAATGATGTTCAGAAAGCACATATCTGGGAATATAATCAATAGCTTGTATGTGTACAATATATCTATGGTGCCCTAGGGCCAGTGAAAGTTTGCTCTGAGTCCCACAAGGATGCTTTTAAACAAACTTTCCAACTGGTCTCTAGTCTCAGTCAACATCAGTTTTGCTCTTATAGTAAGAATTACCAGTATAAATAAGATTTGCTCTACTTTCATATATCCTTATTTAAAAGATCAATATAGAGCTGAAAAGCCAATAAAATTGAGTAGTTTTGACTTGGTCATGCACTAGAAGATTACACCTGCAGACGTAGACCAAAGACTCTTTTCTCAGATGCCTAGATTTAGATTTAACCTGACATATTGCTGTCTTGCTGAAAATAGCATGCTCATTTGCCAATATGTGAAGAGTTTCACACAGTGCTATATGCAAGGGTGTCTGTATGCAGACTTCAAAAGTTCACAGGTTGTATTAATTTCTTAAGGGGAAATGAGTCTTAAATTGTTCTAATGGATATCATCAAATCATGTGTTTTGTATTGTGAAACAAAACAGTAATCCTGTATTCTGTCCTTGTCTATCTCAGCTGCACTGAGATGCTTGAAGGGAATCAAATTTCTCCTTCTGACACTTCTCTTATCTCCAGATTTTGAAAAATATTTTTCCTCAGAATATTTTGTCTTTTGCTCCCAGCTTAGTAATAAAAAGAAAGTCAGACCATGACTGCACACAGACAAAGCTGATCCAAAATCTGCAAGAATGCTGGAAGTGTTATATTGTAGGATACCTGTAGCCTAACTTGAGGCTAAAACCTGCCCTGGATGAGATGATAGGCATAAGCTGTACCAGGGGAGAAGTGAGGGTACAGCCTCTACAGACTTTGGCCCCTGCATTAATATTGCTTATTGCAAAGATTCTTTCTCTCTAGCCCTACTCCAAAAGGATGTACCATAGACCTTAGGGCAGGCTAATTCACAGATTTCCTTCCTGGATCTCTGTACCCTAGGGCATGAAAATATATATCCATTGCATGATATATTCTATTTTCTCTTTTCAGAAGATATCTATTACACTATCCTACCCATAAAGGAAGAAACATCCCTCAAAAAAGAAAGCATGCAGATGCAGGTTCAGCTTTAAACTGCAGCATTTAAATTCATACCTAGTGATATCACTGAATCAGCCATTCTCTCAATTCTTTTAAATGCTCAAACAAGAAGATTCCTATTTGGGGCTATTTGTAGACCCCTTGGATCATGAATGATGGAAGTCTCTTGCACCAGTCCTAACTTGCAGTTATTCTCTCCAGATCAGACATGCCCTGGGGTCAGAGTAGAGTGAAGGGAATGTTTTTTTCTAGCACTTCAGAAAACTAGGAGTTGGATTTGTTTCTGAGCTTGACCTTTCAGAAAAAGGAATTGGCTGTCCTCATTACTCACTGTAGGATTTTCTTAACAGACATGGATCAGTCGGGTCAAAAGGTGAGAGATACTGAGGCATATAGAACATGAATGAAAATCAAATATCATCATCGGCTGCTTTTCTCCCTTCTTTTCCCTTGAACAAAGAAATCAGTCAGCAGAGAGTCTCTGCAGTGCATAGAGCTGCCAAATTCTGGGGCTATGCCCTTTTTATTAAACCAAGCATGGGAAATACGAGAGAACAGGGAATCCAGAATCGCTTTAGTCGCTGTCTTGTTTTTCTATCTATCTTAGACGTGGTAGTGTCACCTTAAATAGTTTAACCATTCTATTGTATCTGCTTGGATAGTCCATCACATTCCCATATAAGTGAATTGTGATTATATTTCCTATATGTCAAAGCCAAAATATCTTTTCTCATGTATTCTAAATGCACTCTAGGATTGTGACTATCCTGTAAATTGACTGGATTGGCTCTTTGGGTAAGGCAAGAAAGAGAAAAAGCAGGTGTTAAGTCTGCATCGCACGATGAAGCCTGGAGCAGAGACCCACAAGCTGGCCTCATCGAGTTACCCCCAGAGCCAGGAAGAGCGCAGATGTAGCTGCACCCCACTCTGAGACAATTAGCCCGTGGAAAGGAGAGCTTGTTTGAAAGGAAGGCATAGCATCAATTAGGGAAACACTGCTGGTTTTGTTTGTTTCAGTGCCTTGTATATATATAATTTTCTATGTATGTAAAATATTGAAAGGGTATCTTTTTAACTTAGGCAGACACTACTTTATTAGTGCTTATATATGCAGTTCCACAAGGGCTGGAGTTGAATACCCATTGTATTCTCTGTATCATAGCTCCGATAAAAGGTCTGGGAAAGCTTTTCTATTCTGTTTTCCTCTCTTGGTGTTAATAAGATCGATCTTTTCCTCGCTCTCATTGCATCTCAGACATTCAGTGAGCAGCAGTAAGAGCAGGGAGAGAAAGAGGACAGTTTTAAAGACATGGATCATTTCCTTCACAGATGCCTGTGGACAGACAAGCTTTCTCTTGATGACCTGGAAGGTCTAATTACACCAGAGTACAGTGAAAAAGTGTAGAGGATAATAGTCTGCTTTGGAAAACCAATAAAATTTAAGAATTATCCTTAACACCCTCTCATTAAAAAAAAAAACTTGTAATTCAAAACCGGTAGGAGTCTCCATACTAAAAAGTCACTTCAGTCTCCAATCACAAGTTAACAACTGATACACCTTTCAGTGGAAGTGGAGGGTTGAAAAATCCAATCTATGGAAGTGAGAAGCAGATTTCAAAGAAATCCAGCAGGAAGCCTTCTATAACTGCTGTCAGTAAACTATAACATTACTTTTCTAAGAATCTGTTTATGAAACAATTTCTTCTTATGAATGTTTGCACAAGCTTGTGTGATAGTGAATACGTGGCATGCATAAATAGCAAAACGATACAAAGATTAAATAATAATAATAATAATAATACTGCTGTGTGATTGGAGATTGAGGAGCCTTCCTCAAAGGCTTCTGTTATTTGCAAGCTTTCATTTGCAAACCTTAATCCAGGGGTAACAAAATAAAGTATGCAATACCTAATAGGATTTTCAATTTTTAGTTTAGAATTTTCCATTTAAATTTCCTGAATAAAATTTCTTTTCTTTTCTGGATTCATGTTTTTCCTGTGTTCACCTCTGTCTATGTGCTCCCCAGTCCATCAGACATTTATACTTCTGTCTTAATAGTGTTTTCTATAATCTCTGTATTTTATTTTTCTTTCTTATTGTTCATCCCAAAAGGAAATCTTTGCACTGCAGTTTAGTTTGGTTGATCAGTTATTTCCCTTCTCTTTTTGACATACCTCTACTGAGGGGATGCTACTTTTGCTAGAGTTATAAAAGCCAGATCATTTAACCCCCTAGCCAATTGTAACAAAAATCCAAGAGAAGCACAAACACTTTCTTTCCTTCTTGAAGAAGCATATGGGGGGATGCCAGAATTCTTTCCAGTATTAATCCTAGCCTGTATATGGTGGTCATACTGGAAGCTTCTAACTGGTCATTGATCCATCTGTTGAACCCCTTGATCATGTCAGTGCTGACTTATATGTGTCCAGTAAAGGTCACGCACCACCTGACAGGTTGCTCTGGCTGAAAAAAAAAAAAAAAGAAAAACCTTTCATTTCCTCCCTTTCAGGCCAGCACTGATATGATCAGTGGCTAGACCAAGGAGATAAAAATAAAATAGTTACAGTGCCTTTAAACTACCCACAAACATTTCAGAGTGCCAATTAATTTTTTTTTTTTTTTTACTATTGCAATTTATCCTCAAATAAAGCAAAACCTATGAGTAGGAGTAAAGTGACTGGGTCTACAAGCAGTGTTGGGTCTACAAGGTTAGTAGACAGCAAATAATTTCCACTTATTTTTGAAGGTTTTTTTCTTTTTCACCATTAAAAATTGAAATGTATTTCACTTAGGAGACAAATTTGATTCTGAAAATGCTCATAGTCATATATTCTCTGCATTGGACATACAAGGAAGAGTAGTTTTCCAGCTGATCACTTTTTAATCTATGAGTGCATAACAATAAATAAATATTTTATTCACTTTTTTATTTGCTTATTTCACCTAGCTATGTTTGTTGATAAGATGTAGAAGGAGAGGCTGAGAGAACAGTGTTTGTTCAATCTTGAGAAGAGAGGGCTTTGCAGGGATCCAATTGCTGTCTACAAACACCCAATGGGTGGTTGCAGGAGGGAGCCAAACTCTTCTTAAAGGTGCACAGTAGAACGAGAGAGGCAACAAACCCCAGTTGCAACATTGGAAATTTTAATTAGATGTTAGGAATTATTTTTTCTTCCCCTAAGGGAGGTCAGGCACCAGAACAGGTTGCCTTGGGAGGCTGTGGAATCTCCATCCTTGGACATATTCAAAATAAAATAAAAATTGAAAAAGTTATCTCAATTGAGTAATGATACCCTTAGTGACGTAACAGCTGTATTTTTAGTTCTCTGGGCAATATTTTATAGCTGTCAGCTATATTTTTGGCACAGTTTGTTCTACGTGAGATAGTTAAAGTAGCTGGATTTCAAAACTATCATTATACTAGTTGAGGGGATGTGGAACTGAGCTAACTTAGGCTTTATTTAGAGGTGCTCTGGAAATTAAGTAGTTCACCGATTATCTTCAGGCCACTTTAAACAAACAAACAGTACATTGTGATTAAATCATACTTTTTATGCATTATCTCCTTTAAACTTTAACTTGAGTACTTAGTTTACAGAAAAGGTGAGGGTCTGTAGCTTGCCAGCAAAATCAGGAGTCACTGGGCATGCTGAGCACCTTTGCACATCGGTAACAGAAGACCTAGTGCAATACAAGGCAGACACTGTTAGTGGGATTTCTCTAGAGCCGTAATGGCAACTTTAAGGAGTCATAACTTGATACACAAGAGACACAGACTGCTGATGGCAACTCTGCTCTTCATGTGAAAGTGAACGAAGCTTAAGAACTGGCATTATTTTTTGTGTCTCTGACTACTGCCTATTTTAAAACTGCACCTGAAGTAGCCAAGGAGGTTTTTCCTGTAATGTTGATAGTACTGGTCTCAAACACTTTGCTGAAGACTATCTCTGAGACTCCAAATCCACTCGTGCTGGCCAAGCCTTGGAGTGAGCTGATCCCAGTGTGTTACGCTTGCCCCTGTGCAGCTTGCACTGATTCTGCATCAGTACTGAGTGCAGGGGGGGCTGTAATGAAGCCTTGCAAATCCTTCCTCCTCTTCCCTATGCCATCTGTCTCATCCTGAAGAAGGTGGTTCAAGCAGAAAAACATACGATGCCGCAGAGGTGCCTTGGACTTTCCATTGACTAGTCCAGATACAGGCATCTGCACTGGAGACATCAGAAATGAGGAGCGATGGTCCTCAAGGGAAATAAATAGATAAATGCTTAATCAACTCTAGAAACAGCAGTCAAATATTAGTGTCAAGCGGCCTGTTTTGATCCATAGAGCAAACCAAAATGGAGTTGGAGGGAGAGCACAGAGGTAGGGGAGAATGGAATTAAAACTACAGGAGCAAACAGTAAAAAGTGATATATATCAGAAGCCTCACAGGCCACATACACAGACAAGAATGAAAAATAAGCTAGAAGAGGACTCAGCTTAGATTTATGTTTTACAATGCAAGGAAATACAAGCAGGCTGTAGAGTTGTTCTGTACAAACCTTCATAGCTGTCTCATATGTTTTAATCATATCTCATTTTGGAAAATGTTATGTCTTATATCCAAATAAAACCAACATGCTTCTTTAATTAGCTACAATGACTTTAATTGAATGAGAACAGAAAGAACACAAGATGACTGCTGAAATGAATCAATCCAGCCGAACTTCGTCAGTAAATTCCTTCAATCCAAAGGCAGTCTGCAGCTAAGCAGAGGCTGCCCCTAATGACATGGTTTTCATCTCCTGGTTTTCATCTCCACCTCAGAAACCCCTGTAACAATCACCACATTTCAGGCAGCTACCGGGGAGAAAGAGCGTCAAAAGAATCGGTGCAAATTGTTGTTATTTTCATGTAAAGCAGGCAGAAGCAAAAGTGGCCCTTCACTTTCAGCTGCACTTTGGTTGTGGTTCTGGGAGCGTGAGCTCCTGAGTGCCTGTGCCCTGAACTAAAACCGTAAAAGGCACTCTGTGAACACTCAGTCCTTAAGTATCCTTTCATTTCGGTGAGATGCCTTTTCTTGAAATGTTCTTATGCGTTATACATCATCAGTACTATTTTTGTTTAGGCACATCAGGAATCATCCCACAGCGATTAAAAATCATTATTCCATTAACTTTCATGCCTAAAAAGAATTAATGACTCCATGAATCATAATTAAGGCTTCCACTTCTTTTGGCAAGCAGAAAGCCAGACATTCAACAGAAGTTCTTGTTATCTATTTTGGCTGTTCTAATGCTTCATTTTTCATCTTGCTTTCATGCTAACTGAGATCTCCAGGCTTTTCCTTCATGTTTCTTTACTGTGCTTGGCTGTAAAGCTGTTAAGCAGCAGAGCAAAACTGATGAAAGAAAAGCTGGCTGTATGGATAGGCAAGGTACTTTGGGTTTTTTCCTAGTATTTTACAGGAAAGCTTAGAAACAAAAGGTGTGCTTTTGTTTGTTTTTTTTTAATTTTATCTTTAAATGTCAGGTTGGAAAATGTTCACTGTATTTTCCCAAATGACAACACTGATAATTTGTCTTACTGTTGCCCTACTGCTTTTCCCCAGCAATCAGTGGTTTATCAAATACATTTGTTACCAAGGTCATAGTTATGCCCAATGAAAAGAAGTGCTACCACTTGTGTATGAGCAGGTAACCAGTCATCTTAAAGCAGTCTTCAAGTTTATTGACTTAAAATATTTGCAGGTGTTAATACATTCTTCTAAATAAATTAGAAGAATCATCAACTAAATATTAATAAAAAAATTTCTTGAAAATATTTTCAGGAAAATCAGCTATGGCCCAATGCGGCCAAATGTTTGGAAGTTCAGAGGAAAAAGCATGTATATTCTACTAGAAAAAAAAAGTAAAGGTATATTTGTTTTTTTCATAACAATCCAGGGAAAAGCGTAATAAATATTAACACGTATAATCACTTGATTTCCCACAAATCAGAAATTCTTGAGAAACAAACTAATGTAACTTGTTGGCTTTCGCACAGCCAGCCTGTGCAATGATCCTTTCGTCTTGAAACCTGGCCCTTCTTTCCTCTTCAGTTACCTCTCTCTTCACCTTCTGCATCTTCCTCCATTTTCTGGTAGTCCTGTGAGCCCAGCCGTGTCAGCCTTCTTTAGGGTAATCGCTGGTGGCAGTCACGTAGTAATAATGCAACGCCTAATACAATGGAGGGCAAGATCTGTAGCTGCTTGTAAATAGTAGTGCTTCTGAAATAATGGTAATAACCACAGTGCCTGAATCTGAAAGAGCTTCCCGGCAGAGGAGGCATCAGGCTGTTACCTGCTAAAGATTGACTTGCAGTTGGAATTCTTGTGTTTGTCAGTTGCAGTGTAGGGCTTTTTTTTCCTAAAGCAGTATTAATTATAATGCATGTGTATATGTAATTAAAATTGTGATTATGTAATATTTACACAAAATAATTAGTTATAATAAGACACTGATGATACTGACAGAGATGGGGTTTCTTCCCTGAAGCATTTTTCCTTGTGGATGGCAGGAATCACTCATTTATCTCAAATACCACCTTCTTACTACATTTTTTACCCAGCATAGCAGACCAAGCCTTGCAGCATGGCAGAGGTATGACACTGCCCTCTGTTTGCTAATTGTCTACTTCTTTCTCTTTTTAGCTCTTTTCTTTCAATATCTGAAAGAGGCTATTTTGAAGGTAGTCCTGCCTTCCTTGATTCATTAGTCAGCTCTGTCTCTCTGCTAGCAAATAATACCCCCTGTGTCACAGATCTTCATATCTAAGACATTGTTTTTTTCAAACTAGCAACAGAAAGCACCCTGTGAAGATACTTCCTTCTGCTGAAGAAGGGATTGCAGGTTAGCAGGACCTCCTCTGCTCTGCTGTTACAAATCCTATTTCCACATTAATTCTGAAGGAGACTGCTGAGAGAACTGTTTGTTAAAAGTGTGCTTCTTTTTCATTGTTGTTTTAGTTGGTGGTGATGCAGGCTTTTTTCTCACAGTGCTCTAAGATGTGAATACATATTATTTGTGTTCTTTTTCCCAGATGCCCAGTGAATCCACAGTAACAAACTCACTTTGTCTGGTCAACCAGGAATTTACAGACCTATCTTTGTAGCACCATAGTGAGAGCTGTCCATGTCCCAGGTGATGTTCAAAGATGTCCATAATTCTTAAACTCCGGCTGAGAGTTTTTACAGAGACATTCAACACCTCATCCATAAGTCTTAGCTCCTGAGTGACAAAACACGTAAAAGAGTTTGATTCACTTACCATCTGACAATATTTTTACTGGCAAGCTAAACAAGCGTTGCCAAAATGTAGAAGAGATCAAACCACTCCAGTGTCTGAGTGGAGGTACAGTCTGGTCACAATATGGTTTCCCAGGATGTCTGGATTTTGTCCTGTGCCCATTTATCATTGGCATCTGTTACCATTTTGGTGGGAAGCTGCCACAAGGTTTGGCATCTTCATCGCTCTTCCTATTCTTCTCAGACTTATAAAACACGTTTATAGTGATGTTCAGTGAAAATCTAGTGCCAAAATTTTCTGTAGATTTAATGAGAGAAATCTAAATTTAAACAGAGATAAGAAACAGTAATTATTATGTCAAGTATGGAAGTTAGTTGTTAGCATGGTAGAATATTTTTTTAATCATCTATTGTTGCAACTCAGAGAACTTTTTTCAGCAGTAACTTGAATAAATATTATGAGCAGCAAGTTGCAGTCTCTTTCCCTTGGGGACAGAAAAGTCTTGTAAAGATCCTACCATATGCATTCCTATAAGCTGCTATTCAGAAGGGAACAGTACACTCTAAATTCTTTGGAAGAGATAACAATACTACAAAATAAAAATGAATAGTAGGACACTGAAAGATCCCCCACCCCCTGCCTTTTCTCCTTCCCCCAGTAAAACAGAACATTTTCTAAGTTTCATCACAGCAGCTTTCAGCAGAGACAATTTCTTGCCTGTCCTGGTTTTGGCTGGGATAGAGTTATTTTTGTCCTTAGTAGCTGGTACAGTGCGGTGTTTTGGATTTATCATGAGAATAATGTTGATAACACACTGACATTTTAGCTGTTGCTAAGCAGTGTTTAAACTAAGTCAAGGACTTTTCAGCTTCCCGTACTCTGCAAGTGAGGAGGTGCACAAGAAGCTGGGAGGGGGCACAGCCAGGACAGCTGACCCAAACTGGCCAAAGGGATATGAGCTGGTGTAACTAGCCCGCTGGTGCACTCCATACCAACTTCGACCACATGGGTCATGTGCACTGGCTGCAATATCGCACCAGCCAAGACTCTCTGATTCCCATCCATAAGCTGATTCATCAACTGGAGAGCCAAGGAGCGATCAGCAAGACTCGCTCACCTTTTAACGGTCCTATATGGCCGGCAACCACTGGATGGCTGGAAACATATCCTGTGCCCCATGTGCGTCATGCTCAGTATATAAGCTGGGAGCAGTTGGCTGGGGGGCAGTGACCGCTGCTCGGTGACTGGCTGGGCATCGATCGGCGGGTGGTGAGCAGTTGCATCACTTGTTTTTCCTGGATTTTGTTCCTCTCTCTCTCTTTTGTTGTTTTCCTTTTGATTACAATTTATT
>NW_008795138.1:598077-607212 GCF_000699145.1 Aptenodytes forsteri | reverse complement strand
GCTGTGTGGCGCTCGGTTGCTGACTGGGGTTAAACCACGACAGTCCCCAAAGGCACAGGAAGATTAACCAAGTATGTCCAACTGCTCAACCAGTAACTATCTGAAAAAGAGTCTAAAGAGCAAATTGTAAGCTTCACAAATGCAATGAGTTTATCAAGGTCAGATAAGGACAAGAGCCTGAATAGATATGATTCAGGATAAAAATTGAATAGATACTGATACTGTATGATTAGAACGAAAATGAGGCCACCTGCTGAATCGCAGGGGTGAAATACCACGTTCTGCAAAAATGCACTGTCACTGGAGCATACACAGGCTGAAATCCCTGCTGATGATGAGAAATTAGCTTTCTCAAATTTATTGATGCTTTCCTTTTACAAATGTACAGTGGAATTACTGGTGAGATTAGGAGGAAATTCGTAATGCATAAATGAGGAGTTTTTATGAGCATTTTCTATTCTGTCAGTGAAATGACAGTAAGCCTCCGACAATGACCTCTGGTATAATTATCATTAGTGATGGGGCAAGATGGCATCTGCTGAGAGGCTGGCACCTGACAGGTGAAATATGGGTATCTTTTATGTAATTGAAGGCAACATTTTAATGAAAGAATGCTGCATAAATAAAGTCAGCAAACCAAATTGCTGTACAACCTTGAATGTGTAAAACCGGGAAAGAAGTGGCCTGTTCTCCAGACGATGTGAAATAAATTCAGAGGGGAGAGGTTCATCCCAGGATGAAACCTGAGAAGAAAGAACATGTCGTGGCAAATGTGCCATTCAGCAACAGTAGAAAACAACAAATAGGCCAAGGCAAGTTAAAAATATTTCTGATTCTTGAAAATCTTATCAGTAGAAATCAGCTGCTTCATTTTTGTTGTCACTTTTTAATTTATAACTCACAAGAATGGATGGCCTGGTATTTCCTAAATAAAGGTCCTTATACTTAGATAATATTTTTGCTGTAGAGTTGATTGTCCTTCGGGATAGTTGTGAATGAGCACCTAGGCTGTCAATTTGCTGTGGTGCTGTGCTCATATATGTGAGTCACTAGGACTTCAGGGTTCAAACTGCACATTTCTTACCATCACAGAAAAATAAAATATCCCTAGGAATCTTTCCCTGAGAGTTTTTTGTCTTCCTGAACATGTGGGTGGATTGTAGAAATGCATGAGAGAAGCTGACTCAACATTTGAGTCAGCATTGTCTTTCTCCCACCCTGCTGCCTGGGTGGATAACCACCTGTATTCCCCAAAGTGTTTCATGTTTTGGTGGGAAAACACAGCTGAAGTCACCTTTATGTGGTGGCATAAAGGTCTGTTCTCCAGAGATGTGAGACTGTGACACCACTGAGATTACTGTGACAGAAACGTATCTTTAGCCTAGTGTTTTGGTTAAAGCTTACAGGGTTTTAGAACATAGAGGTGAAGTAACTGCTAGCCAGTGCCTATTACTGTTTCACATTAGCAATGCCCAGTCATATATGGACAAAAAATTACCATCTTAAGACTGCTTTAAAATAATGTAATATGTTCTTACTACTTAATCTTGCAAGCCCGCAGTCACTTTAGATGCCTATGTAAATAGATAGACATTGAATATGATCAACACCTTTTTTATTGCTTACCTACTAAGTTTCCCTAGTTTTCTGGAAGCACTGGAAGCACTTATCCCTATGGTTAAGTTTTCTGTTACAAGTTTGATCTTTAGATATGATGTGCTCTCAGTCTCTCAAAAAGAAACTTGCTACATGAAGCTGTTCTTGAATGCTCTTCAGCCAGAAAGGTTTGTGTGTATGTATACATTGTACATACGGGACAGTGAGGATGAGATTAGTAAAAGATTGGTTTAACAAGAGGTTGTAGAAATCAGAGGCATAGAAGGAAAATATTTCCTTTCCACTGTTGTTTGCTTCACATGCTTGGTTTCCTTTCCCTGTCAGTAAAACCTAGGCCGTTACAGTACTTTATAAAGTATTCCCGTTTCCATTTATATGTCAGCTGCAGAAAATTTGATAGTTCTTCATTCACAATGAAGCATACTGATCTTACAAATACAACATAAAACCATGTGAAATATGTTTTTATTCTGTCCCTCTTATATGAGAAAAATGATAGCTTGCAAATGTGTAGATGCCCAGTCCGCTGCAGTTCTTAGCAATGGTTCCTCCAACTACGCCCTCCAGAAATAGTCCTGCTACATCCTTTGTACCACATTTATACACAAAATTGTCACTCAAGCAAAAAAACATAGTTAAACAAAGACATAGAGCATCTGTTTGGTGAAGCTTCTGTTACTCTTATTCTACTAATGGATAAAATACTACCCACTGCCATAAGTGAAAAGAGTACACTGAATAAAGCAAAGGAGCAAACTTAGGATTTACCTTTTTAATTTTTACCTATATACTTTTTACCTATTTAATTTTACAAATAAGTTTCAAATGGCTTTGTGTTTTTAGTGTACCCGAACACTTTCACAAATTTTGCTTTGTCTTTAAGGAGGATTAAAGGATAATAAATGTCCATCAGTTAGTTTACTGTTAATAAAACATAACAAGGACTGGAGCACATAGAAAATATGTTTGTAGACCCAGAAGACAAAATCTCAAACTTGCATTGTATTGCTGCAAGAAAAAAAAAAAAAAATTAAACTGAGCTTAAAATGTCCAGAAGTAGAATTAGATATCTGAACTCTGAGAAGCTAGAAACAGTGAAAAATCAAATGGCATGATTTAAAAGTGGGATTTTTTCCAGAAGTCCTGAGATAGTGCTGCAAATTATTTTTTGTGTCAGACACGTGGAATATGGAAGAAATCTCAAAAATGACCTTAGGAGAACACTAGAACAAAGAACCATATATGGAGTTTAAAATCCAAAAATTGAGATTCTCTAGATCTTTACCAAAAGATACAGTCGTAATGAGAAAGAAACTCTTACCTTTAAAGACTGCATAGTTCAGTCAGAGGTTTGCAGATATATCTCAGTTACATTTTGATAGCCTTCACACTTCAAAGTACTGGTGCTCTGACAACTTCCTTGGAAGCAAGGTTGTTTCAAATACTTGATAACATAAAGTGATATCAGTGAGTAGTTGCATCAATGTAACCTACCACTGCTGTTAAGTTTTTATAGATTGAAATGATTCACTTTCTGACTAAACTTGACGATTTTTGGAAAAATACAAGGGCAATGGTTTCTTGTTCATTGGAGTCAAATAGTTTCAAGCATGTATGGAAACTGTCATATCCATAAGTAAATTAATTTTTTTGTTTAATTTAGTTTTGAAAATTCTAGATTGACTGACCCAAGCAAAGAGAAAGGTTTGGTTGGATGAAGATCTGGTGCTATGAACAAAATAATAGCAATGTATTATACCATAACAAACAAAAATTGTTAGAATAGAAACATACTACTTAAAAAAACCCTACTTTTTAAAAAGCTGCACATCTTTGAATGTCTTCTCATTCATGTGGACCAACCCTTCAGCAGAACCAGGAATAGGAACACTGAAGCTTAGCCCTTCGTTTGCAACAGGGGCAATGGTCGTGCCTTTTTTTTCTTTTTGTACAGGTGCTTATTCTATATCAGGCAGAGATAAAAGCAGAACAGATATGACGGTTTCAGTTAAGAATAGAAGTGCTGCACATCTTTGAATGTCTTCTCATTCATGTGGACCAACCCTTCAGCAGAACCAGGAATAGGAACACTGAAGCTTAGCCCTTCGTTTGCAACAGGGGCAATGGTCGTGCCTTTTTTTTCTTTTTGTACAGGTGCTTATTCTATATCAGGCAGAGATAAAAGCAGAACAGATATGACGGTTTCAGTTAAGAATAGAAGTTGATGCTTTGCACAGTGGACCAATGCTGATATGGTGGTAATCAGGTGTCAGACTTGTGCTGTGCTAGTAAAATCATTGCTATGCTCATAAAATCATTGCAGTCCTGTACAGAAACGGTATATAATGAAAAGATATTGTATGAAACAGATTCTAAGTGCAGATGAAATTTGCAGGCACTGCAACAACTACTGTTCAGTGTGCTGTGCACAGCAAGGGTGCTTTGGGTGTACAAAACATATCAGATCAGGGCACCCAAAGCAGACTTGGATGAATTTTGTAGCAACAGGTGATCAGATAGTTTTTAAAATAAAAGATAAGAATAATATTAGCCTAACAGAGAGGTTGTTATGAGCTGTCTATTATTATTATTATTATTTTTCAGGATTTAAACTTTTCTCTTGTGCACAACAGACATTTCGTCCCTCTGCCCTATAGTCTTCGATGTAATATCCTTATATGAAGAGGAGAAGCAGGTAAAAAGTATTAGGAAAGGTTTGTGGAGAGATGGACCAAGGGTATAGAAACAAATAATGTAGCTATTAAAACCTGTGCTTAAGCTGGTGAAAAAACAAATATTTCTAATACTGAAAAGAAATTAAGAGTCCTTGATCCTCTTCCCATAGACAGTGTAGTCAAAGCCAACTCATGGAAGAGCATAAAAGAGGAGAGACCAATGACCTGAAGCCAGATTTACACAGATCTTTGTGATAGGATTTCTGCCTTAATTTGTGCATATAATTGCTCTGTGTCTATGTCCCCCTTCAAGTCAAATGAAGCTCCTTCCAGAGTTTGATTCATCATCTCTTAGGATAAATCAGATCTTTGTTTCATCATCTCTTAAGATAAATCAGATAAATTAGCTAGAAAGAGAGCCTAAGGTAACTCGCTCACACTTAGATGTCTAATTTTTGAGCAGCTGAACCTCACTTTATGCTGCCACTGAAGTAAGATCACAGAGTACATGCTTTGCAATTGCCATGCTGAGCTATTTGCCAATTCTTTCCTGTAACCTCTAATCCCACTCTAATGAAAGAACCCTCATGAGAATGATTTTTCAGAGCTGAATTACACTATAAGTACTTTATTTTTATCTTCTTCTATCTTTCCTTCACTTTCAGCACCTCTATCTTCTTCTTCTTGAAATGTTTTCAATCTCTGCTCTCAGGCCTCTGTTCTTTTCGGATTCTCTGCTTCTTTATTTCCCTTCCAATATACTAGTTTTAGCTGAAGGCCCTCTAGGGTCTATCCTGGTCCATTCCCTCCTTCCACTACGTCATACCTCAGGGTAATCTCATCTAACAGCAATCTAATTTACTATTTTTTCTACTGGGAAGGTATGTAATTTACTATCAATACCAATCCTGTTTCCTTCCACTCAAGCTAAAACCTTGTTTCTCCAATACCTCCAGGTTACCTGTTCTAGAATTTACCTGCAAAATCTTTCTCTATTACCTTTCTCTGTAGCATTTTGAACAGCAGCACCATCTTTCCTATCAGGTCTTGTATGAACTGCAGATATTAGTCTCCATTTGGAATTTCCTCCAGGTTGCACCCAAGTATTGTAGACTAATTGTACGTTATATCAAATATACACCTTTTTCCTGCATTGACATGCTTTTAGCCAGGTTCCCAGCATCATGTGTCATCCGTTTCTGGCCTTGACCAATGCAATCTTGCTTTTGTTCAGCAATCTTGCTAATGTTTCCAGAATGCTGTAAAGATTGTCATTCCAACTTGTTTTGGTTTTTTTTTAAATTTCTCTTTGCAGTCCTCCATTGGATCCCATCTTTTATTAAATTAAACATAAATTTTCTGTTACCTTCGCAGGTTATCCCCTCCTCTCATCAGGTCACTTCAAATATGCAGCTGGCTCACAACCAGTCTCCATCATTGGTCTGCCCCTGATTCTTTTTAGGAGTAACCTGGAGTAAACTTCTTTCAAATCTGCTGAAATGATGTCCACAAAGTAACAGCAAAATTGGCATCATCTGTGCTATTCATGTGCTACATATTTCTATGGCCTACTATGGTTATCAATTTTTGGTTCACTCCTTGTGAACAACAGCTTCTCTCCATTCTCCTATTTTCAGTCATTCATTCTTTTTTCATTTCATTTTTCATTTTTCATTTTCGTTTCATTTTTCATTTACTTTTCATTCATTTCAGTCATTCTCAGTCTATATGCTTTCTTTTGTCCTGTTTTTTTCTCACAGTCTTTTTTTTACAACAAGGTCTTGATTTATGGCTAGAGGTCATGGTAGTAATAGTAATTAAAAGAAAGAAAAGTAAGAGACAACTGCAGGATTTGATGTAATATAAATCGATATG
This sequence comes from Aptenodytes forsteri, assembly GCF_000699145.1. Classification (NCBI taxonomy): domain Eukaryota; kingdom Metazoa; phylum Chordata; class Aves; order Sphenisciformes; family Spheniscidae; genus Aptenodytes; species Aptenodytes forsteri. The sequence continues at coordinate 601,045 of NW_008795138.1, read as the reverse complement.
CTGTTAACAGGGCGGGACTTTTTGCAGGAAGTACTAGAATCTAATTTGTATTTATTTTACATAACAACTTAAAATGAGGTACTTTTGATGGCCAAGGTATATTTAAATGATATTGCAATATTGTAGTTTCATTTTTCTCAACGAAAAAATCTGTTGAAAAATTTTACTGCCAGGAAAAATAAAGTAATGCAAAAATGAGTGTATGCAGATCCATAATCTTGAAAATGAGCATACAAGGTTAGAAATGATCATATGTTCCTTTGGACATGGTATTTTGATGAACGTCACAAATTTGTCATGTCCCTCATAGCTCCTGAAGGGGCAGTATCCACTCAAGCTGGTTGACAGTGGATTCATGATTTTATTCTATACAGCTCAGCTGTATTGTGTTATATTATTAGTAACTTTAAGCTTATAGGAGATTTCTGTGTGCATTAATCTATAGTGCAGCTAGAACTCCTTCAGTCAAGAAAAGAATTATTTCTGAATGACCATTCTCCGATAACAGAATTCAGCAACCGTGCTTATTAAATCAAAACTTTAGAAAAGAAAGCATAAAACCAATAGTCCATGTAGACGAGAAATATGTTTCTCAAGATTTGAATTGCTCAGATGTGAAAATCAGTGCAAGCTATACAATCACTTTTATATTGTGCTTATAAAGGGATTTTCATACCAATATGATCTCACCAATTGCATGTTTTATTTCTTCAGGGTAACAGTACTGGCTAATTTCAAATCATTTGTAGAAGGTGAAGATATAAATCCAAAAATCTTGCATTTTGTGAAGCACAGGGAAGGATTGCATAATTGAAGCTGCTTTACAGCGATGGGCTGCTCCATCAAATTAGAGAGGTTTTTTTTCACGACTCAAAATTTGGGCAGGAAGCTGTCAAACTACTTTGAAATTTTGGCACACAAGCCTGTGGGACCTAGATACCCAGATCATAGTTTGATCATTTCTTGGAATGGACAAACTGTTTTTCTCTGCATCTGATTTAAAAGTATAATTCAACTTCTAATTTTCTTTTTTTTCTAGTTTGAAAGAGGTAGATTCCTACAGATGACATCTCCTTGCTATATTAGTTTTTGATTAGAATTCCTTCTTTCCCACTACTGTTTTCTCACAGGCATTTTTAGTACCCATGAAAAACCACTTTGCGCTGGAGTCAAGTTGTCAAACAACAGAATTCAGATGGCCTTGAAGGAAGGCAAAACAAGCTAATTTGTTTATTTTACAAACTGCCTATGAACAATAATTCTAGCAGATGCAAACTGAAAAATCTAATGGGCTATGAAGGCAGGCAATTCTCCAAATCTAGGAAAAAAGTAACTGATTTAGTCATGCTCTAAATAAAATCTTATAAACTATTTTAAGCATTTGTTTTAATAAGACTCTTTATATACTATATTTATGCTATAGGCTTGTTTACGTAAAGTCATATCTCACAGTCAGAATATTGCGATGTCTAATTCAATATGTTAGAAAAAGAGATGTCAATGAAATAACTCTTGTCATCTCCTTACTGCACTGTTTGGTAACTACAGCTAAATTCTCTTCTACAATCATTTTGCTTGCCCATCTGAAGATTTCTTTGCACTTACCCCTCTCTGATATCTGATATTCTTTTAAAAAACATGTGGACCTGTATTCTCTAGGGAAAAATTATCAATTTAAAATTCATGTGCTACAAATTAAAGGTCCTCATTGGTAGTGTATGTCCAGTGTATGATTCTAGATTACCATTTTCTAACATCTTATCGTTACAAGCACTTTATAGCAATTGCAGTTACTCATCCATCTAAACGTTCATAATGAGCTAGCAACAAAATACAAGGAAACAGCGTGTGTGATAAAGGCTATGTTCTTGCAGACACCCTATTCCAGCGTGCCTGTTTCCTTCCTGCCTCCCCCAGCTCCTTGCCCTCAGTCTCCCCAGCTGCAGGCTGGTCTGCAAAAGATGCTCCTCCTGAGAGAAGTCCTTGTCAGGGAGTTGGGAAGATAGCTGGAGCCACTGGCCTTGTGGAAGATCAATCCCTAGCCCTCTTTTATTTCAACCAGAGAGCTCAGATGGCTGCCCTTCTGCTCTTGTAGCACAGCTGATCAGCTTTGCAGGGGCAGGGAACATTTTCAGTAAGCATGTCGTGGCGTAAGGTGGAAATGGGGAGAGGAGATGAAGTGCTGAGAACTGCAGGGACAGCAGTTTTGCCCTGTTGGTGCATAAACAATTTAAGAGGCTTCACATATACTCTCTATTTTTCTGCTGCTGTGGGCCTGTGAAACACCAGGAATATGACCTGTCCCCTCACTGACACGTTAGCCCATTGCAAATAGTAATGAGCAAATGTGTTGGGAGGAATATTCCAAGCAAATATAAAAATAGAGATCTTAAATTTGAGGTAGGATGTTTGCTTTAGAGAAGCTTCAGATTTAATTAATTCCAATACCTTGAAAGCAGGCAGGAAATCACAAAACATCGACTTTGGTATGTTTTGTGTGTTTAGTCTGCCTGAGGCTTATGCGTGGGGTTTTTAAAGATGCATGGAAATGTTAAACCGCAAACAAGCAAAAGCAGTGAAAAAATAATTCTAAAGAATGTATGTGCTCTGTCTTTTTATTTCCCAATGAGAGAGGTGTTTTAAAATGAACTGTCCATATTTGAGTTCTGCAATTCTTGCCATAACAACTAACCACTGCTAACAACACTGAATATTCAAGGACATTCTTGTACTTTGAGGAGCAATTCTTGCCATAACAACTAACCACTGCTAACAACACTGAATATTCAAGGACATTCTTGTACTTTGAGGACTAGTGTCGTGGTTTAACCCCAGCCAGCACCTAAGCCCCACCCAGCCGCTCGCTCACTCCCCCCGCAGCAGGATGGGGGAGAGAATCAGAAGGGTAAAAGTGAGACAACTCGTGGGTTGAGATAAAGACAGTTTAATAGGGAAAGCAAAAGCTGCG
>NW_008795138.1:572903-578510 GCF_000699145.1 Aptenodytes forsteri | reverse complement strand
ACCCCCAGCCTACTCACTGGTGGGGTGGTGTGAGAAGCAGAAAAGGCCTTGACTCTGTGCAAGCACTGCTCAGCAATAATGAAAACATCCCTGTATTAGCAACACTGTTTCCAGCACAAATCCAAAACACAGCCCCATACTAGCTACTATGAAGAAAATTAACTCTATCCCAGCCAAAACCAGCACAACTAGGTTGGGTAGTTTTAAGCTTAGATCGTTCATATTTTATAGAACAAATATTATAGAGAAAAAAATAAAGTAACCAAACCAAAAGAACAAACACCCAGTCTTATTTCAAACTGATTCTTCTTATGAATCCCTTTTAGAGTTATAATTTTCCTTCTTTATAAGGAAAAATTTTTAATCCAAAATGTTTCTTTTTTTTTGGTTAATTTAAAATGAGTTTCTAAACAGACAAACAAACAGACAAAAAAAACCCCACAAACAACTCTATGCTAAGATGCAGAAGGGAACCCCGAAATTTAGAATTTTCTAAAATCTTTCCATATTGTACTTGGACTATTGGTATTATTTACTAAATTGCATGTATAGAAATTATGAATCTATTGAAAATTATTCACAGACTTACCTCCTAATGAAAAAGTAGTTGTCTGAATTTTGTACAAGGGTATAAATAAAAGGAGGCTAATATAATGTTTCTACCAAGTATCTTGCAATCATGGGAAGTGAAATCATTTTAAGGAGGAATTATCACATTTGCTATATGTTCCATGAGAATAAGAACAACTGTCCCTTTCTGACATTGCCCTACTGGGTGACAGAATATTACGCGATCCTGAAATGCTGTCTGTGACTATTAAACTCTACAATCCTATTCTTACAGGTCACTGAAAACCCTTTGAGATGTTTTGTTATATTTCAGCCACAGACAAATGAAGCAGAAAATGACTGTTAGAGACTTGTCAATTAAAGAAGGAAAAAATCTTCTTTGCCTTTTCTGCCCTTGTTGTGACAGATTTACTTTTGTTTCTCTAATAGAGGATTTTTTTTTTTCATAATTTAAAAGACTGAAGCTTATATGCGGAAATGAAACCCTCAGTTTTGAACAAGGGAATAGAATTTCTACTTAGTACAAGCATAAGAGATTTGCTAAAATATTTTTTCAGTCCTCTCAGTGGTAGTGTTTTACCTCTAAATTGTGTTGCCTGATGCATTAAGGAGTAAGGTACATGTGCTCTGTGCAGTTGCTTTGAATCTTTGACATACAAGTAAGCATTTTAAAAAACATACCTTGGGCCAATATCTATCCACTGCTTATCTTATCGGGACATGCACAATACTAAACTACAATCCACACATGAACTGCAAACAAAAAATACTTGTATGGATGGAGAAAAATACTCCTCTCCTCTCCTCTCCTCTCCTCTTTCAAATTTTCTGAGTCACTAATTTATAACACATTATATTTTTAGTAAATTCTCTCTTCTCCTCTCCTCTCCTCTCCTCTCCTCTCTTCTCCTCTTTCAAATTTTCTGAGTCACTAATTTATAACACATTATAAGCTATTTTTAGTAAAAAAACCCAACAAAATAGATATTGCTAGTGTAACCCATTCCCATGAACTGCAGAAGTAGCTCACAGTTCATTATTTATGTTTTCTTAATATGGAAAAACCCTAAGCTTTCCAGCTTTCCAGCTTTCCAGCTTGGGTGCATAGACTTGGGACTTAGGGCCTAATGATTGAGGTTGGGGTACAGCTTCCATCCTGATTTTGAGCATGGGTTGAATATGATCTCTGTGATATGATCTTTACACTGCTAAGTGCCATGAAATTGTCTGGTTTACCAGTTCCCTTTAGAGTGAAGAGTATTTTTGGCCCCAAGTTCACTCTTACTTGCCATGTCTAAAGAAGAACATTCCTGGAAGTATTTCTTCTAAATCATCTTCGTGCTAGATAACACTGCGGTCACAAGTCCATGTACAAGAAATTTCTTTTCTCACAAAGTAAGGCTTGGGGGATACTAAAAACAGCTACTGCAAGGTCAAGTTTCCATAGTTTCCTACCTGCTCTCCCCTCTACAATGTGTTCCATGCACCAGTGCACCAAAACTGTGTCTAACAGGAGACTATAGGATTCATCAAGAGGAAAAAGTATTCCTTTCCACGTCTGATTATGTGTATTTTCTCATATATGTTTGAAAATACTGTGATACTTTGCAGATGAAAGTCTCACTAGAGAAGTTCCACTGAAAACATGAAGTACAAGTGACAGATTTTAGTCTGTTTTCAAGAAACACAAACTAACTATAAGCAAGAATTACATACACAGTTTTCTCTGCTCTTTCAAAAACCAGAATGGCAGAAAGAAACCTAGTTTCTTGCAACAGGCAACTATCTGTTTCTCCTCACTTCAGCCCATTTCTATCCCACTGAGGTTATGTGGATCCATTATCTATACATATTCTGTATTAAGATATCTGTGTTCTGCATGTTTTTCTATCAGAGTGAGGAAATTATTTAATAATACTGCCTAGAGCTTTCCATTTAAATTTTCATTGCACCTGGGAAAGCTGCTAAGTGAACGAACATTGACTTTCTGAGATAAAAATAAACCTATAGTGCTTTAATTTTTTTGGCAGAGAACCAGCATTTCATAATTTCATCCTTTTAGTTTGTTATGGGCTCTAACTCAACTTTAATGATCTGAGTCAATGAAATGATAAAATCCCAGCTTCACTTCAGCTTTTTTGCTTTTTAATAGTCAGAATTATTGGTTCATACACAGGTTTTCCCATCTGCAGGTCAGACACTGTCAAATTGCTGAGACTAGGGTATGTGTTTGTTACTTCGGCACAAGTGGACAGATAGATTTCTGTATTTGAATTATCAAAAGACTGATGATTGTATTACTAGTGACATAGCAAGGTTCATGATTTTGTCATTTGCAAAAGAAAGATGACCATATGGTCATCTGCCAGGTTTTTTATTTGCTTACTTCTTAGGTACTGTCACCTGTATGTTTAGCACAGAAGAAAGCAGTTTTATCAGAACCAAAATGGACAGTCTGGGAGTGGTGTTTGAGGAACTGATGAACATTTATACAGAGGTGAGGAAAGTGAAGGAGATGATAATTCATTGAATATTACGGTTTGAATTATGCTTGTTTAGCAAATGTGATAGAAATAATGGAAATGCCTAATATTTCAGTTAGATAGAAAAAACAGTTAAGAGGAAAGCATGGAATAAACCTGTTTTGCACTCAAAATTGAGAGGGAAAGTGTAGTTGTCAAAATTTACTTCCCGTGACTCATTTTTTTCCTTTTCATCAAATTAGGGGTAGAGGGGAAGGGTAGGAGTAGAGGGGAAGGGTCACCTCCCTCGCCCTGCTGGCAACCATCTTCCTAATGAAGCCCAGAAGTCTGTTGGCCATCTTTACCACAGGGGCACATTACTGTCTCATGTCCAACTTGGTATCCAACAGGACACCCAGGGCCTTCTTTGCAAAGCTGCTTTCCACCTGTCAGTCCCCAGTGTGTCCAGGTGCATGAGGTTATTCCTTCTCACAGGCAGGACTTTACATTTACGGAGAGGGTGGTCAAACACTGGAACAGGCTTCCTAGAGAGGTGGTCGATGGCCCATGCCTGTCAGTGTTTAAGAAGCATTTGGACAATGCATTTAATAACATGCTTTAACTTTTGGTCAGCCCTGAGGTGGTCAGGCAGTTGGACTAGATGATTGTCCCTTACAACTGAACTAGTCTAGTCTAATCTAGTCTCTTCCATTCCGTTCCATTTCCTTTTGTTGAACTTCATGAGGTTCCTGTCAGCCCATTTCTCCAGCCTGTTGAGGTTCTTCTGAACAGTAACACAAACAACTGATGTATCAACCACTCCTCCCAGTTTTGTATCACCTGCAAACTTGCAGAGAGTGCACTCTGTCCCATCATTCAGGACATTAATGAAGAGGTTAACTGTACTGGCCCCAGTATCAACTCGGGTACACCACTATCAACTTACCTCCACCTCAACTTTGTGCTACCAGTTGCAACCCCTTGAGCCCAGCCATTCAGCCAGTTTTAATCCACCTCACTGTCCACTTATCTAGTCTGCACCTCTAATCTGGCCTTTCAAAGGTAATCAAGAGTGGCCTCACAAAGACATCAGCCAGCTCCTTCAGCACCCGTGGGTGCAACCCATCAGGTCCCATGGACTTGTGTACGTCAAGTTTGTTTAAATGTACTCTAACTTGATCCTCCTCTACCGAGGTTAAGTTCTTCCTTGCTCCAGACTTTCCCACTGGTCTTAAAAGCCTGGGATTCCTGAAGGCTGCTTTTACCAGTAAAAACCAAGGCAAAGAAGGCCTTGACTACCTCAGCCTTTTCAAGGGCTTCTGTCTCCAGGTACCATTCCCATTCAGCAGTGATCACTCAAATTTCCTTTAGTTGCTGTAGAGATCCTTTCTGTTGCCCTTCACATCCCTTGCCATGTTCAACTCCAAATGGGCTTTGTATTTCCTAACCTCATCCCTGCCTGCTCAGAGACATATGCCTCCATATGCCTCCTGGGACATCTGTCCCTCCTTCCACTTTTTGAATGCTTCCTTTGGGGATTTGAATACAGTCAGGAGCTCCTTGTTCAGCCGTGCAGGCCCCCTGCCACCTTTGCTTGGCTTCCTGCACATGGGGATGGACCATTCTTGACCTCAGGGAAGATGATCCTTGAAAATCAACCAGGTCTCCAGAATCCATCCTCTTTCCATGCCTACATCCCCTGGGATTCTTCCAAGCAGGTCCCTGAACAGGCCAAAGTCTTCTCCACTTCTAACTGGAACTTCCTTTCTTGCAACTTGTGTCCATTTTCTCCTGTCTTATTATTATCCATCTCCAAAAAGAGTCTGGTGCATCTTCTCTACAATTCCCAATAAGCAGTTGTTGACAGCTTTTTGTTCTCCAGGCTGAACAAGCCCAGTTCCCTCAACTCAGCCTTTCCTCATACATCATATGCTTCAGTCCCCCTTACCTTCTTGGTGGCCCACCCCTGGGCTCACTCCAGTATACCAATGTCTTACTTGGAGTGGGGAACACCAAACTGGACACAGCAGTCCGAACATAGTCTCACAAGTGTCAAATAGAGAAGAGAAATCATCTACCTCAACCTGCAGGCCACACAGCCCAGTATGCACTTACCATTCCTTGCTGCAAAGCAAAGTATGAAGGAAAGAGTTAGCAGCATGGGCAACAAACAGGAGGATCAGGAAGCTGTTGTGCAGCTGGAAAACTATGATATAGTTGCAATCACAGAAACATGGTGGTATGACTCGCACAACTGGAGTGCTGCAATGGATGGCTATAACCTCTTCAGAAGGGATAGGCAAGGAAGGAGAGGCAGTGGGGTAGCTCTGTATGTTAGGTTGTGTTTTGACTGTCTAGAGCTTGATGATGGTGATGAAAGGATTGAGTATTTATGGGTAAGAATCAGGAGAGAGGCCAACAAGGCAGGTATCATGGTGGGAGTCTGTTACAGACCACCCAACCAGGATGGAGAGACAGATGAAATATTATATAAGCAGCTGGGAGAAATCTCATGATCACTAGCCCTTGTTCTCATGGGGGACTTCAACTTACCAGATGTCTGCTGGAAATACAA
>NW_008795138.1:563043-571020 GCF_000699145.1 Aptenodytes forsteri | reverse complement strand
CTGAAAGGAGGTTGTAGCGAGGTGGGTGTCGGTCTCTTCTCCCAAGTAACAAGTGATAGGACGAGAGGAAACGGCCTCAAGCTGTGCCAGGGGAGGTTTAGATTGCATATTAGGAAAAAATTCTTCACCGAAAGGGTTGTCAAGCACTGGACCAGGCTGCCCAGGGAAGTGGTTGAGTCACCATCCCTGGAAGTATTTAAAAGACATGTAGATGTGGCACTTAGGGACATGGTTTAGTGGTGGACTTGGCAGTGTTAGGTTTACAGCTGGACTTGATGGTCTTAAAGGTCTTTTCCAGACTAAATGATTCTATGAGTCTAAGATTCTACTGGTCCATTTGGCAATATCCTTCCTCAGTAACTGCTGTTATGAACAGTGAAATAGGTGAAGTACTCAGGCTCCAAGTAGAGAAAACTACCCATGTTCTTTATTACTTTTAAACTGAGGGACCTAGACCACACCCATGAGGGCAACATCAGACAGGCCAAATGCTAAAATCAGGGTGACATAACTGTAGTCAATTTGTCATAATGGGCTCTGGATCAGGAGCTGCTCATAGATCTCTGATCAGGAAAGAGTTGTATAAAACAAGGGCAGGGCATCCTGTACTCTGCCAGATCAGCTAAGACTGTCATCAGGAAGAGGTTTATGGTGATCTCCAGTGGCCTGCAGCATGACTATGCTTTGCCTCTCTGGGTGGAGTCCCCAGAGTTTACCTTTCTGGATGTGTTCCCACATTAAGGCAACAGCTAATGAGCAATGTGATTTGCCAACTTTTAGAGGCTGTTGCATTCGGTGGACATCAGGATGCAAGGGATTTCTCCAACATTGATCAGTTAGAACTGACTTTGGTGGTCTCGAAGGCACAGGGGGCAATTGGGGATGTTTCAGACTAATTAGGCAAAAATGTGGTTGGTTGATTGGTTGGTTGGTTGGTTGGTTCATGCCTGGTCCAGACCTATTTTGTACTGCCCTAGTGATTCAGTAATGCTCAGACTTGGTGTTAATGTGCATGGAACCATAACTTTAGCCTCATCAGTGCTTCCCCTGACCCTCTCCAGTGGGAAAACCAGCTTTCCTGGAGCTCTAGGGGCTAAAAATATTTGCTCCTAATAGATACTTCTAGGCTCCTAATAGATACTTCTCTTTAGGCTTATCACCTTGCTCCACTTATGCTTTTGCCATATGAAGAAACTTTTTTGAACTATGCTGAAGACTAATTCACCATATGACAAGAGATCAGATCATACTTGCATTGCCAAGGAAAAAAATGTTATGAAAGAGAAAGCTTAATGCAACACTTTGTAATCATATAGGCAATACAGAGAGGGGCTATGTTGCTTCAGTTCTTTCAATGAAGCACTCTGCTGTAATTTCTGCTTCACAATATCCTGTTACTAAAAATTTCATAAACAAGGGCTGGGGGCTTTTCCCCTTGACTTGTAAGTAACCTTTCACCAGTGAGGTTGTATGCAGGAGCGAGGACTGTGCACCATTGAGTGTGTTTGATCTTCAGATGATAGAGTTAAATCCTAAAATCCATTTTTCTGCAGCCACTGGAAATCATGCATTCAGCCCTTGCAGTCAGTACCTGCATTTTCAAAATTAGCAAACATTTTGAGATAGCTACACAGACATCAACAGCTTGTGCGTCTAATATGTGTCTTTCATTGAGTGGTATTTTATTTTTAGCAGGCTAAGATAGCTACACAGACATCAACAGCTTGTGTGTCTGTGTCTTTCATTGAGTGGTATTTTATTTTTAGCAGGCTATTCTTTTCTCCTTTCAGAAATAGAATTTCAACACAGAAGTCATAAAGACTCCCCATCTGACAGGTGCAGACACCTGTGCACTTACACATTCATGCATACATGTGCTTAACACACGCTATGCACACCGCATACAAATTTTTCTCATTCAAATATGAAACAGAAAAGAACATCAGCAGGGATGTCTCTCAATAATTAGCTATTACTGAACACAGCATTAGGCTTTCCCAGAGCTTGCTCATGGATAATTCTCATCTACTTTGCAAGCGTATGAGTTCTCCAGTAATTTCCCACTATGTTTTTGTGCACATGCATTCTTTAAAATGAGGGAAGAAACAGGCTTTTTGGGGTCCATTTAACAGATTCATATTTGAGGAATCAAATATTTGCAAGTAGAATGGCTGACAGGTTCAATTTCCATTTCAAATTCAAAGTCAGCTTCATTCTTATTGAATAAGTATTGATGTTCTGCAGAGAAATTCTAATCAGAATGTTCCTGACAAAGGAAAGGAAATTGAGTGTAGAAGTGAGGCTCTGTGAAAGAAGATAGGATATTTAGTGCCTCCTCTTTTTCTGAAGAGGAATATACTTTTCGGAGCTTTGAGCTTGATGTCCAAGATTCTTCTTCAAAGTCTATGAAAATAAATACTGACATTTTGGACACTTTTCTTGTTATCTAGGTTTTGTAGTAGTGACATACTTCAAACTACAATGTCTATTATAACTGTTGGAGTCATGAATACTTTTATGAGATTTAAGGCCAATCCTTAAATCTAATCTCCTTTTTCCAGGAGCTTAGCATAAGACCTGGAAAATACTGGGAATTCTTGTTTAATACTGGAAGAAGATGTAGGCAATTCACAGAGGTCAGAGTGAGAAGGGACCACTAAGATCAACGGGGTTTGGTCATGGAGTCAAGCTGCTGCAGAACTTGCGCCTTGTGACAGATGGAGTCCTGATCAGCCTCACCTATCTGCTTAGGGCAGGGCATTATTTCAGACGACTTCCAGAGGTCCCTCCAAACCTAAATTTTTTCTTGATACTATGATAATCAATGAAAATAAATCTAGAGTACAGAACCCAGCAGCTTCCAACTCTGCACACCTGGTCTGCATCCTGGCTCCATATCAAGGTAAATTTTGGGCATGCTTCACTCCTTCCTCCATTTCCTACCTTTCCAGTTTCCATTTGTAAAGACCTTGTGAAAGCAACAGTGTGATCCAACAAGTTCCAGCTTGTCAGGAGCACAGAACTAGAAGGTTTGTTTAGTAGAACGAGGTTTGTCTGTTGACTGTTGCCTTAATGTAATATATTTCCATTTTTCTATCTAAAAAATACGACAAATCACCTTCCCAGCGGCTGTGGCTACATGGTATTTGTAATCATGGTCAGCAGCAAAGAAGTAAAAAGACTCCACCTCTCCCCCCCTCCCCCCCAGAGGGCTTTATGAATGGACTTTTATGAATGTTGTTAGCTTTCCAGCTACAAGACATTTTAAATGATGGATGAACAAAAGCATCATCTGTGCAAACACTGGGATGTTTGAACCCAGAGGAAGGTTCAATAATTAGTCATGCAGAATATTAGTAATGCCCTTTGGTCATATTCCAAGTTCCTCCCGGATTACAACACAGTGTCACAAATCATCAGCTGCTGCGACTGGTATTTTCACAGAGGAAAAGCTTCCTGGTGGTAGTACTGAACCTTGGAATAATATTTAACTCTGCTTCTTCCCTAAAAACTGATAGTATACAGTGACCATTTCATTCAGCAAACAACTTTTTCTGCTTATGCTTCCGGAAAATGAACTGGTTTTTTTTCCTCTTTCCTTTCCAATCCTGTTATCCCTACAGAACTGACTGTGTTCAGCAATAGAAAGCGAGATAGTTTTCTACTGTTTGTATTATCAGCATAACTATGAACAGTTAAATATGCACAGCCCTCTCTGTTATAGCTTCAAACGAGTACTAAGATGCACCTTTCCAGCCCCACTGTGGGCCCTAGGCTACACGGAGGGAGGTAAATGAGGGCAGGATTTGAAAGCAATGCTTTGTCTTTCCCAGTTGTACCCAAAGGAAGCATTTGCCCAGCGGAAAGGTTTTCAGATGATATTGTGCATGAAAGAAACAGCATAGTTTAGTTTCCAGACTCCAGGAAGGTTTGTAGAACAGACGCATAAATAAAAATGACCTTTCAGTCAGCAAACTAAGAAAATTTGATCTGGAAATCATTGGGATATAACAAATGTGGAACTTTATGCTACTGCTTTTTGCAAAAGCACTTTTAAAGTAGGACTGCAATTTAAGTCATTCATTCTGAAATAGAATTAGACTGTAGGGACAGTATAGAGATAAAGGTTATGTAAAGAGCAGTAGAAAAAAATAAAATGTCTTTCTCTTCAGCTTTAAGGTTCTCCAGCAACTAGCAGATTTCACAGTTACTGTTATTGACAGCAAAGGCCCATATGGCATTAAAGATACCAACACAGTGCTGCACATTACTCAACAAAAAATCCTATTCACCTAACATTCTACCTTTAAACTGGATCATTGTGCACTTAGTATCACTTCAAGATAAAAAAAAGCAGTTTGGGCAGACAGGTTTAAAGTGGAACTCAGTCAAGCACACTTTCCTGGGTAAATCAGGCTAACTTCAATGCACATGTAGCTGAAACCTCCTGTGTTTAAATATTGGCTCTGTATGGCAAAGCATTCTGGCTGTGACTTCAATTGTCTGTTTTAAAACACAAGACTCCTGCAGAAAAAAGATTATTTAGTTAGCTAAATAAAGTGCTTATTGAAAATCCAAAGAAATCATTTGTGTGATAAATAAGGTTGCTTATTACCAAGCTAGGATGATTATAGCTTTTTTATGAAATTTTAATTACATTATGTGGCTGCTCAAATATTGGTTTTGAACATTAATCAGGTTACTTGGGAAGCATTTCATGGAACGGAAAATAAAAATGAAATGGCTTATTTACTTATCCCAATGTATTAAAAACAAAATTCAGCAGGGAAATCATGAAAAAGCCATCAGGGAGAAAGTACTGCCTAAGAGTGTTCACAGTCAATAGAAGTCTGAAACAAATTTTCACTTGAATGATTCGCCAGCATTGACTCGGTAGTATCTCCATGCTCCAGATAACACAGTATCCTTAAAAAGCCATGTGTATAATTTTATAGGTAAGTTTATAGCCTGAAGCATTCAGATATTTTACATGTTTAGGAAACCATAAGATATTCTCATGTTACTAGATAAACAAGGTGTCTACCAATTTTGTTATTAAAAAAATAAAGCTATTCATGGGTTCTGAAAAGTCAATAAAAATTCTTGGTCAGAAAGAGAGTCTGCAGTGAGGAAAGGTGAGTATAAGTCTGCATTAACTAGACAGATACGGATTGACGCTGACCTGATGTGACAGGTCCCATGTTTTGCCATTGCATATGTTTCCTGTCTCGGTGATTTATTTCCTGTGGTAAATTGCACAGGACAGAGATGTCGCCAGAAGTCTACTGCATTATTTCATTTTATGTTTTTATTAGCCTTCAGAAACATTCCAGATTTGTATTAACACTGCTGTCTGAAATAGCAATTCCAGTGCATTATCTCTACATACAGTTTTACTACATACAGATCAGCACTGATGGTGGCAAAAGCCTCCTGATGGCGCTTCATCATTTACATCCATGAACTCACAGCTGTATTCAACAGAGCCTTTAAAGAGATGCAGGCAAGCATCTCTTCTGTACTGCATGACGAAAGACAGTACTAAATGTGAGCTAGTTCTGCTTTTCCCTTACCCACAAATGGAGTGATGCGGAAAAAAAGAAGCCTTTTCCCTTCCCTTTCTCCCTCACAGAAGCTGAATGAAGGCCCAGCAGACTTCTGCCCAGTCAGCCCAGGAGCTGCAGCTTACTAGTTTCCTCAGGCCCAGAAGGAAGAGGGAAAGGACAAAAACGAGACAGCAGATGCCGTGTCGCATTTCTGTCCATGTATGAAAAAAACATGCCTTGCATCTTGAAGGTGGTGGAGTGATACACATGCTATTCACTCATCAGGAGCCCCAGAAGCTGTTGCTTTACTCAGTTACCTTCACACCACACCCTTGGACATCCTTTTCCAGCCAAGGGCTTCATTTAGAAACTCTCCCGTACAATATTGTTTGTACTAAAGGAATGGGGTAATGCGAAGTACAGTCAAGAATACAGCTAGTCACTTTAGAGTATTTTGATTTTAACATAAAAGAGGGTTTTTTAGCTTTCTTGGGTAACTAGCTATGCAAAGGTGATTGTGGGTCACCAAAGGTGATGAGAAAAATAATAATAAGGAAAGTATCATAAATTTTCTTGCACGATAACATCTAAACTTTATCAAAGTTATTTCTTAAGGCACGTCTGTAGTTTTATTTCGAACTAGTTGATATTTGTATGCAAATAGTATCTTTTAATGAAGAAATTATAGCACTACATTAGACTGTTTGGCAATGAGGATTCCCCGTTATTACAAGCATTGTTCTCAAGCCCTTTAAATGTAATTCAATGTTCCTCCCAAAAGCATTTTAATTGCATTGTACAATATATACCCTATCAAGATAAAATATTTCAATTTATTAATAATAATTTCAATACTAATATCTGATATGATCTGTGGTATTTCTTTTCCCTTCTGACAAGACAAAATGTCTGAGAAGAGAAAAAACAAAGTAGAACAATCTGGAGTTCGGAAAATCAGGTAAAATTTTGAATCTGAATATTTTTCTTGCAATGAAGGATAAAATAGCGTGAAAAACCAAGGGAGAACCCAGGTACCCTAAGCATGCTTTAAACAACCATTGAACCCAGAAAACCCTGGCTATTTAATCTCTATCCAAAGGCTGACTGTGAGCTGTCTGTTTATCTAGATCAAAATATCAATTAGATGATCACTTTGAAACGGCTGTCCAAGGTTACATTTTCATTAAATATCAGCTTAGACCTTCTCTACTGTTAAAGATAGTGGTGTTCAGGATTGGACATTTGTATCATGAAAGCATGAATATAGTCTAAATATACAGCAGGGATAGTGTATATATGAATCTCCAAAGACATAAATTCATTTTGCATCTAATTTATACAAATTGCCTTAAACTGGCTTTGTAAATATTCATCCTGCCTAAGAAGCCTTACCTAGCTTTAGTGACAAAGAAAAAGAAAAACTGCTTTGTGCCCATCTATGTAAGTTTGTCTCCTTAGTGGAATTTTAACTCCCAAAATGAATTTTGGATTCAGTGAGATCCAATAAAAATTTTCTTGCTTTTGTTGGTTTGTTTTTAGTCTGAATTGTTTACTTGGGTATGTCAAGCAAACTCCCCATACTTACCTGAATTATTAGCATCCAAAATTTGGATCCCAAGAGAAAAAAAGTTTTGAGCTCTTATGTGTATGTGTGTTTCAGCTTTTCAGCTAGCTCTTTAGCCAAAATGAAACATGGTAAATCTTACAAGGAACACAGTAAAATAGATTTGCTGAAGACTGCTGAGGGCTATGCAGCATTTCTTAACTTCTGAAGACACCGTTAGAGATAATACTTGTTCCATTGCATTTCACCTGAGTATGTCTTAAATTAACTTTGAATAGTGGAAGACTGAGGGAAAAGAGAGACTTTCAAAGAAAATTAAATTTTCAATGCAAGGACCACCCAGGTCCAAGAACATCCACATTTCTGTATTTTGCACTTTTTAAAGTTCAACTGAATAAGAATTGAGTAAGAATATTTTATGTTCATATAATTACATAATTATTTTGTTTTATAATACCTTTCATTCTAAAGAATCCCATAAAACTTCAATATCCCTACAAAGGAACTGGGAGATATTTTGCTGAAGGATACCAGAGTATAGCTGGAGAGCAAATAGCCTTTTGTCAAGTCAAAATTTCAGGATTTAAAAAACTGCATCTCCAGTCTTTTCCTCTCATTATGTTAGTGACCAGTGAACTCAGATGAATGAGAAAGACTCTGTTTCATAGAATCATAGAATCGTAGAATAGATTGGGTTGGAAGGAACCTCTAAAGCTCATCTAGTCCACCCCCCCTGCCATGGGCAGGGACATCTTCAACTAGAGCAGGTTGCTCAGACCCGTCCAACACCTGACCTGGAATGTTTCCAGGGATGGGGCATCCGCCACCTCTCTGGGCAACCTGTGCCAGTGTTCCACCACCCTCAGC
>NW_008795138.1:560975-562561 GCF_000699145.1 Aptenodytes forsteri | reverse complement strand
GCAGGGCTGCTCTCAAACCCTTCATCCCCCAGCCTGTATTGGTACCGGGGGTTGCCCCGACTCAGGTGCAGGACCTTGCACTTGGCCTTGTTAAACCTCATGAAGTTCACACGGGCCCACTTCTCACGCTTGTCCAGGTCTCTCTGGATGGCATCCCGTCAGCTTGGTGTCATCTGCAAACTTGCTGAGGGTGCACTCGATCCCACTGTCTATGTCATTGATGAAGATATTAAACAGTACCGGTCCCAATACGGACCCCTGCGGGGTGCCACTCGTCACCAGTCTCCATCTGGACATTGAGCCATTGACCACATTATTTGTTTGATTCATGTTATGTGTAGTTTAGCCTAAGTCTTCTTCATCCCAAACAAAATTCATAACCAAATGTTTATTTACTGCTCTGAGAGGAAAGGAAAGGAATTTGCAGCCTCTCCTGTTGGAAATATTCCACCTTGGATAAGTAATGAACCCTTCCCTTGAAAAGGCACTTGAGCCCTTGCTTCCACTAGTAGCCCAGGACAAGGCTGTAGCTGCTGAGGCTTAATCTATCTTCAGGGTTAATCTCCTTTCTCTGCACTATTGAGTGTTTGACTGTACATATTAACTAGGAAAAAAATCAACAAGAGAGAGATTGTCAGAATTTATTGGAAAAGGAGGAATCACTCACTCCCTTCTCTAGCTTTTATTTTGATATAAAACCTAGTCTTTGACTTCAAAATGTTCTTACTATAACTGGTTTATCAGTGTGGTGGGTTGACCCTGGCCAGCAACTAACCACCCACCCAGTCGCTCATCCACTCATCTCCCACCAGGATTTGGGAGACAGTTCAAAGAGCAAAAGCAAGAAAACCTTTGGGTCAAGATAAAGACAATTTAATAAGTGAAGGAAAGAGAACAAAACACAAAGGATGAAAAGGCAATAGCTGCACACGCCCACAAGGAGACTGATGGCCAGCCATTCTCCGAATATCTCTGATGTCAGCTGTCCCGGCTGTGTCCCCTCCCAGCCTCTTGCCCACCCCCAGCCTACTCGCTGGGGAGGCAGTGTAAGAAACAGAGAAAGTCTCAATGCCGTGCAAGCACTGTTCAGCAATAGCTGAAACTAGTGTGTTATCAACACTGTTTTAGTCTCAAATACAAAACACAGCACCATGGGCTGCTATGAAGAAAGTTAACTCCATCCCAGCCAGACCCAGTATAATCAGCTAAAGCAAGAGATCTCAATTTTTATAATTCAGCATTTCCCAATGGAAAAGCTGGTTTACTGGAAAAATTCCCAAATTCCCAACCAGCTGTATACTAATACATCTGTTCTAAAAAGTTCCATGTACATGAGAACAAACCTTGATTTCCTTCTAAGGAAACCACACAAAGTAAAGTGTGTGGATTTTAATTTATTTACTCTGAAGTGACAAAATTGCTCAGTTGAGTTCACTTAGATTGAAAAACATCATTCCCTAGAATCTAGGTTTCCAAAATTTGTAGACTATGCTACTAAATAATACTAAATAATAATTGGTGAATGGAGTTACATCCAGTTGGCGGCCGGTCACGAGCGGTGTTCCCCAGGGCTCAGTACTGGGGCC
>NW_008795138.1:557100-560238 GCF_000699145.1 Aptenodytes forsteri | reverse complement strand
AGAGTGGTGAAACATTGGACCAGGCTGCCCAGGGAAGTGGTTGAGTCCCCATCCCTGGAGGTGTTTAAAAGACGTGTAGATGAGGCGCTTAGGGACATGGTTTAGTGGGCATGGTGGTGTTGGGTTGACGGTTGGACTCGATGATCTTAGAGGTCTTTTCCAACCTCAATGATTCTATGATTCTATGATTCTATTCTATGATTCTAAATTATGTCTTTCAGGATGTTTCTCATTGTGTTGTATTCTCAATAGGTGGACATGAAAACTAAGGAAAAAATAAGGAAAATATAAAACCATAGGACTATATATTTAGAAGAAATGCACTTAAATTAGTAGGTTGCTCAGCTTGCCAGGGTATTTTGATTATTTCCTATCCTTCTGTTATTTGTTGCTATATTCTTCACTATATAACTCAGTGTTCTGCAAACTCAGTATGATCAGCGTGTTCTTCCAGTAGATATATTACAGAAGAGAATATTCTTTAAAGAAGACAAAACAAAACAAAACAAAAAAGTCCCTCATGCTCAGAGAGCTCTGGGAGGTTACAAAGGGAATATATTATAAATAAGAAATAAGCACCAGATATAGAAATGAAGTTGCAAACAGCATTTTCAAATAAGTGATTTGGAGCTATGTAAGGAGAGATACCTAAACTGGAATTAAAATTGAAGGAGCTACAGTAACATTCAGATCCAGTAAAGGTCACATTTAGAGCTGCTCTTTGGGCTATGCTTAGAGGTTTGGAAGCCAGTAGAGTTACACTCCTGTAAAACCTACGTGAGAGGGAATCACATTACACAGAATATGTAAGTAATGCAGTATCAATACTAAAACAGAGCAGGACCCCCGTCCTCCTTAATTTAAAAGCTGGTCTTTTTACTTCTTCACGAATAGTTACACTGTGGATCCACCTTCTTCTTCTCTTTCCTTCACCTGGGACATTCCCTATGTTTCGTTTGCCTTTCACAAGAGCCCTGTGTGCTGCACATTCACCCTGTGCATTTGCTGAAAGACACAACTTGTTTTAGTTGTTCAGATATTTGAATCACAGAGGACCTTTCTATGGCACCTTCAAATCCTACTCTTCATATGAGAGAAACTTATCTCTGATATCCTTCCTTGTAACATTTGCCTCTTCTTTTTTTTTTTTCCTTGAGTCTAATGCAATTGTGCTGTTTGCTTTGCCTCCCTCTGGATTTTGAATAAGATTTCCAAACATTCCCAAACAACTTGGTAAGGTCTCAGTCCCATTGAAATTCAATAGAAGGTAAGCACTTCAGTATCTAAAGATGTTTTGTAAGTGGTATTCCTTTTTAAGCTATTTTCAAAAATAGTGTGATGCCTCTGAGACAGGAGAGCTGTGCGCCATGGTGACTTACTTCCTAGGCTAGATCTTTATCATTAGGCTAATAAAATATACTAATGCAACAATAAAAGCCAGGATAAGTTTTCAAACACTTTTAAGTCCTATATCATAGAGCCAAATAAATTGCTAATCTGAAATAGTGCTTAGCCCGGAGAAGTTTCTTCTCTGAGATTTTCTCTCAGTTGGTTTAGACGTCCTAGCATCCCACTGATACGACAAACCTGGACATCTCTGTCTCTCCCATTTCACATTTAGAGGGTCTCAGGTGCCTAAATCAACATTTTTAATTCTGCTCCAGAATCAGCACATTGGTTTTGCAAAGTGACATTCAAATCACTTCCATTTTGTTCTCCTGTGGAGTAGCCTCATTTCCATCTTTAAGTTGCCTACTCTGAAGTATCTATTATCTATTTCAACATCTCCTACAAGCTGCTTTTCAAGTAGAAGAGTCATTGTATTTCCTTGAACCAATTTTTCAACAGAAATTGCTTTTAAATTATTCTTGATTATTCCATGAAACTTTCTGACAAAAAGAAACATTGATGTAGTGTGCCTAAAACATTGGCTTTGAGAATATTTTAGCTGAAAATGAACAAATTCAAAGAGTGAAAAGGGTAGCGTCTAGGAGAAGGGAGACATGCAAGGACAGAGGGGATTAATCGAGATTCACATTGAAGTAGGTGTTGTCCTATTTACTAATTCCATTCCAAATTGTAAGTGTTTCTTGAAAATGTCATTAGTTTTCATCTGTCATTGTATTTGCTCCATTTGTCTAAACAAGAAGGTGGAAGGAAATGAAAATAAGATTATAGCTTATGATAAAGCAGAAAAAAATCCAAGACCATTGTGCCTGGTCACATGTTAAAGATTCATATTTGATCCTGTGAGTTAGGTGGAGTGTTGACAGCTATTAGACAAACTTATTTCAAGAAAATAAACAAAAAAGTTGAACAAAACGGTCTTAATAGCTTTTTATGTTACCCTAAGCTTCTAAACACCTTCCCAATGTTCTATCATGGTGAGTTCTTGTGGCTTCAGATTTGAAGGGGCTGCACGTGTTACCTTTTAAATTTCCTTTCCTAGTGAAAGATGAGGCAGCTACCAGCTCAATACATTGTATTTATCGGAGTAGTGGACATTTTTCCAACAGCAATACTTTACTGGGTCTCTAGTGTGGTAGTCATTCTCCTTGTATAAAAGAAAGAGAAAATATCTCTTTCACTTACTCACTCACTCAAATGGAAAGGGAACTTTCTTCATTTACGTTCTCTAGGTAGCATAGGATGGATACACTCATTGTAACCTAGTCAGAAAGAGCAAACAGTGCTGGTGATTGCGTGTATGCTTCTTCTTAATCATGTAATTTATCACTCTTGTAGTAGTTAGATTTTAAACCAGCGTCACTTCCTGATCCTCAAGGACAACATGAAGACTTATCCCTTTAGATATATCTCTTATATTACATTACTTTGTTGAAAGGACACCTATTTTCTGTATAAGAATGATGATTTTTTTTTAGAAATCATGGTTGTTTTTAATTTGAGCTCCTTTATTACACATGCATTTGCTTTTGATATACAGTCATTCGCTGTACCTCTACTGAAAGCAGTTGATTTAATAAACTTATTTTTATTTTCTGAAGAAAACATCTTATCAAACCAGAGAAAGCAAAGCCCTTGAAAGGCTTGCTTAGTTTTCTGCAGCATGTCTGTCCTGGTTTCGGCTGGGGTAGAGTTAATTTCCTTTCTAGTAGCTGGTACAGTGCTGTGTTT
>NW_008795138.1:434104-556654 GCF_000699145.1 Aptenodytes forsteri | reverse complement strand
TGTGGTGCTCAGTTGCCGGCTGAGGTTAAACCACAACAATGTCATAGAAGTAAAATGCCAGGCCATCTAGCACTCCTATCGACTCTACTGCATCAAACCATTGTGGGCAAGCATTCGATCCTTAGCAGAATCACTTTAGCAGGTACTGAATGGAGCTGTTGGTACTACTTTTGCTGGGAAATTCAGTCTGATCACATAGTATAGGGAGGTAGAGGTCAGATCGCATGTGGCTATCTTTAGCATTTCAATTCCTTTCATTGTGATTCAATTTAAATCGCATGCTTAATTCCACACTCCTTGTTATTTCAGTTTTTGATTGTGTTCTGTGTTGTAACTTGTGTGGTCTTTTCCTGATAATAAGGACCTATTCCATGTAGATTTGATACAAGAATCAATTCAGTATTAGTTAGTCAATTATCGATGAAAAAAGAATTAAAAGAATCTTGGCTTATACAATAACAACTTGCTTATATCTTCTTCCAAAATAAGATTTACTGTGAAGATAAAAGGGCAGTATTTTATGACACTAGAATTTCTACAGAAAACTTAGTGTTTCAGCAGATTTTCCACGTAGTAAGGGTTTTCTTTGTTTCCCTACCTTCCCATTTTTCTGTTACAAGCTCTTTAATTTTTCTTCTATCATAACTTCACTCATTCTTATAGCTCAGTTCAGGGATGTGTTCAGTATTTATAGCTATATTTCTTATTGTGTGTTAAATTTAAATGGATTTTCTATAAATTCCCAAACTCTGTACAGGTTTGTTCAGATTATTTACATTCTTGTCTGAACAGTCTTCTTACTTTTTGCAGGGCTTATGTTTAAGTGGATACCGAACAGATAAAAATATATGAACAGACTTTCAAAGATGCTGAACAGCCAAAGTTTCTATTGCCTTCAACAGGAGCTTTGTGCAGGATCTTTAAAAAATGTGTCAATAGAGTCCTAGTTGAAGAAGTGTTTTAGTACAAGTTATTTAAAATTTCAAGACTGTACAGAGGTAGTATCTGAATGTTAAGATATTCAGATAAGTGACTTCTGTATTTTGAGAAAGTGGGTGAAGCAGTAGATGTCTTCTGCAACTATGGTAACCACTAGAAATGGAATGGTATTTTATTTATGTGAAGTTGGAAGCTGGATGGGTTTTTACTGTGTATGTGTAAAATAAGTTAGTGTTATTGATAGACCTATTCTTGACATCTTTTTGTTGTTCATATTGTTTCTCTCCATTTTGTGGCAGCCCTTGACAACCAAAATTGGTTTTGCTTCATCCATCCTTCATATCAGAGAAATAAAATAGTGAGTACTGACATGTCCAAGACAAGTTTATCTATGTGATATCACTTCTCTTTCATTTTGATCTGTCACTTTGTTTTCATTCCGCACTCATCTTCACTCGCAATGAAGAGATACACATAATGCAATAGTTCTGCTGACTGAATGCAGAAAGCTAAGTTTTGTCATCAGTTATGCCATATCTAGCTTGAATGATGAAACACATTTGAAAACATGATTTGAACTCCATTTTAAAATGTTTTTTCTAAATGTGTTTCATGTGCACACTGCTTACTTAAATACTACCCATTCATTGGTTTTGGCTTGATGTCAGTCTATTTATGTCAGGTGAATTGTTAAAATTGTTGCCTATTGTTGAAGTCAGAGGAATTGCTATATATTTCACACTACCTATGACTATTTCTTTATTACACCTGCAGTCTCTAAGTCTGAATTTTGAGAATGGAACAATTGCTAACTGCATGTTTGTGAGAGTGTTGGGGGGGGGGGGGGAAGGGGCAGAGAGCAAGAGAGAGAAATCTGACCTACTATGCACTATACCTGACTGATTGTAAGTTAACTATTCCAACTAAATTTCTCATCAGTGAAGATCTCCAACTAAATTTCTCATCAGTGAAGATCTCCAACTAAATTTCTCATCAGTGAAGCTCTTTTTCTTTTATGACACTAACATCATCATGATCATCAGTATTGTTCGTAGGAACCTTTGCAGAGAATTCAGCAAGAACAAGTGAGACTTTGAAAGCATTTAGAAACAGGCTTACATTTTGCCATTTGTTCCTACTGCATGTATTCACAGAGTCAGATTCAAAGTGATTGTTTTATCCTTTTTATATATTAACGTGGGGACATACAAAATGAAGTTGGTCATCACAAAATCATCAGGTATATTCTCAAAATTTAGATTACATTAGCATCAGTCATTAGTAATCAGTCTCTGTATTAGTGAAAATCATTATACTAGATGTAAAATGACTAGTTTGTGCCATTATATTATATTATATTAGGAATTCATAGCATAGCAGAATGTTATCATATCAGATAGGGTGTACACCCAGGAAAAAATTAAAATGTTTCATCAGAAGTGGCTTAAAGAGAAGTTGACCAAGTTACAACATTAAGGGTGGAGAATGACATACAGTAGGAAGGTTCCTTTGCAACAAGTTGCGTTTTGTTGATTTTTTTCAATAAAGTTGAACTTTCTGCTATAATCTCATGTGGGCATGAATGTTTATATTTCACTTTACATTCAAGTGAATGCAAGTACGATTTTGTGACACAGATCACTTGAATTCTAGAAGAAAGACAGGTAGAAAAGCAGACAGATGTTCCAGGTAATTTAAGCAGAAAACAGTAGCATTTATTTCCCGCTGTATGAGAACATAATCAGGGAAACACAGTAAATGCTTAAGCAAAACTTTGTTATCCCTGGTCTTGCTCATATTTAAGCCTTTTGTTTAAATATAAACACAGGAGTTAAATAAAATACTGATGATTATTGTATCATCATTAGACCACTCCTCTTGGGATTTTTGCTGTTGCATAGAATCATAGAATCATAGAATCATTAAGGTTGGAAAAGACCTCTAAGATCATCGAGTCCAACCGTCGACCCAACACCACCACCCACTAAACCATGTCCCTAAGCGCCTCATCTACTCGTCTTTTAAATACCTCCAGGGATGGGGACTCCACCACTTCCCTGGGCAGCCTCTTCCAATGTTTAACCACTCTTTCAGTAAAGAAATTTTTCCTTACATCCAATCCTTTTGGCTCTATGGGTGCGTTATCTAAGTCACTTACACTACATTTTACCTTCTAAGGAAGGCAAAAGAACAGACACACGACCTAAACATTCATCAAGCAGAGAAGGTAGCTGCCTGCGTGCTTCTGGACTTACTTCATGAGGTCCACTGTGTAAATCTATAATGGGTAGCAGATTGAGCACGTGTAAGAAACAAAGCAACATTTATGTCACCTAATGACCATTATTTTTCATTACGCTTTGTTTTAAAAGGTCTGGATGGTATAAATGAAAGAAAAATAAGTTTAAGCCTCTGTCTGAACACTAGGTTGTATTGCTGTTCATTTATTGTATCAATTAACTTCAAGTTTTAAACAGGAGTGAGGGAGCTATATCGGCAATCAGTTCTCCCTCTTTGCCTCTTTAATAACTATCTTTTCACTGATAATATTTTTGCAATGCAAATGTTTCCTTGAGCTTTAGTTTGCATTTTTGGAAAATATTGTTGACTTTTCTTTTTCCAGTTTATTCATGTCGTGTTTACTTTAGAAAATGCATCAGGGATGTTTTTCTATCACACAAGAACTATACTGATGAACATTTTACATTTGTGGACATTTACCATTGCTGCCAGGATTGGCAAGGAGAACTAGGGGTTTTTAACAGTTTTCTTTAAAATGGAACAAGGACTTCCATATGCATGGTGTTAGAAAAGGAAAAAAAAGTCATCTAGATGAGTCCTATTGCAGTAGTCATCCTGTAGTCTGCTAGTTTGCTGGAGGTGTTCTTGGCAATGCAGAGCCATGCGTTTTGCCTGTATTTGTTAAAAATACTTTGAAAGAAATGGAAGCACTCTAATCATTAAAGCCTAATTTCTGCAAGCACCAGGTGTGAGGCACCATGTGATGAAAAACATATTCCATATTTCCAAATGTCATGAGCTCCCATGATACAAAGTTCAAGTAATATCATCTGTGGCTTTAGCTGATGACAGAAACCCATACAGGAAACTTTGTAATTGCTGCTACCTGGGTGTTTTGATAACACGTCAGGAATTACAGAAATTATGTATATGTATGCAAACCCACACACCTTTTTTTTTTGTGTGTGTGTGTAGTTTTTGTGCTGATGAATTTTATGTTTAGAAAGATACATGTTTGCTTTTGGATCATCTTCCTTAAACAGATGGTATCTTTGTGATTGTTGTGATTCTTCATTGTTGCTGCCGGCTGATGACTCACCGAAGGAAAATCCCAGCACACTCAGTAGGAGAAAATAAGGCTGTTTGGTGTTCTTTGCTACATCTAATTTTCTAACAGAATTTCGACAGATGTGACAATTTTGCTGAAATGTTGTCAAAATAATAGCAACAAGTTAACAAATCAAATCTGGCTCATGTTCAGTCCCCTGGTATTATACCAGTTCATCTGCAATAACAAGGGAATTTATATCAGTGTCATCCTTGACAGCTTGATCATTTTAGATGGCACATTATCAATTTTTTGTCCTTCCCCATGCCTTGCTTTTTGTGCTGTATGCTATTCTCTCTGGTATTTTTTACAAATAAATATTATCAAAGGTAAAATAGTGTTCCCTGATTCCCAACTGGCAGTAAAAAATAAGGAAATCATAAACATAAGAATTTTAAAGCTGAGGTCAAGATACGAAGGAAGCTAAGCTTTAGTAGAGAATTTTCCTGTTTTGTGCTATTTGCCAAAGTAAAACTGGAGATAGCAAGACCAAAAATACCCAACACCTGCAGCACTGGAGTCCCACCCTTGAAAAATGCCAAACAGAGGTCTTTGGGAATAGTGTGGCTATGGCATCTAATGAAATATGTTAAATATGCTTTGTGAGAGAAGTTATTTTGCTCACTCCACCAAGCATTCCTATGTAAAGATATTCTGGTGGCTCCACAATGAGAATTTTTTTATGAAACTTTTTCCTTTCTTTGCTGAATAGAACTGATTTTGGCGAAGATTTTGTTGAAATGACATAAGGGAAGAATAGAAACCAAAAGGATGGATGGCCTCTTTGAAGAATAAGTGTAAAGATACCTGCTGTGTCTGATTCTGAACAGAGGAACACCAAAATCTCACTGCCCACTGCCCGGATAAGAGATCTGCAATACATTCACTGCTTTTATAGTCTACGTCTCAGCTTTGTAGCTGTTCTATTTTACATGGGAGATTAAACAGTCATTATTCACAGGCAAAAAAAAACCCAACAACTTACTTCATTAATTCATGGTCGTGCAGAAGAGGGATTCGAACCTTAGGCTTTCAGGCTCTGCCTCTCTGTCTCTCAGGGAGCTCTTCAGTATTTTACAGGCTCAGTTATTCTGTGTTGTGTTGTGCAACAGTCACAAATGCACTGTGTGAATGTGCAAGTTCACAACAGGTAGCATGTTTAAATGACTAAAAGGATATAAATTAATCAAAACTCCCCACATAAAGTCCTGGTAATTAATCAATAAGACATTTCAAAGTATGAAGCTTGGTCCTTATGTTGGAAAGAGAACAGAACTTTTCTTCATTTCTTTCTTTCTCTGCACGTGTTTTTTTAAGATATCAGTGAAATTTGTTATTTATAGGTAAAATAATCCAAACACCAGCCTGAAGCCTGATGTGTTGTCTGGATTCTTTGCCCAATGCAATTTACATTTTGAAAGAGATTGCTGCATTTACAACAGTATTTTGCAATTTAGTAATCTCAGTAAGTACTTATATGAATTTGTTCTTGTAGGCTATAAACTGTTCTGCTGTCAGTCCAGGTCTCAGTGCATAAACATCAAGATCAGAAATGACACTAATTGGTACATTTGTTGTCACACTCTGTAGAAAGGTTAAGGGCTAAATCATCATTCCTATCTCACAATCATAGCAGTAGCCTGATTTTCAGGGTATTTTGACTGATTCACCATTTTGCAGCAGTGAAAACTAAATGCAAAATTTTAGAGAAAACGGAAAGTAATGTTGAGAAATCTGAATGAGGCAAAAAGTATGCTATGGAGAGTGTCATGTCAATTTGAATGTCAATGTTCTGCACTCTGATGATATAAGAAGGGAATATGAAAAAAACATAGGCAGGTAGGGAGATTGACAATCCCCATCAGGAGTGAAAAGGAGTGTGATGCTGATTAATATGCGGCATACTTTCTGTAAACAAATAAAAAGCTAGTCCTCACAGCTGACAATTTATTACT
Organism: Aptenodytes forsteri; assembly: GCF_000699145.1. Lineage (NCBI taxonomy): Eukaryota > Metazoa > Chordata > Aves > Sphenisciformes > Spheniscidae > Aptenodytes > Aptenodytes forsteri. The sequence continues at coordinate 550,411 of NW_008795138.1, read as the reverse complement.
TTATAAAATAACTGTTTTGTATATAAAATACTAATGAAGAATTAAAACAGATCTGATACTTGCCTTTCTACAGCACACTGGGTAACATTAAAAATATCATTTACAGTGGTCTGGCACCTCTAAACGTCATTACAGCGTACCATTTTCTGTATAACATCTTCTGACCAGCTGAAGTCAATGTGATCGTGACTCCGTCGTGTGATGACAGTCAGCTGGGGGTAGCATACTAACAAAATTGAGGGGGAAAAGAAAGGACTATAAGGATTAAATTAGGAAAAAATAGTCTTCTGAAATAATTGTCCTGATCCAAAATAAGTATTTTAACTCTACATATTCAACCCCCTTCCCTCCTTTTTTAGTATTAATTTGAAAACGTAATTTGAAACATGTCAGATATACTAATTAAAATATTTATAAATGACATATTATTTAAAAAAAAAAAGAGAAGACGAACCAGTTGGGGTTAAAATTAGATCCTGAATTCAAGTCAGATTAGACTTTTACCACAGTCACAGATGGCACTATGTGCAGCATTATTACCCCTGTCTCCAAGTGCTTCCAAAAGCTGAAAAGAAGAACAAGGCCAGCACTGGAGTCTCCTGCTGTTTCTGCTGTCTTTCAGCAGCAGCTTTACGGAGAATCTAGAAATAGCCTGGTGCTGATGAAGATGCTCAAACATAGTCTGGACCTTGAATAAAATTTCCAAAAATGTTCCAGTGAGTTGAAGCTTAATCTATCAAAATTCAGTGGGCTTTAGATTTCTAAATTACTTTGAGCCAGAACAGTTAAGCTCCTGAATGGTTTTGTAGATTTTGTCATTGGACAGTTTTGAACATTTTCTCCTTTTTTTTTTTCCTTGCTCATCACCCGCTTTGCCCATGTGGTCAGAGAGATCACAGACAAGCCATTAACTGCAACTTAATAGCAATTGCAGTGAGGGTGCACCTTCACCGGAGTTCAAGGACCAGAACTTCAGCTTTCGCAAAGAAACATTTTGTTCATTCCAGTCAGCTGAGAACATTGCTGCATTGGTTCTGCAAAATGCCTGAAAAATGCCAAACTGAAAGAATTACATGTGCATAGCTATAGATTGTTACAGAGTTTATAAAAAAAATTTGTCTTGGGAGCAATGGGGTTTATATTCTTTAGACAAAAATAAAGATATGTAGAATGAAAGGCATTTCCTCCCAGCAGGATAAAGAGTCCCTTTTTTCACTTCTGAATTTGGTATGGGTTAGAGCTGGATTCCTTCTCCCCTTCCTCTCCTGGTGCAGATTATCACTCTTTAGATCCCTAGACCCTTCCTTCATTGCAGAAGAGCAGAGGTTTTCCTGTAAGTGCAGATTATCTGATTATGGGTAATTGGAAATAGTTGGGGGTTTTCTTCTGTTATAAGGCATCTGAGGAACTAAGTATATTTGTGCAGTACAGTACAAGGATTTATTTTCCTTCTCTGTTTTCAAATGAGCTTTTCACAATTTCCAAAATCCAGTAATTTACAGAAGGTCTCCCAGTTACATAGTGTAACAATGGTTTGCACTATATGTAGTTTCATGGTACTTTATATGAAAGAAATCTTATAAAAACAAATAATCTAACATTTTATCTGATAGGGGTATTCTGGCTCGGAATATTTAGTATAAAAATTCATACATTTGCAAGGTTGAAATCCATAGCATACATTTCATTGTGCTCCAGTGTAGCTGATGCAGTGGTCAAATACAGTGGATTGTGGCATTTTGAAAGCTTTCCTCATTAAAAAGAGAGAAAGACTTGTGTGAATCACTTTGACTCACAGAACCTGCTGTTCTGGTCTCATGAAGCCCAGAGGCAAGTCTGCGTTGTTTTTTCTCTAGGAAAAAATAAATACTTTGTTTTTAACAACACTCTTTAAAGACCTGCAGGAAACCATCAGGCTTCATGTATCAGTTTTCCTTTTCCTTTTCCTTTTCCTTTCTTTTTCCTTTTCCTTTTCCTTTTTCTCTTCATCAGAAAACAACAGTTGCTGTCTATATTTATATCTAGAGCTTTTTGAATTACCTTTTTTAACTCCATCTTGTATCTTACTCATGGTCATGATCATTTAATTGCAAGGTGATGCGATACGGCAGAAGATAGTGTTTAAATAGAGAGCTAAAGCAAACATCATGCATGGTCTCTTGAATTTCGTTTGTGTCAGAAGGAAAATCTTCATAATAGGGATGATGCTCTGAGACCAGCTGAGGATGCTCTTTCCCTACATGGTAGAGCTGAGAGGAGGGAGGAGGAAAGTGGCTGGATCATGACCTCTCCTCCTTGGGGTGCTGACTGTGTGAAATTAGAAGTCTTCCCTTGTTGGCTAATCCTTGAAGCTCAGAACAAAGCGAAATAGGTCAGAGCATTGGTGACATTGAGGGGGGAACTTTGACGGACTCCTGATTGACCTTTGGGCCCCACCACAGACCAGGGCTCAAGTCTGACCTTGAGTAGTTCCATCTTTTGCCATATACCTAAAACACAAGGTTACTCTGTAAAGATAACATTTACATTAATAGTCATACCAAAGGGATATATTTGCCAAAGCCAGGGGCAGTGAACCTACCCGCCTTTTTCTAGTTCTTTACTAATCTGTATTTATGTAGTCGGTGCAGGCAAATCTTTTGAGACGCGCAGACTCATTTACAGGAAAACCACGCCAGCAGCACTGCGTGATTAGTAACCTTCCATCTCAAATCAGAAAATTTAAAAGAAATACAGATTGAGATATGTTAAAAGCAGATATACAATATGCAGTTTTGCACTGACTGAGAGCTTGAAATAAAGCAGGATTTCAACACAGAATGCTAGTTATTGCAGTTACTATTATTTTTATAGCACTTGTGATGTACTAGGCACCTTACTGTCCTCACGATGAATCGTAATCCCTGGTCCTGTAAAACTTTAAAACAAATTTCAGCTGTTATTCAGTGAAAAGATGGAAGGAATGAAGTAGAGATAGGTAGGCTGCAGTACAGTAAGGAATGTAAAGGAAAGAAGAATGCATCAGTATGTATTTTTTCCAAAGCCTTAACTTCATATTAGAAGTCCTAAAAAAAACAGGACTGATTTAGGAATAGCTGCCTTTAGTGACTCAATATTTCCGTGCATAAGCCCACTCAGAAAACTGAAGATCTAAAAACAGATGTATCCCAGTTCTATGCTGCTTATATTGTAAATGTGTGTAAATGAGCTGCAGGGATATCCTTAACCACGTTATAAGTGTGCTGTATCTTTCAGAAGGCTGTTTAGCTTAGATGATAGTACTGCACTGTTACCAGTTCCAGAGTTTAATTATCTTCCGGCTCAAGAGTCTCCATGCTATGCTTTACTCTTTACTTCAAGCATATACCTAAGCAATCAGCGTATGTTAACAAAAGTAGAATTGCAAGTTCAGTGGATTGCCAAGTCATAGGAGAAGATGCAGCCCTTTGGAGAGCATTGTTCATAAAGATCTACCCCGGAAGTACTAAAATTAAATTGCTTTACAGCCAGTTACTAAATTCTGCTCTCCATGAGAAAGCTTAGCTTGGTTATAACCAGTTACGAATTTTAGATCCAATAAAGATCAAGTGAACAATTTCTGATATATCTCCCTAGATTGATTTCACTAAACATCATGAACCTTTGCAATGGTCTGCAAGTTATCCTGAACATGCTGTGAATTTCATCATGTGTTATATCGCCTCTCTCCTCTTCTGTTATTTCTTTCACCACCAAACATCTGTTTACTTTTCAGCTCTGTATTAAGCTGGCTTGTGTTTGATCTTAAAATGTAATAAAAAATTTTTTATTCCTTTATCTTAAAATACAAAGAAGGAAGCAGTAATTTAAAAGCGTGTGAGAAATTAGTCTAACTGGGAAATAAGGTAGAGTTGAGCATGCCAATATTATGCTTTGTTTTATTCTACATGTGCCTGGAAAGAGCAAGAATGATTATTTTCAGTCAATAATGACCTTGTTTGAGTGACCTGTAGGACAAACTGATGGGTTATTCAGAGCACCATTTCCATCTCTTTGTCTCTTCTTTTTTTTTCTTTCTTCTTTTTTTTTTTTTATTTTAATTGACACTTCACAGCAAAAAGTGACTAAAAGCTGCTGCTGAACCTCCCAGTGCAATAGATCCATAAAATCAGGACTCCTTCAGGTGACATCAAAACAGACGAAACAGCTCATGCAGCGCTGCCCCAGTAGCACCTACGTTCCCACTTGAGGACAAACACCAAGTAGAATGCCATATGTCCCTGAAATCCCAGAAACAGTACCCATCATGCAACACCAGACACCGCTGGCAGTTGCTGGCCGGCGCCTGGAGTCAGGATTTATCACAGATGGCCCTCTTCCCCCTCTCACTGCACCAGGGCCACCGCAGGGGATGATCGCTGGCTACCAGGAGGTGCTACAGGCAGCCCCAGCCTGCTCCCTATGGCCAGGGCTGGACTCCTGGGTGCCAAGTTTTGCAAAGAAGCAGCTGCTTCCCTTCCCGTGCTTGAGCTTGTCCCAGGAGGTGGAGCAAAACCCCTCAATTTAAGTGTGCAGTGCTGCAGAATTTGCTTTTCCTATAGGTCACAGCATCCAGTTGATTTGCAAAGGTCTAGAAATGCCCTTTTTTCCTTGTAGTATTTTGGGGAATTTATAAACTGAGGAAGCAGGCTAGTTGATGAGGAGAAAATATGATTGAAGTGGGACTGACTGCATGATGAGACTCAGAGCAGGGGAGCCAGGATCTGGCCATCTGTTGTTATGACCGGTGAAACGTGCGCATGCCATTGGAGTGGTGTAAGCAGCTTGCGCAAGTGGTGCGTTTTGAAAACGACATTTCAAAAGGGGTGTGGAGGAAGTGAAGGGAACAAATTTGGTTTTCATTTGACATTAATATAAAGGTAAGAAAGAATTGGAAAAAGAATAAACTGCATACTCCAAGATAAAAATTCTGACCTTTCACATCTGGAAGCTCTTTTAAGGGGGCACAGTCTGGTGTCGTACTGAGATAATTGGTAAAAACGCTTTGGAAGTTTTTCATCAAAATGCCTCATCCATATACAAGTAATATGCTCCGTTAGTCAGTGTCACCTGACCTTGTTATGTCTTATTCATTCCTAATTAGAAATGAGGCATCCAGATGTGAAAGGTCATTACACTAGTTTCTATGACACCTATCATGGTGTATTTGTGTCACCTAGATTTTTATTAGAAATGCACTGAACAAGCCCAGCTCTCTCGGCCATATGTTTATTGCCATGTTCAAGGACCCGCAGGTAAAAAGAATATTTTGTCTACCCAGATGGTTATTGCCACATTTGGTTTTTAACTTCCACAGCATCTCATAGTGCTAATTGGTTCACACTCTGACGCCAGCTTACAGAGATGTTATTTTTGGTAATAACACCATTGATAGCAATTCCTCTAGAAGGAACAACTCTGTAAGGAGTGAAAGAAAAAATTTAGGGACTTTCCCAGGCAAAAGCAAAGGTCAATTTTTTTTTTAAATACTAATTCATATGAAGTATATTTTGAGTGTACCCTTACTTAAAAGTTTAAGTTGTGAGGTTTTTTTTTTCCTTTTTCCTGTTGTAATTTTTTGAAAAGTCATTTCATACATGTTTATTGAAGTGCTCAGAAGAAAAAAGCAATAAAATGACAAAAAGGCTCCTTTTAAAAAAAAAAATCAATTTGTCTACACAAGAGCACTTATGTTTAAAAAAACTTCATTTTGTATTTCAGTGTATGTGAAATGTTTAGTAGTCATCCTATTTTTCATTTTCAGTTATGGAAGGTGACTTCTGATATCCTATTTAGTCAGAATAGTTTCTTATTTGGCAACTAACACCATGAAAATCAATTGTACCGCTTGCTAAAAAAGGCACCATACCACCTGAATCCAGGATAACAGAATCCAGTTCAGAATTGATACTGTCAAAATTGATTGATTGTACTTTTGTCCCAAACTCACTTGAATACCAGAAAAATCTGGGGCTTTTCAAAGTCCTGAAAAATATGTGTATAATGGCTTCATCACTCTCCAGTAATGACGTGTAAGTGGTATTGTTTGTTAGTTTTGAAGGAAAGAGCTATGATCCAAAACATACACTATTGTACGAGTACCAATACACATCGGCAAGTCAGCAAATTACTTAACCATTACTTATGTTAATATAAGGGCGTTTTATTACCTACATACTAGAATTAGGTTCTCCCTTTTCCTTGAAAACAGATATAAACTCTGATGTCTGTAAGGATTGCCATGTATCCATCTATTTTTCCCAAAGTAACAGAATGTGATTTGTGACTGAATTTTCAGGTAATTTTCAAATATATCTGTTGCATTTTCTTAGGGTTTCAATATGCAATGAAATGACAGTACACGTTAATCTTTATTACAGTGCAGCAGAGAATTTCGGTTAAGACACCCAGGCTCTTGCTGTAATAAAGTTAATGTGTTATATGTATCCTATGTATGTATGGTAACAGAAGTCTCAACGGGATTGAACTTGTTTCATTCAGACTGCATGTTCACAAGTTCTATCCCCAGTAGTTTAGCAAGCTCTAATGAGGATAGCACAAATGATAACATTGCCCTGTTTGTAGTTCAAATCTGAACAGATTTTCCCAAGGATAGCCGCAGACATTTTTCAAATCTCTTCCAAACTTCAGATATTATCCGCAAATGATAGCAGTCTGCTAAAGACTGCTCTGAGGATTTTTAAAAGGCAGAAATATGTTTACAATGTCAAAGGTTGGATAACCTGAACAGGAGGTCATTTGACTATCTGTTGTAAAGATTAGCCTGTAAAGCCATTGTCATTTTCCTGTCAGACCATATACGATGGTTTGATTATTATTTTTTTCTTTCACTAAATGGTTAGATCGCTTGCTTTTCATAGTAATTTATTGGCAAATCTTCTGAGATGGTCAACAGACGTAGGATAGACTACCCATATATCAGGAAACAGGTTCAGAGACTATTCTCTGGCCCATAGAGGGTGGTGGCATGGGATAGCTCATGCCATAAGGGCTAAACTCTTTTCCACCCCAAAGCAGGCTGGCCTTTTCAAAGGTGCCTTTTGGGAATACATATTGTCTGGTAAAGCTCCGGGCGATACAAGCCATAGTTATTTTTGCCACACAGCAACTGGGTTAACAGTTGGGCACACTGACACTTGTGCCAGCCCTCACCCTGACCAGGCTCAGGTTGCGGTACAGACCGACGCTCTGCCAGAGACCTCCCTGGGATGTGCCAGGGTAATGTGCTCAGGAGACCTCATCTCCCAGACATCCAGACTGCCTCCTACCCCCATGCCTGGGTTTCTCTAGAAACTGGAAGTGCTCCTGGAATCGGTGATAGGGATGTCAAATAATGGCAAATGTTTGTGATATTAACAGTCAAAGACTGCATCAAAGGAAAAGTTCTTCTAGATTTTTTCAAATCAATGTACGGTACAATACATTGAGAGCACTTTTATGTGTCAGTAACTAAACAAACCCATGTACATTAAAACTAAGGGGAAAGGGTGATATAAATCTTAAGGTTATCGTTTACAAATAAAACCAGATGTAATGATAAGGCAGACACTCTTCAGTGTTGTAAATGACTTCTCCACACAACCTTAGCTTGATGACTGTTATATGGAAGATCAATAATTTCTTATCCATATAAAGTGAATTTTAAAATATGGAAACTTCAGCCATGTATTTTATTGTTAGCAACGGGAACTGCTCACCCAAATTCATTATCTCTGATATCAAATATCTCAGTTGTAGATGAGACCTTGTGATAGTTCATTATCTGCTGTCTCTAGGCCTACCCTTCGAGAAAAACTGAACACAAAGGCTTAAATGCAATTCAGCCCAGGTTAAGCTTGGTGTTGAGTGAGTGATTTAAATGAATAGAACTTAACGTTAGCTGTTCAAACAATGAAAATTTTCAGGAACATTGTGCTATGTATTTAGTCTGTGAGAAATTACATTTTACTACAAATGTGAAAGGTAGATCTTTCTCTGAGCACACACTATTTACATTAGTCTAATTTCTGAGTTTGAGGATTTTTCACATTTCTTGGTGTTTATTTTAAAGTACTCATGTATTTTTAACAAAACCTGTTTAAGAAGTCTCTTAGATGTTTGAAGAACTTCTGTACAAATTTTAAGTTATTGACTACAGTAGCTTCAGGGTCTTTTTAATTAATTTTCAAACATCAGTTGGGTTTTCTAAGGACATCAAAATGTTGATCTTTCTGACAGAAGTTTTCTTTTGCATTTACTATTCCCCTGAGGTGTGGGGGGGGAAGAAAAAGGAAGGGGAAAAAAAAAGGAAACATGACTTGAATTTTTATATGACATAGTGGGGTCAGAAGTACCATTACTTGTGGAGACTGCCATAGCACTTCTGGGTAGCTGATGCGTTATAACCACAGGTCAATTTTTTGTGGGTCAGATGTGGGTCAGAAGTTTGTTATTTAAACATAATATTAAAAATGAGAAGGGGAGAGGAATTACTGTCTCATTTGTTTGGTTGGAGATTGTGAGACAACTGATAAAATAAAAAAACAATTACTTTTTTGCTGCTACTAAGCGTATCAACTATATATAGCAGGTATTTGCTATGGTGTGAATCAGCTTGGTCTAAAGCAAATGCTCAGACAGAATGGAAGATCAGAGGAGCAAGGCAGAACGAAGTCAGTATTATTCCAAGATGTATGGCAGCCTGGATTCGCTTAAAAATGAAATTGCAGTTCCCCTTCTCTCCTAGCTCCATTCATCTTCACTTAAAAGAAAGTTGTGCTAGTATTGGAACTGGAACTTAGTCCAAATACTGGATCCAGAAGCAGCAGGAATGCTAGATCTCTGTGTGGGCAAATATATGACTTGAGCCAGAGGAAATTATTTCTTTTAAAACATGTTTAACAGCCTCTAAATTATTGTGTTTTGTATAAAATGTACATTTGTACATTTCCCCCGAGACTTGGAGGCTGTATAAGCACTTGCTGGTTTTCCCACCATCCATCTCCTCAGTAGCGTTATGGCAACAATCAGGGAGAGACTGGTCATGTCAAACGGCACAAGCTTTACCATCTGTTAACTTTGCATGGAGCAAGGTTTGTTATGCCGTATATCGAGACCTTAAGGTTTCCAGAAATCGGCACTGTAATTTGTACTCCTTCCTTTTTCAGGCTCCTTGCTCTTAGAAAATAATTGTTTTGCATGGGTTTTCCACGGGTAGAAGCATGAGCACTCGTCACTGCCCAAGGAAAATGGGAAGATGTAGAGCACAAGGCAAGATTTTCTTTTTCAGTCCTGGTGAATTAATCTTTTGTTTCCATGAATTTGGTTTTTGGATTCTTAAAGTAACTCTTGGAAAGCTCCGTCCAGAATTTGTACAAAATCCCATTTCCCATTTTGTGGTTTTTTTCAGAAGCAAGTTCTACAGTGGTAGAAATGCTGACATTGAAGGTGATTAAAATCCTTTCAGTTTTCCATAGGTGGGACTAGTACTGCAAAACGCTTTGTAAGGGTGGAAAAGAAGATACTTAATGTTATGAGATACATCAGCCTCTGTGGGCTTTTTATTATTAATCATTATTATTTTTTGTTATCAATGGTCATATTTTAACTCCAGCTCTAAAAGGAGACAGCTTTCACAATTTGCTCTGTAATTCCTATTCAAGTGACCTGAAAGTGCTATTTTAATGCTTCTTAATCTGTTCATATCGAATCTCTACTAACTTGAAATAAAAAATTATTGATTGAAATGCATTATAGGAGACTTGGTATGTTCAGCTGCTCTGCAAACTAACTTTGAAAACATTAGCATATGACATAGTGCACCTTCTCTCGTTCAAGATTTAGCCAAGTTCCTGCTACATGAGGTGGCTAACTCATCGTCTGATACCTGGCATAACTGCAGATGGAGGACATTAGAGTCTTCTTTGCAAGTAGCTGAGCAAACTGAATATAGAAATTATTAAAGGAGCGTTGTCTGGAAGAAACATATGTTGTAAAAACTTGGCAAGCATTTTATCTCATTTTCTTTTCTGGTTGCAAGCCGTCCAGTAGTTACAGCAACCATAGTTTTTTGTCCAGGTTTAAATGTGAAAAGATAAGGTGGTGTGGGAAGGAAGAGGGGTAAGGGTGTTTCTCCCATCATTGCACCAATGCTATTTCAGCTCTCTTTGTAAATCAAGTTATAGGATATATAAGAGTTTTAGGATAAGTAGGTCACTGGCATTCAGTGGCATTTCTGTTCCATGAGATCTTGATTATTATTATTACTGATTGGAAGTGAGATGAAGAAATTGTATTTTGATGGCAGTCACCCACACTGGTTCCATGTTTGCTCAGAAAGAGTGAGTTACATGAAGTTTACCTACTGATTCACAAAGACTTTACCAGGGTATGTTCATTTTTCTCTGCTCCCAAGTATAACCACTCTGTCACCGTGTTGGAAGCTGGAGATGCTCGAGGAAGCAAGCAACAGACCCATTTTTAACAGTGGACCAAAGCTTCCTATTGTCCCTTCGCACAGAATAGAAACTCCATGTCACTATGCCCAAACATTGGAACAGTAAAATATATACATAAAGAATTAAAATATAGTTAATATTTAGCAGTTTGCCCATGGTATAGCCTTCCCCTTTTTACATTTGAAAGTGTGCATAGATATTCATTGCTTGATGAAATTGTCTGCTATCACCAGAATTTGAAATTATGAGCTTTTGAGCTGATAGGCTGCAAACTTAAAGATTTATGGCATTTATTTAGCACTTCATCTTCTTAACTTCTTGGAGTTTTGCTTCAAATATTTGGCACATATTTCTGTACGATGGTAGATGCTATGGAATTGGGGCCAAGATGTTAAGGAACAACGATCACTGACATGCTATATGGGTGATTATTCCTAGTTATATTCTCATCACATCAGTTTTGATTTAGGACCTTGTTAAATATTAATCTGAATGAATTTGCGCTTAAGTTTCTACCTAGTTTAAGTAATAAGTGGACCTCATTTTTCTTTGTGTTTAAATTAGCTGATATACATTTATCTATGCAAATAAATTTCATTGCAAATGGATGTTTTGTGAAATCCTATGAGCAAGTATTAAAAGCAGCATTAGGATCCTAAAGAGGCTGTGGTAATCTTAATTAGTTTTATAGTCTGAATCCAATTATTCTTTATTGGAAGCCATGCTGTGTAATTCCAGTGCTTGCTCTTGGTAAAGAGTCTACCTCACTATTGCAAAAAAAGAAAATATTTTTAAGAGGTTATCAAAATATTCTTTATGGAACTGGAGAACTGTTTGCATGAACATGATGCCTTTGTCATTTTGACAAAACGCCAGGGACCTCCAGGACTGAAAACCATAAACTGTTACAGTTTGAAAAGAAGAGCCAGGGCCATAACACTGAGGACAGTCATGCCCTGTATCCCATGCAGACCAACCCACAGCAGCAGCTCACACTCTCCAGTGGATCATCTTTTTGGCTGCTCAAGCAGTGTTTTCTCAGCACTTGAGACCTACTGCTCACCTAATGCCAGGTGATCTCCCACTCAGGAGACTGCCTGATGGCCAGCACTAGCGGCTGAAGCACAGATCTCCAAAGCTAGCAGCACAGGTCACTGCTCTTGGGTGTAAAACACGCTGAGGGTAGGAAGGGGTGAGGATTAGTATCAACTCCTGTCATCTGTTGAGTAGCAAAACCAGTGGTTTACACAAATGTTTGCAATTCTAATGAAGAAAGTATGATTGCATGTAATTTAACAGAGACCTGATAAGCCTTGTTGTCCCTGGGTAGTGAGAATTCAATCTTTTGCTATTCAAATACTAATTAAAAAAGTCTTCCACTGATTCTGGTGATAATAATTTCACTATATTTCTTTTCTTTACAGGGCTGAATGTCTTAACATTTAATTACTGTTAACAAGACCTTTATGGGCAGAATAGAAAATTTCATGTACTGTAATAGCATTACCATATTAAATGTAATTGTCAGGTGGCCCTCTTAGGAGTACTGCACCTGATTGAAGCCTATTCAGCTTTTTCTTCATTGTCATTTAAACTTCACTGAGTATAGAAATTAATTCCTTTTACTCCTTTCCATGGCAGACTTGCAGTCGAAGTTGTGTAAGCAGATAATTCATTTTGTTTGATCGATAGAAATTTGATCTGATTACATTCTGATTTGGAATGGTCTGAAAGACGAGTTAGATTTTTCAAAGTCAAAGTAACCATAAAATAGTTGTTCTATGTAGAAGTAAATAAATTAGAAGCTACCATATCTTTTTTTTTCCCCTTTTCAAGTTGTTCATATTTATAGAAACTTGTCCTTAAGTGGCTGGAGTTTAATATTGCTTCAAATTTCTAATAATCTGCTTGTGTTTTGGAAGGGCAACCCTGATTTGTATAGGGAAGCAAATTTTTAAAAAGTCATCTTAAGATCATAAAGCATGATCAAAATTTATATTTTACAGCATCAAGGCTCCGGTTACTAAGTGAACATAGTTCAGCCTTCCAGAAGTAGTATAGTAGTGAATTTCACTGCTTCTCTGGTTAAAATAGCAAAAATAGGATGAGAAGTTGGTTTCTTAAAAACAGTGTGTAATATTCCACACGCTGCAGTACTGTCAAGAAACTTCTGACACTTGGAAGAAGAGAACAAAACATCGATAGCACCGACCTTTATTACAGGAGGTTACTTTTCAGTTGTTCTGCCACTAATTAGGATTAACATCCAAACATTATTTTGCATTGTTTTAATTGGCAGTTCTACTAAGATGAGGACAAAAAGCAGGTGATGTTGCCATGCATAGTTTGCTATTATTTTTCCCAGTCCCATTTGCTTTGTCAAAGCATAATGTGTAGGTCCCGTTGGCCTTGTGATACAAGTGTAACATCTCACATTTTCAGGTAGCACAATACATGCTGGTTTACAGCAATGAAATATACACATCTTTTTTACATCTGATTTGATTTGCACAGTTCATGATGATCCTTAAGGCAGCAGTGAATGCTTTGCTTTCAGGAGATGGCAGCCTTGGAGCACGAGGTCATGTTTGTATCAGGGAAGCATTCATATGGGGCAGTGATGATGTACCAGCCTGCAAAAGCATTGCGTGCACAGACAGAAGGTCTTGGCTTTGGTGTCACAAAAAGAAAGCCCAAGATGGTACAACACATGCTATAATTTGATAACAATAAAGCTTCCTTTTTTTCCTCTCAGTCTTAAGGATTTGTTATTTAAGCTTATTTTAATTAGCGCTTTTTGTAAAGAAGCCTTTTCTTTCTGCAATTCGATTTGACTTTGTCATTTGTATCTCTGCACTATAGAGAAGAAACATTTTTTAATCCAAATGTATATATTTGATTGTGCAGGGGGCACCAGCTCGTAATTTTTTCCTCTCTTTCTTATTTAAACTTTTCAAGCTGTGTCAGATTGAGTAAACATGACAAAGACTTTGATGGATAAAACAAGTTACCTTAATTATACAGCAAGTGTCCTATTCCACTACAACCATAGAATAATAGAATCATAGAATCGTTTAGGTTAGAAAAGACCCTTAAGATCATCAAGTCCAACCCCAAACCTAGCACTGCCAAGTCCACCACTAAACCATGTCCCTAAGCGCCATGTCTACACGTCTTTTAAATACCTCCAGGGATGGTGACTCAACCACTTCCCTGGGCAGCCCGTTCCAGTGCTTGATAACGCTTTCGGTGAAGAAATTTTTCCTAATATCCACTTTAAACCTTCCCTGGCACAACATCACTTGCTTTTTGTCCTCATCTTAGTAGAACTGCCAATTAAAACAATGCAAAATAATGTTTGGATGTTAATCCTAATTAGTGGCAGAACAACTGAAAAGTAACCTCTTGTAATAAAGGTCAGTACTATCAATGTTTTGTTCTCTTCTTCCAAGTGCCAGAAGCTTCTTGACAGTTTCCTCTCGTCCTATCACTTGTTACTTGGGAGAAGAGACTGGCACCCACCTCGCTACAACCTCCTTTCAGGTCGTTGTAGAGAGTGATGAGGTCTCCCCTGAGCCTCCTTTTCTCCAGGCCAAACAACCCCAGTTCCCTCAGCCGCTCCTCATATGACTTGTTCTCCAGACCCTTCACCAGCTTCATTGATCTTCATTGGACACACTCAAGAACTTCAATGTCTTTCTTGCAGTGAGGGGCCCAAAACTGAACACAGTATCCGAGGTGCGGCCTCACCAGTGCCGAGTACAGGGGCATGATCACTTCCCTACTCCTGCTGGCCACACTATTTCTGATACAATCCAGGATACTATTGGCAACAATATGGTTGAATAAGAAGGAGACAAAGATTTCCATGAAAACACTCATTACTTTTATGTGGAGAAGATGGAGATTATTATTATCTAGTTATTTTACATAATGTGCCATCGAGACATCACAGGGCTGTTTACCTCTGTATGCACTGGTGGCTGCAGCTCAGCCAGCTACTTGTGAACACTGGTCAGACCTTTCCTGACAAGCCAGAGCTGGCACCTCAGCCTTGGTATGGAGACCATGATGGATGCAGCATTTCACATTTTCGTCGTCTTCACTAGACTTGGTGAACATGGACAAAGGAATTAATCACCTGAAACTAACAATTTGGATTCACCCTGCTCTTTTTACCTAAGCTAAGGGCCCTAATCATAAAAGTGGTATGATACTCTGGACCGCAGTCCAACAGCCTTTATCTTGGAAATGTCAAAAGCCTTTTGGGGATTCACTTTGTCTCTTTTTCCTGTACAGTAACTGAGTAAAACTCAGCAAGATGCATTTGTCTACAGACAAAATGCACACAACTGCCTTTACCATGACAGCAAAGAAACAATATCCCAAAATGCCTGATTTATGAACATGCCCAAGTCTACTTGGCAACAGTCAAATTTGCTTCACGGCTTTCACTGTAGCAAGAAAGGAGGAATTTGCCTACAGGGATCATTCTGGAAAATTCCTCATCTCTGAGCTCCTAAAATGGACACTACCAAGAAATGTTGTTAGGAGGAAATATAAATAATTGGTGGTTAAAAGTTTAAAGGACCTGAAAGCCACCAGTGTAATATAGTGTTCTCCTGAATAAGCACAGGAAAAGGGAGCAGCAAATCCATGTATGATCATTAATGCTTCAGATCAGTATCTTATATTGTAAACAGGTAGACAGAGGCACAGAGGGCTGGCTCTGTTTTGAATGTGGGCTGTGGTTACTGAACGACACTAAAAACATCCAAGCCCAATACATTACTGAAGATGAAAAGATATTATTTATTAGCTCATAGTCATATTATTTATGATCAACTCACAGATTGGAGGTGAAGAAGGGATGGACCAGAAGAGACTATTGTGATAACAAAGTCAGTTCTATTACAAAAGTATTTTTCTAACTTATCTCAGAGACAGAGTTAACACTGTGTTAGTGAAATCTGTAGATGTCATAGCCTGGGAGAAAGGCTGAGAAATAATTAGAGGGAATAGAAAGACATTGAAAACATGGGCAAAAAGTCCTTTTCTAAGGGTTCATAGGGAAAATGAACAGTCACACACCCAAAGTAAACACAGAAATCAAATTCCCACGCAAAAATGTTGAAATTAGAGTAACTTAATGAACAATAGAAAGATATAAAGTAGTATTTATTAAAGAAAAAAGAACAAGGTAAATGAGCTTGAGTTTACTATCTATGTTAGACAGAAATGTCTAATGTGAAGAGCTAAATTTCAAGCAGAAAGAGGAGTTATTTCATAATTATCAAAAGGGTATAAAAACTAGGTAGAAAAATATAATTCAGAACACGAAACTTTGCTTCACACATTAACTAAAACTTCACAACTAGCTTTGTACTAGCCTTCCAAACTTGATGAGGAAATAACTTCTTCCTGCAGGAGAGGGATGGAGGGGATTTGCACTGAGAAGAAAAATCTAGACTTTCAAGAATATGCACTGGGTGGCCAAAGTTTTTTTGTCTTTAGCTTTAGTAGTTTTCACGCAAAAATATATTTTCAATAAAATACCCTAAATATCTATTCAGTAAGTTATAATTTGGAAATAGGAGAAAACAACCATCTGTCAATAAATTTCTACTTTACAGAGAAGGTTAATCTGTAGTTTCTTTTCTTTTATTTTATGGTTATTGTAAAAAACTATCCAGAAATTTCAAAGCAGGAAAGATTCATTTCACCATCCCAGAATTCTTTGCTATTTTTTTCCCACAAATTGAGTTGTAAGTCATTTTCAGGTGGTTTCTCCGAGAAGCTTAGGCAAGTGTAATTTCATGCAGTGCAATTCAGACTTACATTCCCACAGTGAACGAGAGCTCATCAGTCTGTCTTCTGGACAGAAAGGCAAAACCCTTCAGAATTACTTAGTGTCAGTTGTATTTTCTTTGCAGTGCAACATAACTCTTTCCTGGGAATGGAATGTACCTTGTGCTTGTTTCCATTTATGGCCAAGAACAACCAATATAATTTTAACAAAGCATTTATAAGTATTTAGAGAACTACGTACTTATGAATACTGCCATATTAATATCACGGAGAATTAAATGCTCTGTTTAGCCAAAGAATGAAGGCATCAGTGAAAGTTTTTATCCTTTTTTCTGGAGATTGGCATGGGTAACAGACTGATTCAGCATCCACAATATAGCTTTTCAGTTTAGTCTGCCAGCAAGAACACCACTTAATGCAAAACATGATGGTGGTGGTGTGATGGACGGAGCTCGCTAACTTGTCTCCTTGTCTCGTGCTGGCCGCCAAACAGCCATCAGACGGTAAGAACAGAAGCCAGGATCCTGCAGTCATCTCTGCATGGAAAGAATACTTTGCAGGGCTGGGGCCATAATATAGCCATTATCAGTCTGCCTTCAGACTGGAGACTGAAAATGAAATAGTCTTTATTTTCTTATCCAAACACAAGATGTCAGGGCTGCTTGTGGGAAGATTTTGTTTGTTTCTTGTAAATCATACAAGAATGAGGAAAAAAGAAGTTGGTCACTTGATTAGTCTTTTAAATGGTCAATGTTTGGGGAATTTTGTCAAGCTGATACTCCTATTTTGTTATTGACTAAGAAGTACCAGTCTTTTGTAACTCTTAAAAAGGGTAAAGAGAGAGTTCATTCCACATTATTTTCATATTGCTACCTTATTTTTAATTATTTTAGTAATCCTCATTTCATTGAATTACTTCATCTTTTATTCTAAAATCTCCACTTTTAGAGGAAGGGCCACAGTATCGTAGAACTTCAAGGTAGAAGAAAATATTAAGAAATGGTGGCAGAGGCTTTTCATTTTATGTTTCAATATTATTTTGATTACCACATGACGTATATAAAGCGACAAACATGTATTTGAAGATTAATTGCCTTCCAGCCAATAGCCTTGTAAAGACACAAAACTGCCAAAATTTTGAGAAATCGTAGAACTTCAAGGTAGAAGAAAAGAATAAGAAATGGTGGCAGAGGCTTTTCATTTTATGTTTCAATATTATTTTGATTACCACATGACGTATATAAAGCGACAAACATGTATTTGAAGATTAATTGCCTTCCAGCCAATAGCCTTGTAAAGACACAAAACTGCCAAAATTTTGAGAATAAAAAAATTGTTGTCAGGGATCAATCATCTTGATTTTGTTTTCAAACTATTAATAACATCAGAGTGTGTGTTGAGTGAGTTATCATAGATTCTTCCAGTATTGAATTATGAAATGCAATTTCAGTTTATGAAAACTACATTAATATAAGAGGATTACCTGTTAAAAAATTGAATCCTTTGAAGTTGAGAAAGTTGATTAAGTGGTTTATTTGCATGAGACATTGGCAGGAATAAGAAAATCCTACAAAGAGTGGGAACAATCATGTAACAAAAGTGAAGAGACAAAGCAAACACAGATAAGAGATGCTTGGTAGGAGATATTGTGGCACCAGAGGATGGATTCAAAATATGAAGACTGCTGTTTGCAATAATTTCGTCATCTGGGTTTAATTTCTTTGTGCTCAGGAAAACATTTTTATACAGTTGTTTGATCTGTTTGAAAATAATTCTAAAAATGCTTGTAGTTCAAGGCAAGTTCTATATGTTTGTTTCCTAGCCCATTTCCTGGTGCCTAATGGACCTACTGCTACCTTAAAACATAAGGAACACTAACTTCCCCACCCCCCACCCCAAAACCTCCTTATGTATGTACAAGATGTGTGCAAACAGCAAGGAAGGAGTTGACAAAAGAGCATTCAGAAGTTTCAGTTCTGCTACTGGACTTGAAGAGGGCTTTTCACAGGAGATCCTCTTGGCTTCAGGGACTGGGATGGGAAAGAGGGGTAGGGTTCTTTAATTTGGACAAAGATAGATGAAAGAGGTTCTAGACAAAAACAGCTAATAGTGTAAGTCTGCACACACTGCAGCCAAACTACTCACCCCTACAACTATATAACAGTTTCACTTCTCTGCAAGCTATTTTTTTACTTCTTGTTGCATTCCCATAATATTGTCATTGATCACTTACCTCCTATATATGCAATCACTTCTTCTACTGCTTTATTCCTCTCCTTTTTCAGAGAATTTTTATGAAATCTGTGGCATCACAAATGGTTATATAGCACTCAAGAACACTTTGCCTCTGTGCATTATAGTAGCCTCTATTATATTACAGTTCATTGCACTCTAAAAGCATAAAAGCTTTCAAGGCAGTTGACTCTGTTAAGGCTGCATTTGCCTATTGCACCGGACATTGTACACTTACAGGATAAAGCAGCAGATAAGTATTTAGACTGAAGTGGTCTTCCTCTTTCTCGAACTTTATGTGATACTTCTATTGAATGTTTTCTCAGTTGTCTAGAGGAGTTTCTATGTGTCGTTCTTTGTTGTGATTTTCTTGCACCGTTAAATAATAATCCCATTTTTAAATTCTGTAAAACATTAAGTTTCTTTTTCAATAGATAAAAATTACTTACTGGAATTTTTTTTTTCTCTAGTTTGTTTGTTTGTTTGTTTTATTATAGGAGCCTGATTATAAGGTCTTAACCCCATATTTAGATTCTTAAATTTGATCACCTAGTTTTCAGAAGGGCTGAGCAGACAGTCTGCCCATGCAAGTTAATAGGATTTGTTAGATGCCTGGTTGTTTTGAAACTACCCAAAGATCCAACTTTGTTACGGGTTCTTAGTTAGGATTTTTTTTGAAACCTTGGCCCACATACCTAGCTGAATTTTTCACATAAATTAGGAGTTGTAATTTTATGGATAGCTTGTAATTTATCATCTGTTTCTCTTAACGCCCACCTTGTGCTCATCATTTACAAATGATAATCAAAAAAGTACAAAACTTGGCATCAAGTATAAAGAAAATCAAATTTAAATTAATTAACCCTAGAGGGAAATTGTTATCGTGCCAGAGAAATCAAAGAAATTGGGCCTGTTAAAATGGAGTTGTAATTTTATGGATAGCTTGTAATTTATCATCTGTTTCTCTTAACGCCCACCTTGTGCTCATCATTTACAAATGATAATCAAAAAAGTACAAAACTTGGCATCAAGTATAAAGAAAATCAAATTTAAATTAATTAACCCTAGAGGGAAATTGTTATCGTGCCAGAGAAATCAAAGAAATTGGGCCTGTTAAACTGAGATGAACTAAATATGTACAGTAGCACTATCCAGACAAAGCTCAAAATTTGCAAATCCTTCTTCTCTTCTTTGAAATATAAGTGTATTTCACTTCAACAAAGAGATGTGCTTTTTTATCTTCTTTATGAGGTGTCATATGCATTCTCTAATGTAAATGAAAAATTGTACCGTGTGGGTTCAAAATTCCTTTTCCTTTCCTGCACATGACGTCTTCGCTGCTGAAATCTAATGCAAATAAATCATGATATCAATGAAAAACAGCAATCAGCACAAAAAAAAAGGGGGGGGGAGGTTAAGGTGGTTAGAATGTGTATGAGAAGAGGCATCTTCATGACTTTAAGACACAACAGGACTGCTCGGTCCAATACTGAGGATCTATTCCCCTTTGACTCAAGAGGGACTTCTGCTTTAATTATTTACCTTCAGAGCTCTTCTTTAACAGCTTAGGTGAATTTCCAAATGGCACTCTGGCCCTTGAGACCACGTGATGTCTTCCTATCAAATTCACACAGGTCAGTATTTCATTCCTAGAAGCTGTTGGTTGCTTCTGGTTGTTTTTATCTTCTGTGAGTATGAGGACTTCATGTTACACTTGTAACATGCAAATACTACCAGCAGGGTTGTGGTTATCTTTCAAAACCTGTGTCCTCTTTTGTTACAACTGTTTCTGTTCTGGGATGCTTATGAGATGTGAGCCTTCGTGTGTATAGTATAGCTGCTATTTTAATGGCTTGGAAGGTATTGTCACTTGGGATTCTAACACTTCTAACCCATAAAAGGGCTGAGTGGGTCAACTATTAGGTGTTTTTCTAATTCTTCTCTTAGGATTTCTCAATTATTTTTGCAACCGCTTCCAGGTTAATTATCTCTGAATCAAGAAATATTACTGGATGTTGAAGGTGTGATTTCGGCCACATCTCTTTTAGCTTCCAGACCCAATGAAGACTTCTGTTGCATCACCACTCTTGGCATTAACTTCTACCTAAGCTCAACCTCAAGTTTTCGGCAATGGTTCATGCCAATCCTAGAAAAAGGGCTCACTCAAAACAGTGGTCCATTGCCACCAAAGCAGACTGTCTGATGACTCTGCCACAGGGAGACCTCAAACAGGGCAGATTTCTCTGAGCACAACTGGTTCAGCCTCAGTGATCTCTCTAAGCACAAATAAAGTATTGACCTGTATTAAGAACTAGCCTCATTTTTCACTCCAGGTGTGAAAAGTCCAGCCTTATTGCTAATCTTCTTGTTTGAGCGTGGCCATCAAATTCATGTCATAAACCTAGAGCAAATCAGACACTGGCAGCTGTGTACAAAGTGAGCCAGCTGTGCATTGGGGCATTTCAATGTCTGGCAGAGTTTACCCTAGGTTTTATGACATGGGCTTGCAGATTTTTAAAATCTGCTGTTGTCATGGGTTAGCCTGCTTATACAGCCACTGCATTTTCTTCAGAGGGAAACCTCTCATTAAATAGCTTCCAGGCATTGTAACTGCATGTTAGCTTGCAGGAGAGCTCTAGCTCTTGTAAGGGAACCCAGAGGTACGTAAGCCCTGTGAAGAGAGCGGTACATTTATTTCAGTGAACCCGACCTTCAGGCCACACGCAAAAAGGCGTTGCAGGAAGGAGAGCTTTTCAGTCACTGGAAATTAAGCCCTCCCTTAACGTTTCCTGAAAAAGGACAGACTTACACTGTATTGTCTTCAGTGAGCAGTTCAGTTTTGTATCTGCAGAATTAGGAAAATGGAGATAACAATGTGAATTTTAATTTAGAGTTTGTGAGGCAGAAGCTACAGTGCTCAATTCCATATAAATGCTTAGATGAAAAATAAAAGCATGTAGCAAAGATAGAATTTATATTTCCATATATGATAATCAGAAAGTTCTTGTAGTCAGGTTTCTGCTGTTCATCTTTTTAAAAATATTTTACTAGCTGAAAGTTTATAACAGAAGAATTATTATATGTTTAGAAAAGCTTGTTTGACATGAAATCTCATTTGGGAGAATAAATCTTTTCTATAAAATTAGTCATGTCAGTTTCATAGATTTTTCTATTACAATTATCTTCATTTACTTTTCACGGAGTTAGTGTATACATCACAATGGGAAAATAGACTCTGGCACCTGTCAGTGGTAGAAGAAATGCACTTACAGGTGACAATAATGAAGATTCATAAGGAACTGCAGTAACACATTTTATACAAATGGCCTTTCCATAAGTTTGTTGCTTCTTGCTGAATAGCAGTCATTAACTGCAAGACATGGCTGGCTTCATGAAGAGTTCTAGGAGGGCTTGATTCATTGTTGTGACTTTATTAATAAGAAATTGTGAACCTGAATTAACCAACCAATTTAGATAAGACCATCTGTTGTCTAATAAGATGTGACTGTAATTTGAATAGTGGTTTTGTAATAAGTGTATTATGTGATGAAGGACAAGCAGATATTAGCTTTGTCTCATCAGCTTCCAGGGAAAAAATGTAGTTAGTTTGCCAGTACGGAACATGGAATATTTTTTTCTTTAACTCTTAGCTCATCTTGTGTACAAGTAGACCCCCCCATCTGTATCTTCTCTACCATATAATAATGTCAAAAACAAAAAGAAAATGGGATACGATGCACCTTTTGGAACACTCTTGTGGTCACTCACAAGTGGCAATAAATCTATTTTGTTCTTGCTTGCTTCTCCTTGATGCTACTGGATACCTTGACTCTGTGAAGATGAAATGGCAGGCATTAGCTTATCAACATTATGTCAATGTTACTTGGTTTTGCTTTGTTTAGTTGCCCTCTCTGGGCTAATACAAGAAGCTAACGTCAGCTAAGTACTGAGAGTGCTAGAAAATGGAGCTTTTATGTTTGGATGATTGGCAATAAGAAAATGGACACAGTATATGTAATGCTGACTTGTCAGCTCCAACTCTCCCAACAGCCCTCTCAGGTTTTTATATGGATGTAAATTAATACTGTAGAGTAGATTAAGCTTTACTACTCACTATCATACTTTTATTAAAACTTTAAAACTGAATTTTATAGAAACATTGTTCAGTTAAGTAACAAGGATAAATCTTTTCTTTGGTCATACAAAACCAGGCATTAACCCATATGCATGAAGATTAAGACAGAAATAAGTGCAGATCTGTATGGCAGTGACTTTTCTAGAAACAGATTTAGAAGGATGTTGTGTATTTTTTATGAGTTTCTTGTTGAGCTGTTGCCTCCTCTTGTGTCTGAGTGTCCTTGAATACAGGAAAGCAAAACAAATGGTTAACAAGGAATATAGTACTACTAATTAGAAGATTGTATTAAAAATTTAAATTATGCTGGATGAAACATAGCCTTTCAAAAACTTGTTCATATGCCCTTAGGACTCTGTGTCATTTGGAGCATTCAGTAGATCCTGGCCAGCTGAGTTCCTATTTGCTTAGTTTTGCAATTTTAAATTTAGAAAATGAAATGTATAATGAGTATTGGGAAACTCCACAAAATAAAACAGGCTGGAGTTTTACGGTTATTATGACATTGGCTTGTGTGTGATACTGTGGGTTTTGGATGTGAACACAGCAGTGCACCCTGGAGTGGTCATGGCTACCAATACCCGAGTATCACCAAGTTCTTGAGTCTCTTAATAAGTGCCATTCTTTTATTTATTTATACTTGTATTTATACTTCCAAACTGCCCGAAACAGTAGCATGACATATTAGAAGATAAAACTGCTATGAAAAAAAATCATGAAGGAAGCCTAAACATACAGGATATTAAACTTCCTTTCACTCCTCATAACTGAGTTCCTTGCTATGGATATTATGATGTGAAAAATTATGTCAACAAGTTTTGTGCTTCTATGTTTCACAACACATAGATATGGGAACGTAAAACAGCAAACGATACCAAGCTCTTCGATCTCCCTCTCTCTCTGCTCTGTTGGGGCTGTCTTTACAGTCTGAATGCTGAGCTTCAGGGACCCATGCCGACTCTGAAAACTAAGGCACCTTTTAGGTAAACAGCTGGCTATCCCATTTCCTAGTCAAAGGCAGAAAACAATCCAGTATCTTGCTGAAAGCAACCCGGCCACATCGGGCACTAGGATCAAGGTGGGCTGCAATATGTAGGACAGGGCCCTTCATGGACCTCAGACCGAGAAGAAGGCGAGGACGTACTGAGCTCCAAAGGCCAGGGTGCTTCTAAGCCTCCAGGAAAGCAAAGAATCTGAAACTGATTCTTTTAATAAAAAGATCCAGTTATTGTATTGACTTTTTCAGAGAGGGAGGATAATGAGTTTTCTGTGCAACTTAATGAAGTATCACCAGAGAAGAAATTACATAATATGAAATCTTTAGACAGGATTGAAAGAGTACGTTTTGTATTTCCAGAAGAGTAAAGATTCATTGCAGCTTCTCATTTCTTAACAAACCCCAAAGTTAAAATGCTGTCTCTCCATAAATCCCAATCTATCATTCTGGACAGGGAGCTTCTTTATGTTTGCATTCATACGGTTTTAAAGCTGTAAAATTGTATCCACAAAATTTTCTGAAGCAATTCATTTTTTAGTAAATCTGTAAAGAGACATAAAGAGCAGGAAGCCTTTTGTATTTGCAGGAGCACAAAGTCTCAGCCAGCAAATACAATCTAGGCAAAATGAAAACGTATTGCAGGTGCTGATCGCCGACTTGCAGAAGATCAGAAGGTTCTTTGCACGTGAAAAAAAAAAAAAGATACACATCAACAGTAGACCCAAAAACTTACAAATAATGATTTATGACTAAGATCAAAATGCAGTATTTACTTCCAAGGAATATGCAAGGCTTAAAGTAAAAGGAAATTGTTTTTCAGCAAAGGCTCAGATAAGTTAAACATGTAACAGTTTTCATTATGTTGTGGAAAACATTTTTGGGCAAGGATTGTTACACCTGTTACACCTTTTAGAATTAAAGATCATGTTTTGTATATGTGAATTCTGCTGAATATGATTAATCCTAGAAAGCAGCCATTGAAGTCTTTGGAGAGGGGAAGAGAAAAAACCCTTCTATTTTAAAGCCAAGGTTATAGTCAAGGTTAATTCAGGGTGTCACGAAAGTGTGACTGTGACAAGATTTAGTGACGATGTAAGGGCAAATTAATGCAAGATCAGTGGCCTCACTATTGATTCTTATCATGGGATCCTGCTGAAATGAAGTCATTATTTAATTACACTTTTACTTACACTATAAATGGTTCCCAGAATAGACTGCACTCAATTTTGATGTCTGCAGCTCCATCTTCACTTTTCTTTTGTGTTCATAAGTGAGTAGGGAATCGGAATAAGCACTCAAGAAAATTTTCATTTATTATACTTCACATGCTGTCATTTTCCCACAAAAAGCAAGCAAGCAAATGTTTTCATTCTTCCATTCAGAATAGTCTGTGACCTCAAATCATTCTGAGTACAGAAAACATGTCTTGAAATCTCTGAAGATTTTCAGATCAAAATTTCTCTAAATTTCATTCAAACAAATCAATGTTCAAATGGTTTTCCTGCTCTTCTTGAGTGGCCTAAAAATTTTTTTTCACTATCTCTAGAAGTCACTCAAATGTTACTGTTCATACTAAAGCAGGTAACTTAATTGGGACCTACAAAAAGTCAATAAGTACTTCATTGGGACTTAAGATACAACAGCAAGGGCTTTGCTATAGAAATCTGTTAGGAAAGCTCAATCTTCTATGAAATGACACCAACATTCACTGAGCAATCAAAATTACGTTGTTTCCCTATTATATCCTTGATTGTCTTGATTCTGAATCAGATCTATCTGGCAAATTTGTGACTAATAAAAAGTTGTAATTAATTCAGGTTTAATTTGTCTTGTGGACCAAGCCCCACATTTTGTCAAATTATACAGATTTGAAGACTCTGGTTCAACCAGTAACTGGTTGTCTTTATAATGTTATTGTCTGAAAAATAATATGCAAAAATGGGCAGAATTCACATTTTAAATGCAGGATCATGTTTGTCATTTTAGAACATGGAAGCATCTAATTCTGTGCTTGTATAGTACATAGTACAGTGCAAACACAGTCTTGGTCAGGACAAGAATCTTAAATAATAATTGTATTGAGGGAAAAATCACAACTCAGTGGAACTCAGGTTTCATAAAAAGTTGATGAGAGATTTAGATTCCAATTAATCAAATAAAGGGAGTAAAATTAACTTTTTTGTTTTGGATGGGAGTAATAAGTAAAACCAGTCTGCAGAGTTTAATCTGATCCTCATTGTATCCCACCATATCTATGAAAGCTTCATCTCCACGGCCTCTTTTTTGTCTCGTATACTGTATTTTTACAGCTTCATCTCCACGGCCTCTTTTTTGTCTTGTATACTGTATTTTTACATTATTTTTAAATAAAAGAAAAATAAAACCATATAATTCACAGAACATAGAAAATAATAAATGTAATGCATGAAAAAAACACAGCCTTCTGCAAGACAATGTACTGTACTCTTAGTGAGATAGACAAGTGTTATGTAGTCCATGGTGTGGACTTTTCTCCTGCAAATATTATTCTTATTTAAAAACTTTTCCTAAGAGAGAGAGAGACATAAAAAGTCAGCATATTAGATGAGTAAATAACATACTAGCTTCCTGTAATAACCATCTCTAGTTGCTACTTACTAATCAGACATTCAAAAAATAAACAAAATGCAGTGCATAAGGGGTTTGCTTGCTAGTTCAGTATCATGTGATTAGCCATTAAATGATAATATAGCAAGATCATTATGTTAAAAAACAGAAGATTAAATAAATCTCTTTTCTCTCTTGTGCACCTATGTTGATAAGTAATAGTGTTAAAATTTGCACATCTATTTTCAACTACTACAGAGGAAATATATACATCTAAATTGTAGAGATAATATATAAAGGGGTTTGTTAATGCTTTTCCTCTGAATGAAGAAATCCAGCTATAGTGAAATTATTTCTGGTTCAGGTTGTCTTTCAGTGCCCTTGACAATTGTAGGGTTTGAGAGAGAGAGGGGGGGAGGCTGCTTTCTGTGCTTCAAGATTTCAGTCTTGGCTCAATGTGTTTCTCTTTGTCAAGTCTTTTTTTTTTTTTTTTGTTTCTTTAACTTTTCCTTATCATAATAAGTGCCCAGCAGTTCTTTGTGTCCAATCTCTAGCAGCAGCAAATCACCATTTTGTAAGTGTGTTCATGCAGCCGGTCAAAAGCATGGTGGGTAGAAGGGGAAATGGGAATATGGGTTGTAAAGGGCTGATTATAGTAGGAACCCACTTCCAGGAGTCATTTTGTACAAGGAAATATTTCTGAAGCATTATTTTGTACTTTGTTATTCCAATGTTATTTGCCAAAGCTGTCTTTGGGTTTTATACATGCAGTTGTGGCCAACAGACAGAAGAACAGCAGGATCAACTGTGGTGTTTTGGCACATAGCAAAGGGCAGGTCTGGGCCACCTGACATATCCTAATCTTGTTGCTAAAACCTGACCTTTCTATATTAAGAAAAAAATCGGCCACCCTCACAACTCCATTTTCTACCGTCCTTGAAAGTCGAGAAGTTCTCCTACACAAGGAGAAAAGCAACAAAGTCCGGGTGAAATGTGTTTCTGAGGTTGGAGGATACTCAACAACCCACTGACCAAGACAGCAAAGAATAATACATGAAAAGTGAAGGCAAATATATAGAGAGTTTGGTTTCAACATTAGAACAACTCCAAGCTTTTTCATTTGTGTGTTTTATAATAATTTCCTGATTTTCCTAACTAAAACCTGAGACACATATACCTACTTAAATCTAAGATTAAGCCCTGTGTTTGTTTCTCTCCATTATCTCTAAAAGGGTTCCAAATCAGATATTGATGCCTAAATTGTAGATTTATACACTTAAGTGAGATTAACTCCACATCTATCTAGCTCAAAACTGATGGTAAGAACAGTCCATTCACCTGCTGTGAACCACAGGACCATATCCACAGTGAACAAAGAGTTCTGGAGCATGGCCCAACATAACCACTGTTCAGACTATCCCACTTATGAAAGGTGTTTCAAGTGCTGAACATTTTCAGGCTATTTTTGTGACCTAAGGACCAGCCCCCATGATAAGCACATGTAAAGTTCTGTGGCAGATGACACAGTGTTTTTTGCTTTTGACTTTTTCCTGGGCATTTTATGTTGTGTTCCTCCATTCTGGCTGCTCTGGTTGCACAAAAGCATCCGAGCATGCTCAGGGCCAAAGGCTTCTGGCACTGGGGGAACAGAGAGATGGGAGACACTCAGAAAGATGGGGACGGATGCTGCAAAATGAGGGAAAGGTTTCCTATGGACTAAGGGAAGACTTATGGCTCCTCTACAACTACCTGAAAGGAGGTTGTAGCGAGGTGGGTGTCGGTCTCTTCTCCCAAGTAACTAGCGATAGGATGAGAGGAAACGGCCTCAAGTTGCGCCAGGGGAGGTTTAGATTGGATATTAGGAAATATCTCTTCACCGAAAGGGTTGTCAGGCACTGGAACAGGCTGCCCAGGGAAGTGGTTGAGTCACCATCCCTGGAGGCATTTAAAAGACATGCAGATGTGGCGCTTGGGGACATGGTTTAGTGGTGGACTTGGCAGTGTTAGGTTTACCGTTGGACTCAATGATCTTAAGGGTCTTTTCCAAACTAAATGATTCTATGATTCTGTGACTAGAAACCAATTTTACACTTGCTAGACTAAGTCAGCAAGAAAGTTTAGCCTTTCATCTAATAGCAACCATTCCTTACCTATGCTCTTTATTCTGGAAAGTTTGCTAGCATAGAAAACTTCACATTAGAAGTATTGTTTTATAAGCTCTAAAAACTGTTGAAGTTCACGTGTCTTTTCCTTTAGCCTGTTTCTTTTTTAATTTCACTTATTTAAGGTCCATCAAGATGATAGAACAATGTCCATCAAAAAAAAACTTTTGAGAAATCTTGGCTTATTTTATCTGATTATTTGTCTGTGGGCTGTTCATGGTATAGTTTTGTGGGACTGCGGATTGAGGTGCAGAGTGGTGGTGGCAAAATTAGATGTAAAATAAGCAATGACAGTGAAAAAAGACTACTTTTATATCATGATTTTTCTCTGTGAATTGGAAAACCATCTTTTGATAAGAGAGGAGCAAACTGGATGTACCCAGTTGAAATTGACCTCAATAATTAATTCTGAGGCCATCCATCAAATGGCATTTTAGTGACATGGTGAATCAGCAGGTGATCCCAGTTTGCTTCTTGGGCCAGAGATACTTGTGCTGCAGAATCCAGTTACTGTTGGCTTTAATTGGCTGTTTAGTTTAAAGTATCTTACGTAGAGATTCAGAAAATCAAGTAAGCATAGGCAAATTTATTCTTCTCTTGCTCTGGAAGCAATCCTTTAAATCCAGGCAGTGGACGGAATGTCCAGGAGACCTTGCACAGCTTTGAACCTCACTGCACTTGCCCATGTAAATAAAAACTTGAACCCTGGTAGTTGTCGGTGCAGCATCTATTCCGTTCACCCCGCTGCTGTTTAAGAAAGAAGACAAGGTATCTTCTACCTTCTAATTTTTCATTAGAAATGTTTCAGCAGCCTTATAAGACATAGATTTTTAAGAACTAGTATTCTACTTCTGACATTTATTTCTAGAGATGCTGTTGGAAACAATGTACTCTTTGCTGAACGGACAGGGACAGTGAAATTGTACTTTTTTTACGATGGTTTGTGGTGCCTGGACCAAAGTTGTCACGTTCAGAATCTGTTCCAACATCCACCTTTAGATACACAGGACACTATCAAGTTTGTTGCATTTCTCGTATCCACTGGAAAATTTGGCCTCTCTGCCAAAGGTTTACAGTAGTGCTAACTCCACAGTGATATCCCTGTTGCCTTCTTCACTGAAGGTGAAAGATATTACTGCACTGATAAGGAAATCCCTCCCAACTTGCGAAATACCTTAGTGTTTTGGACATAACTGAGACTTTCCTTACTTTTAAAAGGTTTGGAAAGAGGTTGTGGTAGTGTAGCTGACAGTTCATCCATACCGGAGATGGTAATGATGAGACATCTTTCAGCAGACATTATAAATGGATATCTGGCATTGAGAGTGCCTTTATGGTTTGAGCATGTTTACCCTTGTGGTTCTGGAAACCAGACCACGAGGTGGATTATATTGCTGTATATAAATTGTATTCCAGCATGTTTTATAAATCAGGTGGCTTAATCAGATAAAGACAAATGGCAATGAAATAGCTTAAATACAAATTTACTGCCAGGTAGCCATTATACAGTGCTGTATTTTACTTTTACTGGATTCTCTGACTTAGCTGGCAGTAAATTCAGTCATTTGCCACTTAGAGACATGGGTCAAATTGTCATTCAGTCCAATCTGTGTGGTCATATCAGGTTCAACATGAATGGGGGTTTTGCCATCTAGCAAGGACTGACATCTTATTTAACAAGTTATAGAAGATCTTTCACTTTGTTAAAGGAGAACTTGGCATGCTGGGGAAGAAATACAAAAATCCTTGCCCTGGTCTGGCTGCAGGTGTATTCAGGACCAGTTCAGTCCACAGCACAATTAAGTCCATTCTAACTTATTTTGGAAAGTCTGTGAAAGTCTGTTGGGAAGAGTGACACCAGCAGGGACAAGGGCAGTCACAGTTACAAGCCTTCCCCATATACACTGTGTCTCTGACCCGAGACTTCAGGAGTCCTCCGTGAAGAGCATAGCTGCAGTGGCTGCATCAGCCCTGTGGAGTACATAGGCTCAGCGGGGTGGGTGGTGGTGTGGCCATTGATTGCATCACCAGAAGATCTGTGGAAGCACCACAGATCCAGATTCCACCTGAAAAAAGACCAAAGCTCACAGGGTGGCTTTATGCGCAGATATCACATCCTGACATGCAGTCACGATGTGGCCACGGTACCTGGAAGCACTGCAGTTTTGGGTTGATGCATGGGGTGGATGGAGGAAGAGGTTACCCCTTCCCGTGCCCTTCAAATCCATTTAATATAAAATCTTCAAGCTGAGGATGTATCAGATTTAAAGTGATAAAAAAGATGATGCACTTGATCTTAGCCAACGGCTGGGAAGTGTGCATCTGGGACAGGGGCTTCAGTGCATACTGCAGAGCTCTTCCATCCCGCTGAGGATGATATAGGATCAGTGCTTTCAAGGGCTGTTGATGGATCTAAACCACAAGACATAAATGAGTGATTTCTGTGCTTGAGAAGGTGAGAACTGTAAATCAAGACAATTACAGTAGTTTGTAGTGATAATTGAAATTGTTGTTTTTTAAATTACTATGGCAAAATGTCTGAGCAAAAGAAAATAATCTTAGGCTATATTTTTTCCCAGTTTAATATCTTCTTTTAATTTTCACATTTATAGATCTGCTGCCTTTTCGGTCCTAGTCAGTCCGACACAGAATGCATTTTCTTGCTCAGTTTTGGATAAAGAAAAAAAATTTAAACAACAGCTTACCTGCTGAGAATTTATGAGGAACAAAATATTAAAAAGCATGTTTTCATGTGCTTGTAGACTCTACTTCTGTTTTGTACATCAACCTAAAATTCACGGTAGATTAAATGAAGATTTAATAGTAAATGTCACATTTAGTCTATCTCTACATAAAAGGAAAAAACAAATTTGATGGTCATATATATTTTTATAGTGTAGGTTTTGATCTGCTTCCTGCAAGTGTGAACAAATAGCCAGTTTAAACTCAACAAATTTTCTTTCATTGGGTACTTGCTTATTTCAAACCAATGCTACAATGTCCTTACTTTCCATTAGAATATTTTCCAAAAATTATAGTACCTAAGCTATAATTTTATAATACTAGGTATAATAGAGGCATTTTCCTCCTGCAGTTCACCCTTCTGTTAACTATCAGGGAACAAGGCAATGCATCTAATTTTACTATATATGTACATGATTTTAGTTTTTATATGTCTAGGTGGACATGAGTATGAAGGAGGAAGAAAGCTGGATCATTTGCACAGGACTAGTTTGTTTTAATACGATCCAATAAAACATTCTGAGGGAAATGATATATTTGACTTCATATCATATACTCACCCAGTGCTAGTTTTTTGGACCATGGGTTTTTTTAGCACATAACTCAGAGACAAAACACTGAAAAGAATCCCTGTTCTTACTGTAGAGACGTTAATTCCCCTAACTGTTCTCAATTTAATCACCTTCCTATGTTTCTCTTATAGTGACTTGGAAGTAGGACACGCAGACACTAGTGAGGACCCCTCTGTTGTTACATTTTGTGTCTATAGGGAAGGAGTTATCAGGAAGGGATTTAAAAGAAAACAAAAAAAAGTAAAATAATGCTTAAATGATGGGATGAAGATGCAAATTTACCTTCTACTATGCAGTTCCAAAAGCTGCAAGTGCAACACTCAGCAGAAATGTGGGCACACATCCCATAAACAGGTCATTCCAGACCATAGTCATCATCCCAAGGTGCACTTGAGCATCTGTTAAATATTTTATATATGGTATTTATATTTACAAGTAGCTTTGTGAAAATCTAACAAGAGCATTTGAAAGACCATAAAAGAGGAAATGTTAACATGGAGCTATAAGGTGATCTCACATGATTTGGGCCCACATAATGCAGTGGGCATTTATGGATCCTATAAATAGATGGTGAGCTATTTATAAAGCATCCCTCTGCTTCCGTGCTACCCTGAATATATTACCAAGACATTGTGTATTGTATTGAGGATCCTGTGGCTGATTATTAGAACCCAGCAATGTATCTGACTAGGTCCTTGCTGGGATACCTTAAAGGTCTGACACCCTTCACTTTAGAAGCCAGGAAAATAGTTTAAGATGTTCCCTTTCGATCTCTGTACTTGTGTATGATCCACACAGACTTTGTTTTACTGTCCTGTCTATTGTGCTCCATCTTGTGCTTCATTCACATCATGAAATGAAACAGGAGCATAAGCAAAGCATTGTGTTCTGTTTTGTCCTGGATAACCAACATCTTGCTTTCTACTGGGCTGGAG
This sequence comes from Aptenodytes forsteri, assembly GCF_000699145.1. Classification (NCBI taxonomy): domain Eukaryota; kingdom Metazoa; phylum Chordata; class Aves; order Sphenisciformes; family Spheniscidae; genus Aptenodytes; species Aptenodytes forsteri. Next base: position 517,767 of record NW_008795138.1, on the reverse strand, counting down.
GGTCTTCAGCAAATAGTCTTTAAAGCAGGCTTGGCATTCTTTGCTGAAGTGATGACTGCATTTTTGTATTCATCTTGTTTCTGACAAGGTGTGACCAGCTTATTGCTAACAATCAGACTTACTGTTTCATTTCAAAACCCAGCACTCTTTGTTATTTGGCCTTTTGAATTTCATGGAGAAGGACCAAGAATATGGGCAACTTGAAAAATCATGTTTTGTTTCTATGGAGATTCCTTTGCTTTTTTTCCAAATAGCCCAGGGCTATTTATGGGATTTTACCCTTTGAACTCACTTGAAAAATGTTCAGTGTAGGAATATGATGAAGCTTATCAAGTAGACAAAGCGATCAACCTTGGAGTTGCCTGCTTCGTTATCCCTACAATTTTATTTCTCTCTCTAGTAGAATCCCCTCCTTTTAGTACTAGTCCACCCAATCCCTACCCTTTAGTCGCTGCCGATATGCAGCCCAGACAATTCATCAGTCATGTGGGAAGGCACCTGTAAGGAATCTGCATATCCTCACTTGCTGTGTCTAGGAGATTGCCATCGTCAACAAATTTAGATAGTGGTCACCTTACAATAAACTTTGAAATGTCTTTTGCATCATGACTCCATCCATGTTTCTTAGAGCAGGAAGGAGCTGGAACATGTTATATTGGGTCAATCTGTTGTCACTTGTCACCTCAAATTATTGCATAACTTATCATTGACCAAGACTGCCAATATTATGCATGCATTTATTTCTTTCTCATCAGGGCTAGTGTGTTCTTGCTGACACCACACAACTAAGACATCCCACAGCCCTCTGCACCACTCTGAGCTTCGTGCCCTTTTTAAGTCAGTAATAACAATTCACAGGTCAGTGAACAGCGAACAAGATTTACTTGTGAGTACTTGTGAGTACTTATGAGTGATCAGAACAGTTTTGCTGCTCTCTCTCTCTCTATTTGAGAGAACTGATTTTCTTCTCAGGTGCTTTTCTGTTTTGCACTATGTGAAATCATAGATAGGCAGTCAGCAAGACTGCTCTCGGGTATGTAGTCTGCATTTCAAGCTTCTTGGGTGTTGTAAGTAGGACTGAGTTTGACCATTCTTCACATCATTTTCTTACCCAGATACTGCTGCACAGCATGTCTAACTGCTCGATTTGATCATTATCTCCTGCTGTGGCAGTTCTTCTCTTTTTCTATCTTAACCCTTTCTCAGAATTTTCCCTCCTGTTTATCTGGGGGTTTGCTTTCCAGATTATCAAGGACCTCCCCTTCTATTTCCGATTTGTACCTGGGCAATACTTAACCTACTTCTCTGCAACATTTTTTTTCCTCCCAGTGAGCACAAAGCCACTTTTGCTTGATTATGCAGAGCCTAATCTGGCATTTTTTCCTCACCGTTCTTTCTTAATGCCTCTTTCAACTTGGCTCTTCTTCTGACTGTTCTAGAAGGCAACTGCACATTGTTGCACAGTAACATCCTCCTGCTTTTTTAGTTGGAAAAAACAGTGGATTCTTCTTGCTTAACTTTAAACATACGCATGAAGATATTTGCACATGGACTAGTCATTATAGCACCGCAAGAGAGAGTAATAAGCACCTATTTTAGATGCCTGTTTTTAGGGTGAAGTGAATCTGTTTTGTAAGGGAGCATAGGTCAGATTTTGATATCTGTGTCTAGTCAAGCAAATCATACTAAGGACATCTTCTAAAATGCTGGAATTATGGATTTTCTTTTTGCTCCCCGAGTTATTTGAAGTAGCCAGTTTCAGGGGGTTTTCCGACCCTGTTGCTTACAGTCATGTCCTATTCTATTTTCAGCCCTGGCAAATTTAGCACATGCTTTCCTCTTAAACCAAGGCCCTCTTATCTGGTGGAAGCCATAGACATTTCTACACGAGGCTGGAAGAAAGGAGCACACTCCCTTTCAAGTGAGATGCAGTGGGTTTTTTCCTCTGGGAAGAAAGCAGAGGGACTACTTTTTATTAAAAGAGTATCTTAAAGTTTATGTTCCAGAAGAAATGGTGGGATTTGAAAAGCCTAACAGCTGTGAGATTCCTTCCTTATATCTGTGTAACAGAAAACTTCTCCTCTCCTGGGGGTGGAAGGAAGAAATTATTTCAAAGATTTTTCACCTTAGCTTTGCCCTTGAAATGCTGGGAAAATAACAGATGGAATTCATACCTCAAATTCTATTTAATGTGGGCTTACTCTAACAACAGATGAGAAAGATAAATATTTTTCCAGAAAATTTGCAGGGCAGATTTTTCAGCTCAGTAATATCTCATGGGATGTAAACCCCCATATCCTGGAGTATTTTCTCAGCTTGCACTATTTTCAGTCTAAGAAATTCTCGGTTTAATCATATTTATAATCAAACAGCAGTTTTTCACCCAGTTTGTTTGAAATTGATTATGCCTCTGACAGGTAAAATGGGATTTAAGAAGAACATTTTAATATTTACACCTCAGCATTCAAACATTTTATTTTGTAAAAACTTAAATTGTAAAAAAAATTTGCTTTAAAGCATCACTCAGAAGTGATTCAAGAGATTAAAAAAATAGCTTTACACAAAGTATCCCTGTGACTGCAGCGTTTCAAGTGGTTTTCTAAATTTGGATTTTCTGTATTCAGATAATCTGATAAGTAATTTTCCTAGTTTCCTAAAAATAGGAGAAACTATTCTTTTCCTCTGTAAATAGAGGTTCAGTCTTACCCAAGTAAACATCTGAACATTTTGTCCTTGTATTTTTTTGCCCTTGACTTCTGTGGGGAAACTGTGAAATTCCACAATTCATCTCTCCAACAATGATTTGTTATTTGATGTACAACCTCCTGATGTAATCACTTAGAGACTTGCAGTCCTTATTTCCCTATAGCCAGTTTCAGTATTACATGTTATGATAACTTAGGCAAATCACAGATAAGAGCTTATGAGCAGTGTTGAAAAATTCTGGTGCATAACTTTTAGGGTTTTATCCATCTAAATACCTTTAAAAATTGCTTGTGGTGTTCCATTTTTTTCATCTGTAAAATGGAGGAGCAATATTTGTCCACCTTCCAGAACTATACACATACCAGAACACAACTATAGACACACTGAGATGATGAAATAAGTATGAAAAATGCCTCAAATTTTAATAGGTGTTGGAAAGAAATCCAGTTGCCATATTTCTCATGATTTCAAAATCATGGATAATGGAAAAGGACATCTCAGTTGGACAAGAAGAATGGCTAAACGTTCCTCTTCTTTTAGAAAAAAAATAAGGTGGTTCCTCTGAGTTGCAGTGGGGTAAGTGCTTAATGCTGCACAGTTTGTATCAGATAGTAAATGTGTAATTTCTTTTTTACATTATAAAACTTTTCTAGGGTTCAACTATATTGCCCTAAAATTGTTTCTAATAGTTTGATGGGCATATTGAACTATAAATTATATATTTTCTAGAAAAATATTTTATATTTTATTGGATATGAAAATATTGAAATTAAATTTACCATGTTTTATCTCGTCATATTCTTGAGATATACTATCCCAGAATTGTGGCAATCTTGCAGCTGTTTAACTGACTGTAGTGTTTTACTCTTATTTTGGTATAATTCAAGCACAAAGTCAAAGGCACTAGTACAAAGCTGTAGTACTCAAACCAGGTCTTCTACCTTTCAGTCATCTGGGATGACTTGTTAAAAAGATAGCTATTATCTTCTCTAGGAGGTTAGTATTAGACTAGACTTTTGGTTGATATAAGCAAGTATTCTCAAATTGACCTTCTACAACATAAATTCCCAACTGAGTATGGCTGACGCAGTATTTCCATTTTTATATCAGATTGTGCTATAAAAGCAGCGAACTGAGATCTTAGCATCTAAGAGCCAGACCAAAACAATAAGAACTATTTCAATAAAGCATTCAAATATCTTATGTATATTTCTATGTAGTTCTAATTAGGTACACACAGACATATTTTCAGCTGAAATCTGCTGAAAAGAACTTGCTTCATATCTAGATTATTAAATGAAATCAGCAGTAACACAGTGCTCATGAAAATAGCCAAAATATGAACAAGGAGAAAAAGGAATCACTTGGATCCAACAGTGACCAAATCTTGCTTGAAGAAAAGAAAGAGCAAAAGGAAGAAAAACATCATGGCCAGCTAAGCTTTAACCCGCTTTCCCCAGTATTAGAAACAAACAACAACAATAAAAATCAATAGGGAGTAATTGTAACATGTTGAGAAGACAGTGTCAGAGATATATGACAAAAAGTAGTGAGTGATTGGACTGAAGTTTAGTCTTTGTACTGAAGTTAATTAAAGATGAAAGGAAAGAAAAAAGGACCTCTACATCTCAGTCTGAGCCCAGTTACATCACTGTTACAATTGGTTTACACCCATTTCATGAGATCAGAAATGATGTTTTTGTGCTCAGGAAAAGTTTCCTCGGTTCTAGCAGGTTGAATGCAATAATCAGCAATTCTTAATTAAAGGTTTTCTTCTTCCTTCTCTTCTGAAATCACAAGCATGAACTTCTAATCTTTATATCCCATTTGACTGTAAATATAATTTTGGATAGAAATACTAGAATTATACCGTGGAGTTTTTTTGACAGGAAGTGCTAGAATTGGGCAAAGGAGTTGTCCACAGATATATTAACTTTTTGGTGGAAGAATGTGGGGGGACTGCTACTCTTAATGGAGTTTGCATTTCTCCTGGAGTTGGTCGAGGCATGCCAATGTATTCAGAATTAAACTCTGACCTGGCCACGTAAGCATTTGATTATTACTGCCCTAGTCCTATTTGAAACTCTTGAGATAATTAGGCTATGAACAAAGTTATGCTTGGGAAACATAGCTCATTTTTCCATCATTAAGTTGTAGATGGACTGCACAGAGATCCAAAAAGTGACTTAAGGATGTCAGTGCCCCAGTTTCTCAGACAGTGCATCATGCCTGCGCAGGACACACAACATCAGCTTGCTGAGTGGGGAGCTGAATGATTTAACCAACACACCAGTGCTAAAGACAGGGATTCATTTCAAAACTCTCTCCACTTATGTACCATTTACATGGGATTGCAGGAATATACCTCACCCTTTTGTATAAAGCAAAGCATTTGATACCTTGCCTTGAACACCAAATGGGAAGGAAGTAGAAGTTTCCACGGTTTATCCAGCAGTTTGGTTGTTAATGCATTCGTAAAGCTTGTGAGAAATAAAAAGCAATCCTCTTCTCCTTTCCAGACTATGGGTTATTCTAGTGTAGAGGCATTTTAAAAGGGTATCTACTTCATGGGCCAGTTGGCTAGGAATCGACTGGTTCCCCACAGCAGTTTTACCCCAAGGTCTTCCCCGCCAAGGAGTGACTCCGTGTGATTCCAAATGGGGTCAGTTCCTTTGGGTGCATAGGAAATGTAGGAAGGAGTTCTGTCCCCTGTTGTGGTCTCCGGGGTGGCACTCAGTTTTGATTCATTTTGCTCATATTTGACAGATTTTATTATATGCCAAGAAATGATAGGATCTGGACCTAAGTATGGCTTTATGCTGTGAATTTAGGTACATTCAATATTACTTTGGAAGAACACCCCTACTTTATTACCAGACAACATATACCAGCTACTTTGGTAAGAAATCTCCTATGAATACAAGTAGAGAAACTGCATGTCAGTGCATTTGATCCTTCTAAAGGTGACCAGTTGTTTAATCAGTTTGTCTGATTTTTTGTATCAGAAAAAAGATTTATGTTTTTGTACCTGACAAAGCCAAGGCTTTTGGTTATAAAAACAGGTCAAATACATAACAAAGCAGTCTTTGCAAATGCGGTGTTACAAGAGAGTACAATTTCATGGCTTTTACCCAAAGAAGTTCTTTCCTCAATTATTTATGTTTGCAAGTCCACTATTGCAAAATCTGTCTTCTAGATGAAATAATGTAGAATTTCCGAAGGGGGAAAACAAGTGTTCAGTAATGAAGCCCTTAACAATCTTGCTTTTTGGGTTTTTTGCGTGTATGCAAAAACATACATTTAAATAAAGCTGAAGCTGTCAGAAAATGTTACAAAATGCAGTAATGTAACATGTCCTGCAGCTACTAGGCTCAATCAAAGCTCAGAAAGGCACTTTTCTGATGTGCTGCATTCCACGTATGCTTATACTAAAATGAAGATGTCCTAGTCAGTCAGGGAGACAGCATGATATAATTAATGAAGCCTCTATAGCAGTTTCCCCAGTTATGTCATTTGGTGTGATCTGGTTGATTTATAATATACGATTTACATAAGGACTAGTTATTTCTAAACTTTGAAGTCTATGCAAATTTCTCTGCTGCTATTAGCATAGAGCCAATTGCAATATATTTTAAAAGACAAAAAAAGAAAAAAACCAAGCCGTATCCATCCACAAATATTAGTTACAGAAAAACCATTGAAACTCCTGAGCTGAGGAACAGCTTTCCTCAGCAAATGCAGGTTTTGAATACTTCTGAATAAAATTAATATCTGCCTTTTGACTGGTCTGCAGAAAAGTATTATTAGGTGTGAGAGACTCTGAATATTTTTTTTTAAGATGGGAATGAAAAATGGGCTTTGAAAATACATTTCATAGAATTTGCCAGCAGCAAGAAGTAGCAAGCCAATTATAGGTGGTGGAAAATCAACTTTCTGTGATAATCTCCAGATTTCACGTGTTCATAGCTTTCTGAAATACTCACACTCTAAGCTGAATATTTTTTATGTTTGTTTTTCTACCAAGATTTCAGAATGTTAGAGCAAAATTTGATTATTTTTTGCATGAAAGATACTTCAGCTGTTGTTGAGGGAGAAAAAAGACCTGACTGTATTCTCTGAAAATAAAGGTACAGAAAAAACCAGCTGAAGCTGAGAACTGAAACTTGGCTGCTCACTGGAAGGCTAGATTCACAAAGGCACTTAACTGCTGTAACACAGCATTTAACTTTTAGCCTTCAGACTTCCAAACTAGCTGAGTTACTTTAATGTTTCCTTGTGCCACAAGTGGGAAGGGTTGGTCACCTAAAGGTACATCAGTACTGCTAAGTGACAGGGGAATATGGAGCAAGCTTGAGAACAGGACTCATCGTGTGCTCAGGTCACAGCTTAATTGTTAGCCCTCCTCCTGGGTGTGTTTTGGACCTCTCCATCTGGCTCTCTCCACGCAGTGCCTGTGCCCTGTTTGGAGGACAGAGACTGCCTCCAGAAAGCTGCAAGAAGATACCTGTCTTGTTTTGGTGGCCTCCCTTCTTTCCAACACTAACCCAAGTGTAGTCTAAGCACTATCAAACGTAACCTCCTGTCTCCCTTCAAAACATGCAACATTATATGCTTCCTTTTACTCCCATTGCCTGCAGTACTGCCTCCTATTATTCCAAACACTTTGAGCTGAAAAATAACCACACAAAATAATTATTATGTATTTTAGTCACTCAGGCACCAGGTGGGATGCGGAGGAGATATAGTGCCAAATACTGTGTAGTAGTATGGGATGTGGCCAGCCTGGCGCAGAAGGTGCTAGCAGTAAGCAGTGTGAATGTAAGCCAGTCCCTGCCACTTGGCCTCAGAGACAGCAATTGATCTGTGCTTGTATTTCATTTCACCAGCATAGCATCTTCTGAAACAGAGGTCTGCAACATCCAGCTTGATCAGCAAGGAGCTGCTTGTGTTGGTCTCTGTCAGAGGCTGATATAGATATGTCAGAGGCTTCTGTAGAAACTTTCTCCATCTGCTTTCTGCTTGGAGTCACAGCTTGGCCTCTTATCTTAAAAACTGTATTACTTCTCTCTAAACAAAAGCAGGGCACCTTTCTTTCTTGTAAAATGCTGTTGATGATGCCACCATTTTGTATGGGGGATATTAAAACATTCAGACAAGATATGAGACACCTGCATCCTGCTCATTCTTTTTGAGTGGTAAGAATTTATCCTGACTACTTCGCGTGGACTGTGTCTGGGAGTACTCTGGTTAAAGCTGTTGCGTAATGCAACAAGAATTCAAGATTCACTGGGCCAGTGTAAATAGATATTCTAACTGGCCTTTAGGGTGCTATCCTAGCAGATCGGGGATATGATCTGGACCTCTGGCAGAGAAAGACATGATAGCTAGTTACCTCTCAGACTACACTTGTGATAAAATAAGGCTCACATAAATATTTATGATATTTGATTTATAGAAATGTATAAAGACAGGGGCTGTCTTCTCTCCTCTAGCTATGCTTTTCAAGAATGAAATTGCCAGGAAGTTTTTGTGCAAGGTCCAGATCCTATAGGTATACGTGCTGTCGGCACAAGTGCCAAAGTGGGCTTGGGAAGGTGCGGGTGGCAGAACATGTGGATTCCAGCTGAACTTAGGGGTCAACCGGGTGCTGACAACTTTGCATTGGCAAGACTTCTGGGCCTGGGAAGAAGCATAATTTTAAGCATGAAAGGAAATTTGCTGATAAAACTCTCAGTGCCCACAAATAGAAATATCTCTGGCTTTAAGCAGCAATTTCACAGTAATTTTGAAGATTCCGTTGTTGACCATAAGTATATGTATTCTGCTTACGTCCTGCTTTTGGTGCTAATTTTTTGTAAAAATGGGCCTGTTCTAGGTCTGGAGGTATAAAGATAAAACAGTTGGATAAGTGACTCTAAAAAGTCGTTCTGAGCAGTGGAAATAATGAAGTCCAGCTTTCCTTGTATTTGGATTTTCTGCTGTTTAATAAGGTGAAAGTTCCCACTGGTGTTTTTTTAACCTGGGGGTCATTCATAGCATCATTCCTCCATGTGGATTCTTTGATATCTGTGATATCATATTCAGAAGCATCTGCTATAACTCTTAACAGAGCCATTTTCATGTAAAAATGTCCAAAGTAAAGAGTATGTTCTGCATAGTTCTCTAAAAATCAGTGATTTAACATCAAAAAGGGAGAAAGAAATTCCAGAGAAAAAGAAAAGTGCCATTTTAGTACAATCCTGATAATGCAAACCACATCAGTCAGTTTAGCACGTACTGTTATAGCACAAAGTCAGATTTATGCTTTCAGCACAAGTTACCATGAATATAGAAAAACAGTTTAATCCCTTCAAATTCATATTAGAAGTGTTGCATTTATTCATAAACCAACAGAATGAGTGAAAGGAGTGCCATTGCTTTGCACTCTCCTGTCCAGGAATTTTGAAATCATTGAGGAACCTGTAGCCCTTTGTTATTGCTCTAGATTGTCACTCCAGCATGAGAAACTTATGCTCCACTGCACCATGACAAGATGCTATTGCAAGTAGTACCTAACGTGCACTTTTAATCCAAGATAGAATTTGTGGCCTGGAAACATACATTGTAGCAGTACATGTGATTTTAAAAGTCCGAAATGAAACAATTAAATATGGAAATGAGAAGGTGAGGGAAATAATATTTATCCGAGGAACTTCACATGGTTGTCAAATGTGACCAGTTTGTGCAGTTTAAATTTAGATATGGAGGATTCAGTGGATGTCCTCCAGAAGATGATTTATCCTACTCTTCAAGAAATTACCTAAAGAAGACCTATTTCTCTCCATTGTACATGGAAGGCACGTTGCTGAATAGATGCCCATCATTTTGATGACTAAAAAAGATGAGGTGGAGGATCGTTAGAAATAATAGAGAAGCCTTATGCAAAAACGTTTCCCTAACCTCCGTGCTCCCTCTCCAGGAAACCCATACCCTTCTAGTGCAAACTGTAACACATATCACTAAAAGTTTATATCTACACACCTCTTCCTTCTGTCAGCCATGCCCAGTGTTAATGACTTTGACTGGAAATCCTAAACTCATTGGATGTCTTTCCATTGACTGGTGGCTGTTTTAAGTTCACCATGTGCAGCCATGTTGTGCCATGCTGATACGTAAATTGAAATGCACTAGACTGTTGTCTATAATGCTTTTTGTCACTCGAGATGTTGAAAGCATACAAAAAAAAACCCTGTCTGATCTCTTTATGAAATTGTCTGAGAAGACAGAAGGGTATTTTTGCCTGAAAACAAAATGATATCCCTTTGTCGTGGTGCAGTTCTGAATAATTTTATAGAAATCATCAAGATTATCCTGGATTTACTGTGCTTTAATAAAGAGGAGAATCTGATCCAGTGACGGTATGACTGACAGTTCTAGCTTGAGTAGGAAGAGCGTGGGGTCTCCTCAGGATCCTCCATGTTAGGATCAGTCAGTTACTGTCCACCTGATTCCCTGGATGTTTTTCCTTCGCTTTCCAGTAGATTTTGTGTGGGAGGGCTGGGGAGACAAGCACCGCCATCAGTAGGGGAGTGTTGATTTTTGCATTCCTGAAAATCGCTGCCGGCTGTGCTAAATGAAGATAATTGGCAGGAATTGATTAGTCTCATAGGAGGGTGTTATTAAGGGTTGAGCTCTTTTCACAAATTGCCCCTTCTGCACTTACTGCTTGAGAGGCATAATCTCAGCGATCCCGAAATTCACAGAACAGGAGATTGATTTCCTCCTTTTTCTTTTTCTTTCCCCCCCTTAAAATCTGCAGGTCAGTCCCACCCCAGGGTGCATCCGGGCGTTAATGAAGATGTTGTACTGCCCTTACTGCAGAGGACTTCCCACTGTGAAACCTTGCAACAACTATTGCCTCAATGTAATGAAGGGCTGCCTAGCAAATCAGGCTGATTTGGATACTGAGTGGAATCTGTTCATAGGTAAGAAGAGTTTAAATATTAGTGGAAGGAAATGCTGGTAATAGCAAACATCTGCAGAGTTTTGTGAGGTTAGAAGACACTGTTGGTCAATATTCGCAATGAAGCAACTGCAGATGCACGTCACTTTCTAATTGACCCTCCTGGCTTGCAGTAGGAAATTACTCTTCCACCCTTTGAGCCAGTCACATTTTGTATTTGATATTTCAAAAGGAATGGTGTGGTGTTACGGCTTCTGAGCCGAATTATTACATGATATGTGAAATGTTGAGAAAGCTTTGGTTGAGGATTTGATAACAAGCTTAACATGGCAGAAATAGTATGTATTACAATTGAAAACTAGGCACTTGCAAGCTGGGAAGATAACAACATTGTATAACATCCAGTCAACATAAATCACAACAGCTGCTGTTCTTAATTCTGGTAGTATATAGGCAAAAAACTTTTTAAGTTACATACATGAGAAATTATTAATTCCTTGTTCTTGATTAAAATATGTTAATGTCTCCCTTTCAGTGTGCTGAATAGAAAGTACCAAACATGCAATCAAAATGTTAGAATGGAGCACAGAATTTAAGGAAAACTGCTATTACAGTTTTATTCACATAATTCTTCACTCAAGCAAACTAAGAAAAAACAAGAAAGAAATCTCCTTTAAACAGCCATTCAGATATCCTGTAGCAAAAAAAAACCCTCCCAGAAAAGTAACATTTAACAAGAAATAAGAGCTTCAAGTTGCTTTTGATGATACACAGGATAGGATGAGGAATTAGACAAGGCTAATGATAATATAGAAAGAACAGAAACAGCTAGTTACACCAGTCACTAATGAGCATCATAGCCTAGACTGGATTTCAGGAAAATAAAAGCAGCTGGAAAACATGGGATAAAGTTCTCCTTATTGCAACCAAAGAGAGGAAATGTTATTTTCTACCTTTGGAAAGATGAAATACGAGCAATCTCATTTTGCTTAATTTTTTGCTTTGAAAATTTGATTCTGACTCATTCACAGATTTGCACTTTACTCAGCACAAAGGTGGTGTAAGATGGATAGGGAGAAGGAAACAGGATGAAAAATGAATCAGAGTATGAAAAGTGAAAAACAGCATTGAGTGTGCTATAAAAATAGCATAAGCCAAAAATGCAAACAACAATAATAAACAAATGATGCAAATAAACATGCCTTCTCAGTCCCTTGTACTGGTTAAACAAGCTGACATCGGAAGCAGCACTGTACGGAGGGATACCCATGAGATTACTGGTGTGAAAAGAAGAGTCAGTTCATCATCAGAAAGCTAAGTAGAAGCTGATGGGAAAACAATGCCAAGCTGTTAAAGACATTGCATAAACTACTTTCCCTTTGCCATTAAAGAGAAAGCAAGAGCTGAATTGTCACTAATTCTGATCAAAGCAAATAATGTAGGCTTTTAGAAAAAAAAACATTTTAACTACAATAAAAACCAAGAGTTTTTAATAAAGCAAGCACCTGTTCAAATCAAAAGCTGGAAGGTAAAATTTCAGGTCTTAAGAGAAAATTTCCTTTTCTGGTGCTTTAAATTCAGTAAGAGTGCTGGGCAGGGTGAGGTATGTGTTGGAAAGCATGGAAATGCTTACAGATTCAGACTTTCAGAGTCTTTGATGCAAAGCCCTTGTCTTCATCAATGTCTTTCAGATTTTGATTGTTCCTGCTCTCAGAAAAGAAAAACTGCATGAAAGCTTGTACATTTTGTTAAAACATAGTGCTAATTTATTAAATACTATGTAATACACTGTGTGCTCCCTTAAAGGAAAGCAGGCTGCTTTGCAATTATCCCTTCAGGTCAGTGATGACAAGACAGTATAAAGTACAAACATGTCAAGACAAATTTCCTCTTTCTTCTACCTATACAACTTCCCCTCTACAACTTAATGGGAAAGGGAATAGAGGAGAAGAGACAGAGATTTTCCTGTGTTTGGAAAAGGTATTCTGTTTTATCCCATTTTTGAGGCCTCTGACAGCTTTGCTGAAGATGAGGGTCCTTAGTTCTTCCTCTATGAAAGATTGAAATGCGGCAAGTTGTCTCTGTCTCTGACAGCTGTCAGAGGCTTTCTAATAACACATGCAATTCCCTCAGTACTAAACACAACAAAACTTCTACTCACTGAATTAAAACGAACGGCAGCACTTTACAGCACCGCTGAGCTATGAAAGATTGGAAAATATGCATGAGCAGTTTTTATCCCTGTTCCAATACTAGGAACCATGCACTAGAAAAAAAAAAAGATAATTTTGTGCACTAACAGTCTCTGCGTAGGCAGGAATCCCAAATGTTAGTGCATATTCATACACAACAAGATAGTTTTGCTTAGCTCATAATCTGTGTATTTCAAGGTTGTTTCGGCAAAAGTTGGTACTAGGAGAAACTCTCAGATGTGTTTGTCAGTAACTAAGCAAATACTGTCATTTGGACTGCATGTTCTGGTATTGTTCTGTAGTTACTGTGATTGTCCAACAACACCCAAGATCTACAAGTGAGGGGGAGCAGAGGAAACTAAACGGGCTCTCTGACAACAGGATGTGTTACATGTTCCACCTAGTTTATAAATATAAAAGTCAGGACTGAAATTGCATTTACATAGCACTAATAAATCTTGCATCTACTTTCAAAGCTAGGGAGAGTGGGACAGCTTCCCCTAAACATCTGGTGCTTTCCAAGATTTTATAGACTGTGAAAATTGGTAAGAGGTGAAACAGCTGCAGCAGCGTGACACATGGTTTATTATATTTTTCCTGTTTGTGTCACCTTAAGGTCTGTGTCCTTTTTGTATAATGTTTCATTATAGGCTTTTTGTATTTTGTTGCCTTCATTATTGCACTATAAAAGCCAAATGTAGCTCATCTCATTCTAGTAGAATTCCTCTGAAACTCGGTTTTGCCTGAGAAAGGAAGACAGTCTTGAATAATTATATTATAATTATAAAACTATAATGAATAAATGCTTCTTCCAGGTATCTATATAAAATATTTAAGAGGTATTCAAAAGCAAACCAGCCACACTGACTTTAAAAATGTGTATTTTGACTAAGCTTGCTTCTGATGTTTTGCGTGTTAGTTACCCCTCATAATCTCCTCTGCACCAGTCTCAGGCAAAGTTAGCAAACGCAAGATAAAAAGAATGAGTAGAGGAACTGTACTGCTGAGGAAAGAGGTTGCCTCAGGGGAGGAGCTGACTGATTCTGTGGAATGGGGAAAAGGGGATTTTCTCTGTCTCATAGCCCAACAGATATAGTCAAAATTATGTTTCTCTCCATGGAGCTATACCAATTAACAGCGATAAGGATCAGGGATCCCACTGTTCATTCTGTTATAGAAACACAGAAGAGACAGAGAAAGCTATTTCCACTTCCAAAGATTCAAACCCCATCTATCTTAGGGAATTACATTCAATTTTAGCAATACTGTTACTCGTCTTTCTCTAGCTACCCTGTATTTCCGTCACTGTTTCTACCTTGAGATTCTTTGACTTTCCCTAACATTAGCTTTCTCTACAATTGATCACTTATTTCCCTTTAACTGCTCTTTTTCTCAAGCAGGAATGTCAGTCAAGGCATGAGCTCCCCTCAGTGGGCGTCACACTTTCTCTTGGTACCTTCATTCAGCTTCAGAATCAACACCTGCAAAAAGATGATTTCCATGAAAGCAAGTGCATCTCATGCTGACCACTACCTTATCCACAGGTTCAGGATGGCAAAGTGGCCATAACCCATTTGTTTTTCACAGGCTTTCTTTCACAATTAGCAGTGGGGTTAACTTTCTTCCATCTTGAGACAAAAACATAGATGATGCTAAATCTGAATGTTAAGCAAGATTGTGAGCCAAATACGACAGTCCTTACTTAAATAATTCAGAACAACAGAAGACTAAAAATCCAGGTAGTTGATTTAATCACAGCAATGACTGTACCTGGGCTTTTTTGTGGACATCTAAAGTGAATCATAAATGCTTTGTTGCTGTATTTGGTGACAAAGTGTACACTAGTGTAGTGCCTGTGTAGTAGTGTAGCCCATGGATTGCTTTGCTGCAATCCATGGAGGTTTGCTACTGCATGGCTATTTATAGCAGCAGAAATTGCAAGTAATTCTTTTTTTTTCTAGCAATTATTCAATGGTAAATCAGACACACCTTGACCTTACTCCCATGTTTTAATAGGTGGGATATTGCGGAACACACTTCAGAAGGTTGTGCAGCAACAGAGATGTGCAAATGACTGTGATTCTGATGGCTTGGGATCACATCCCTGTCTGTGAAAAGGAGCCAAGGGACTCCTGCACTAGTCCATGTCCACAGCCATCCTTCTGCTCAGGCTGGAGAGCAAGTGGCTTTGCTAGGAGTGTATTCAATATTTGAATACGAGCCACATACTCAGCATTTTCACCAGGCACAACAGAGCCCTAAGTTGACTGCAGCATTTAGACGTTACAGCATCTTTTGAAAATAACAAGGCTGATCAGCATTGTCAAAAAAGTTTAAAAGATTTTATAATGAAACCATTGGAGCCAAATGATGACTTTTTAGTTCCATTTTCATTCCTCATCTCTAACTCCTTCACATCATTTTACATCAAAGTGAAATGACTGGCTAGTACACATGAACGCAGTTTGGAAGGTGCATAGAATAGCAAAATTCTCTGTGTTTACATTCAGGAGAAGTGCTGAGGAAGCTGTTTTGCCACTGCCCTTCAAAATGCTATGAATGAACACTGGGATGTTACATGACACATGTCGAGAAACAGGAGAATATGTTAATTATTTATTACTCGAATACTGCGTGAATCAAGCATTATTATTTTGTACTTTTCCAAGTCCATAGCTATGCTCTCTCAAGGGACTTCTTGCTTCCAGAAGTGCAGTGAACAGTACCGCTCTTTCTGTCCTAGGTTACCATGTATATTAACACCTCAAAGGGTTTTCTCTTCAGCGGAGGAATTGATCTCTCAATTAATTATGCTTATGTAAGGCTAAATCTCTGTTTACCTGCAAGGGCATCCCTCAGGCACTTCACTGTGCTGATCTCACTGTTTCACAGGCCAGGGACCAGCTGGAAAATATTGTGCCTCTTACCTGGTCTGGTTTCCCTTCTGGTTTGGGGGGTTTGGGGCACCCAGTCTCTCTAGCATATGAAATAAGGTTGTGAATGGAGCACACACCCAGACTCCAGAACTTGGCCATGCTCTTACAGTTCAGTTACCTGAAAGAGCTACTTCGATGCAGTTGTTTTTTCAAGGAGTACAAATCCAAATGAAGAACGTGTGACTTTTTTCATTTTTCCCAAGCAGAAATAAAAATAAGTCTGCTCTAAGAAAACTTTGGTTAACCTCTAGTGTGCATTATTTTGAACAATGTAAAGAGATTTCTTTCAAATGTTGCAAGCAGGAGGGGTTAAATATCAATTTAATTGGTTTGAACTTGCTACTTTGGCTGTACTTAATTGAGGCAGTGCTGTAATACACTAGGAAGCATGAAAATTATGGTATCTCTATAAACATATCTTCAGTTACATCATCATTTGGCTTGGTCAGTACTGATAAACTTCAGATGATCTGGATTTTACATTTTGCAGACATGCCTGTTTTTAAGGGAAAACATAATAATGCAATAACTTGAATTTTGCCCAGAGGAAAACTGAAGGTTATATTTCAATTTTTGTCTCTGTGTCCATTTTTTGGCATTTTATTTCTGCTTGTATTCAGCTGTATTTAAGACCACATATCTGAGAAAAGTATTTTGTTGCACTGTGACACCATTTTATACTTTTAAAATATTTTGTCTTGGAATCTGCATCTAGTTTAGAAAACTGCATAAACAAGAATCAGTTTTCATACACTGAAAATAGAACTTGAAACTATGTAATATTTTAAATGATCTGTTTTTTCTGATAGACTGATTTACCAACTATTCCAGATTCTCTAAACTTCATATTAGAAACAAATTGTGTTCTCCATTATTCAGGTAAACGTAATGGAGAGATGCATGTAACTCAGAGCAAATTTGTTCTACAGCAAGAAACCTCCCTACCTTACTACTATCAAAACACTTGGTTATATCTGAAAATACTTTGCTGAGGTTATTATACAATATCAATAAAAGGTGATAGGTGCAAATCCCTTACCGCAATGATGTCAAACCAAAATTGACATTGACTTGCTTTGTATTATAATTTTGAGCCATTGCCTCATGAAGGCTAATCTGTTTATGATAATGTCTTGGGGAGTATATTATCTTTTTACAATCATGTCCTTTGACCTTAAAAGGAAACTGCACATATTTCTTTTTGAAACACAGAAACAAAGTAGTGTTGGCAACCAGCCTTAATTTCTCCTTACAGATAAATCCTAATGCTGTACATGAACAATCCACAAAAAGAGATTTTAGGTTGTAAATAATCTGCCAAATTCCATAGATGAGACATTTGGGCATTTCTTAGTATCATTTCCTTATGCTTTTTTAGTCCTTGAATTTTAGAGCAAGTTTCAATTTGATGTTTCTTGAAGAATAAAAACTCAACCCAAAACTCAGTAAAAGAATTCAAATGTGTAGACAATCTCAGTCTAAATCACTAAATTTTCTTTACTTTTGACCTGCTTATGCAGGCCTTTTTTGAGCCATACATAAATGACCCCATATTGCCAAAAGCTCCAAACCTTATTCGCAATACGCAAAACCTAAACCTAATCATATATATAATTTTGTATGGACATTACATTAAGTACATATGTTCCTTAATGTAAACAAAATGGTTTTTTTTTCCCTAACAAAGCCACATAGGTATACAAGGGCACAGATTACATTCAGTCAACGTTCTCATTTCAGAAAGACATTTTAAGGATAAGTGATAGAAAAGGGTGAAGAGTAGCTGACTGAGCTATAAATTTCTCATGACTTGGCAAAGAGACTATGATAAAGATCCCTACACAGTACCCCGTATCAGTGCCAGATTTAGTGGAGCAAAAACTTAAAACCATTTGAGAGATCAGAATTTTAGTAAAACAAAAGATTCAGGAAATACTTCTTTCTGGTCAGGGTCCTATGGATTCCCTTCTTGCAATATGTCCATTTCTTCTTGCAAAGAAATTTTGTTCAGATGCAGGAATTATTGGGAAAAACATAGGTTTTTCCTCCTTTCTCTCTGCCTTACTGACAGAAAGTCTTACCATTTCTATAGTCAAGACAAGTAGTTTGGCCCAGAGTGCTATGACAGAGCTGGTATGGCCAAAACTCATTGAGCATTTTTGCAACAGTGAAATCTGGAAGTGTTCTGATGCATTTGGGAGATTCCAATGTGTTTAGAAGGTAATTTGAAAAACTCAGCTCTTGTATTTCTTATTTCTCTGTGTTACTCAGTGTCACCTGCCCTGTAATATAACATTCAACATCCCTTAATATCATTTATTTTGCAAGTTAACCTATGGGAGTTTAAACTCCCGTGACATGTATTTTTCATTTAGCCATCAGAAGCATATACTGAACTTTCCATGTCAGTAGGAACTCACCTTCATAATATCACACTTCAATTGCAGCAGCAGTAAAGAGCCTTTCTATCTTCTCTTGTTAACTCTTAAAATACAGATAACTAGGTAGGAAAAAATAGCAGCTGAAAAATAAAGAATGCAATTTTGGTTCCACTGGATATTTGTTGCTGACCTCAAAAGAGAATCCAATTTTTCAACCAAGCTTTGTGTCTCACTGTGATGTTGTGAAATGAGAGGTTACAACAGCATCTTGCACTTAGCTCAACTGTAGGATGAGATGAAAACCATCGCTAAACTGAATAATGTACCGTAGTAAATGGACAGTGCCAAAAAGGCAAGAAGTTATCCTGAGCATGAACCAATAAAACATAGAGCACTCACAAGTTGCTAACTTGAATTTCATAGATTAAATGATACAGAAAGTCTTCCAGTAGATTTCACTCTTCTAATAAAACATGTAGGATCATGCCCACTGGCATTTAGTTACACTTCAGCATCCTTATTTTAATACATTGGTTAAAGGAACCTGATAAACAAGATATAGGCCGTCTCTAGTATAAGAACATGAAAGTGACAGTTCTGGCACACATAGCTACAGTTTGTGATTTGTGTTTCATTTATACACTCAAAAGAAGGGGTTTATGTACGTCTCATGACAAACTGAAAATGAATCCATGAATATTTTGTTAGTTGAAACTTTGCTGATATCTGCAGCGCTGGAAACATACTCTAAAGAAGGTTCTCCTCTTTGTACTGCACTTACGCTTTGGTTAGCTTTTCATACCAATTAGAAAATGAAATGGTTGTGTTTCCTTTCTACTTTATCCTGGGAGGTTTTCTGTCAGGAAGACCTTTCTGTGGGAGGCATGAGAGATGGCTGCTCCAAGCTACGCTGATGGCTAAAAACACATTTTAGTAATACGGAAATCTTCTATTCCAGATATTAATGACTGATGTTCTCATTTTAGTACATTGACTTCGCTCAGATAAATCACTTCTAAATTATTAGACAGTTTTGAGTCCTTTCATAATATTTAGTTTGACTGTCTTCTCCATATATGATTAATATATCCTTACAGTATCCTTCAATCTTTTATTGATATAAGTGCATATTTGGTTTGTTCAAATGCAGATGCCAGAAAAATACATATAGAACCTAGTTGTCTGAATGATGCGTGTTTTGAAGAGTGTATATATAAATTAATATTTAAAAAATTACAAGGAAGGAAAACTATGATAATGATATGTTAGTGCCTTTTTAAGAAGCCTCTGACATTTCAGTTGTGATAAATTACTCAGGTTGAAATCAGGAGGGATGGCACGGCAGAACTTTAGCTAATGTAAATCATTTATTAATGGAAATATGGCAGTGAACAATACATGAAGATCTAATTCCACTGATATTGAATGTATCTCTCAAAAAATAATTCCAAAATTAATTCATTTTGTCAAGTTATTTGTTACTGACAGATGAGGAAAGCAAGTACTTATTTTTCTTTCTATGAAAGCACCTTCAAGCTCCCCGGCCCTACTTCAGTTCAGGAAGAGAAAAGTCTCTTGATTCTAAAATCTGGGGAGATTTCTCTACCCTTACAAAAAGGAAATTGATAGTTTGAATATCTATTTATATAGGCCATGAAGTCAAAAGCAGAGCTGCTGCATAAAGTCCGATGAGTAGCGTAAGGGTAGTCTTGTATAGTGTTTCAAGTTGGATTCACATTTGTTTGAAATCTGGCAATATTAAACCTAAGCATAAGCCCAGATAGAGTTTACATGAAGATACTTCTGTTCCACTCTGCCTTGTTGCCACTGTCCAAGCAGAACAGGCTACAAGGTGTGACCTCTAGACAGCTACTCTTTACAGGGAAAGAAACCATCAAGTAAACATAACTTGCACTTTTTGAAGAATAAATGGTCTCAGAGGGAAACAACAGGTTACAAATAGCTTTTTCCAAAGTACATGGCACTGAATTATAATTTTCATTTTCTCCTCATTTCACGCTCATCTTCTTTGGCCCAAATGGTGATATAGGTCCAAATTTTGTGAAGTCTTGTGACTTTATAGTACTCTGTAAGTGACAAGAATGCAGTCCTTTTCAGCTGATACCAGTATACGTAGTTTCATTGTTGTTGTTTGTGGGGTTTTTTCCCCATTGTGCTCACCTCTTAGTTTTTTAGTATTCCATATAAATATGCAAAGCATGTTGCATGCAGGAGTCTTGTACTGTAGTGCTGTAGGAAATGTGTTTCTACCTGCCAGAAGTAGAAATTCTTCCTTTATTTTTCTAAAAGCATTCTGTTCTTCTTTACAAGAAGAAATGGACATATTGCACAGAGCTTTCACCTCTGTGGACTTCTGAAACAAATGTTTAAACTGAAGAACACTGCATTTACTATGAATGAAAATAATAAGCAATTATGAAGAAGAACAATCTCTCTTTTAATTTTTAACTTGGTCACAAAATCCATGTGTTATCAGAAGGTTTTTTTGTTCAAATTTTTGAATGCTTGTTCATAAACCCACATGGAGTTTGAGAGATCTGGGAATACCATACAAAGCAAATAGTTCTGCCTAAAATTAGTCTCCATTTATCTCATGTGATGTTTTAGTATTCCAGCTCAGTTTATTTGCAGATGCATAACATCTTTTTCTTGGAAAATCTGCCTCGCAATATGTCCTACACATACGTGCTAAGCTGTTGTAAAAGAGATGAAAGACACTCAGATCTCTAATTTACAGTGTTTCAGGAGAGGATTTTTTGAGGGGAGGAGGGTAGATTTTCTGAAATTTTTCCCTCCAGTTCAGAGTAGAGCTCAGGGTAGACTGCAAGACCATCAGGCATAAAAGTATTATTCCAAGCACTGAGGATCCCTAATGAGAACATGAAAAAAATAATTAGCTTTTCCTGTAGACCAAATTGCTTTTCAATACTTGTAAAAATATACTCTTTAAAATAAAAAGTAAAAATGGTATTGAATTTGTAGTTACTGGATGTGCACTCTCTGCTTTTCATTACTTTTTACTGAAATTCTATTGAAATTAATAGAATAAATAGCTATTATATTACTATATATATATTACCATATATATTACCATAACTCCTTGCAGAAGAGTTAGAATTCAAAGCAAATGGGTTAGTTATGAAATATCATTATTTTCAATGGAAACTGGGTAGCTATTGAATTGCCTTCATTTCAGCCTGAATTCCATAGCTATTCATCTGTAAAGAGCTTTGGTTATCTATCAGATGCCTTTAATTTAAACAGATACAGATAAGATAAGAAATTCCTTTTGTTTGATTTCTATTTGGTTAGCAGATATTTTGCTGAAGCATATAAAACAAGCTCACCAAATCCAAACTATTGTAGGTGACCTCATTAGAGACAAAATTGGAGAAGTTAGGTAATGTATGTGAAAGGTAAGAGAAAAGGCGTGGAGTTGTGCTATTCCATGTTATATACATGGATGCATTTTATTTATTATTCTTATTTAGCGAATGAAAGGGTATGGGAGCTGAGTGAGTTCCCAGGAGTATGTTACTAGACTTTTTAATAAACAAAATTTAAGAATATTAAAATGTTCTTACATTAAAAAGCTGTATTTAAGCAGAGGCAACAAGCTGTTGCTTGAAGAATAGCAGCTGTATTTTGTTTATTTGGGGGAAATGAAGCAAATGCCTTCATAGGCTTTAGAGAAGTGCCAAGAATATGAATGGGCACCATCCCAACCAAAACATCATTTTACAATACTACTATTTGAAAGAAATAATGATTCAACACTCTGCAAATGTACATGTCACCTTTCAGTGCATTGAAGAAACACAGAGATACAAAAAACAGGCCTTTGGGAATCACAGCTTTTTCTTTACTTGACCATAGGCTAGCGGAACAACAGGTTTCTTCCTGTTTTCTTAATATGTAAACTAGAAAATTTTCACAGCATTCATGGAGTCGTATGGATGATCAGTAACCCAGATGAAGCACCTGATTAACACAAACTATTTTCTAATTATTGCAGTAAATTGTGGGGTGAATTGCTGTCATTTGGGGCACCTAGGAGCGCCATGATGACCTATACATCCCTTCCCACTATTTGAACAATTAAGCTTAAGTATCATCATAAAATGGAAGATTGTCTGCCTAGTGAAAGAGGCACTTTTTTTTATCAATGCCTGTCTATTCCCACAACAGCTTGCTGGTGTAGGGGCGTTTGTATGGGTTGGAAATTCAGGTCACACCAAAAAGGCGTTATTACTAAATGAGCAGTAAAACACAGATATCGATAAGATGCTGTGCCACACGTTTTTACTGCAGTTAAGGTGCAACCTGAGCTTTATTTAGTTTAGGTACTAATATCTAGTTTATATACTAATTACAATATAAAATAGCAGCACAGAATTGAGCCTAGGCTTGCTGTCTGTTTTTCCCTGAGCACCCAACTGAGTCTTGTAACCTATATTGAGCTTGCTGATGGCCCAGACGTGTTTGTTGGTACCTGTGAAGCTAGAGTGGGTATTCCCAAGTAGCATACTATCTTCCCTCTTGCTACAGAGGCTGAAGGAGTGGGTTAATTGCCTTTTTTTAAGGAAAGAAATGCACGGGCAAGAAGAGACATTGAATAACAATCTTAATCTGTTTGATTTCCAATATGTACAATTCCTGCAGGTATAAACCTGAAAAGAGATTAATTATCACAGTTTAGGGTTTATGTACTCATAAACTGCTACTAAGGCATCTCAAAATTCCCAGAATGATTTAGACTCTGTCTCTACATCACTGACTTTCGATCTGAAAAGGCTTATTCAATTCCCAGTTTTTAAGGCCATAATTTTTAGATTTCAATGTACATTCAGATAAGTTATCATGACTGTCTGAAATTTTACATAAATATGGAGAATCGTGCCTTTAGGAAGCTCTAACCTAAGACAGCTGAAATTATTTGTTTCTCTGCAGAGACTCACTGTGTATGTAATATATGTAGCAATGATCCATAAGAGCATACGAAGCAAACGATACAGGTCTCATGGGCTCTGAGCAGCTGCTGACCAATGCAGATTGCACCCAGGCGTCAGAGTAGATGTGCATTTTACGTGCTTTTTATGCAGAATTCTGAATGTTGCCTGAAGGTGTGGCTTCATTATTAGGTGACCTAAGTTGAGCTAAGATGCTGCTGCTTCAGAAAAGAGTGATGCCAGACGCACATCCTTGCACTTTCCTTGCAGTCCCAGCACTGGGGGCCAGAGAGCTGATCTCTATGAAACTCTTCTCCTCTCTTCTCCTCTCTTCTCCTCTCTTCTCCTCTCTTCTCCTCTCTTCTCCTCTCTTCTCCTCTCTTCTCCTCTCTTCTCCTCTCTTCTCCTCTCTTCTCCTCTCTTCTCCTCTCTTCTCCTCTCTTCTCCTCTCTTCTCCTCTCTTCTCCTCTCTTCTCCTCTCTTCTCCTCTCTTCTCCTCTCTTCTCCTCTCTTCTCCTCTCTTCTCCTCTCTTCTCCTCTCTTCTCCTCTCTTCTCCTCTCTTCTCCTCTCTTCTCCTCTCTTCTCCTCTCTTCTCCTCTCTTCTCCTCTCTTCTCCTCTCTTCTCCTCTCTTCTCCTCTCTTCTCCTCTCTTCTCCTCTCTTCTCCTCTCTTCTCTTCTCTTCTCCTCTCTTCTCCTCTCTTCTCCTCTCTTCTCCTCTCTTCTCTCTTCTCTTTTATTTATTTTATTTCAGTGAGTGTGTTTAGCTGAGTTTGTTCTCTGATTTGGCTCTCCCTGTGACACAGTGAGTTCTGACACCATGGCAAGGGAGGGGATGTGTGGTGAGCTAGGAGACCTCAATAAACAATGAAACAACACCCTAAGATGCTCTGTGTTCTAATTTCTTTGCGTTAGTTATCCTAGCTTATAACAAAAAAACCCTCTAGATTTTTAGTTTAAAACCTTTTAAGACTTTTTCCTCACAATAGCAAAGGGATTCACTAGGGTGAGGTGTAGTCATAGCCCAGTCACCTTTTGACATTCAGGAGTCAATACAATACCCTAAAACTAGCAACTGATCTCCCTCCTCTTCCTCAGAGGAGACAAGGAGGGCCTGAAAGCCTCCTCCTGCGGGTCGTCCTGTGTGACGGAGCAAGGATCTGCCACTGCTGTTACTACTGTCTCGTATGGGAGGGGGGATTGGGGCCAGTGCCATGTTTTCTCCTAAGCATATGGTCTGGCACAGAGTGGGAAGGTGTGACAGAAAACACTTCTAGTCCTATGAAGGCAGCATCTGAGCAAGCTACATTTGGGAATCTCTGTCTGGCCATGATTTCACATTTGGCACCCGTCCTGCTTAAGCCGGTTAAGGCAGTCCCCCCATGGCAGCCAGCTGTGTGTTTGTACCACTGTATCATCAGCAGTCCCCTGATCTTGTGATCCTGCACACAGACAAACAGCACTGCTGACACAGAGCGGGGACAGGCAGCATGGTGGGAGTGAGCTGGTGGGAGAAGAGCATGGCGGGGAGAGAAAAAGAGCCCCCTAGGTCAGCGGTGTCAATAGAAATACCAGCCAGGTTGCGACTTCAGAGATTAGTTTGATGTTACAGAGAAATGAAGCTATGGGCAACTGCCGTGAACAGGTCAGTCACATTTCTGTCCTCGCCATGTGCTTCTGCCGTGTCTTTTCCAGCAGCAGTGGAGCACTCAGCCTGCAGAGAGCTGACTGGGACCAGAACCAGCAGGAAGCTAACCCAGTCACAAAAGTAGGATAAGCTTTCTGCTGCCTCAGCTACCTGAATTAACTCATATGCCACAATGTCACCTTATGGCAGAAGGAAATAATTCAGGACAAGAGGTGGAATGCTAATTTCATCTTCATCAGTAGATCTTTAGGTGGATTTAGCAGTAACATCCCTAAGGTGAAGCATCCTGAGAAGGCTGAGCCAGTCTAAGAACTGGAAGATACTGAAAGCAGAGAACCCGTTCCCAGCCATGTGCTCCTTCTGCTTCCCTTCTCCTGACCTTCTTTCTAAGCTTTTTCCAGCCTACTAACCTGGTAGAAAATGAACCATGAGGGGAAAAACTGTTTGAAATTCTCAGTGAGATTAGTGAGCAGCATCAACTCAAGGAGTGGCCATCTCAAGCAGAAATGTAAATTGTAACTTTACATGAGATGGCTGAGGTCACCATTGCTGAAAAGGTGTCTTGTCACTTATTTCTTCTCCACCCCTGTGACCTCTTATGGCTGCATATTTGCACTGATTCCTTTGCACTCACTTGGATGCTGATAGGAGATTTTTGTGAACAAGACCATTGCCCAAGCATTAAATAATCCCTCCACCCAATCTTTTCCTTTTTTTTTTTTAAACCAGTTTAGTTTTCTGGTTGATTACTAAGTTGTCTTGGCTTATTGTCCAATTGGATCATCATCCAATACATGCTAGAGCCATTGCAAAATAAGCTGTGGGTGCTCATAACAAGGAGCACGGATAAGATGTGGGGTGAGGGAGTGGGATTTCCCCTTATACTTTTAATGCTACTAGATTGGTAAAAGCTCTTACCTGTAGCTCCACTTTAAGGGTCTGCCTTCAGTTGTTCACTAGAGTTATATGCAACACAATGCTGAAAAAACATGCTTCTCTTTAAAGAAAAAAAACTGTCAATTACTTTATATGCTTGCCATGTATGTCTGTTTATTATTCTAGTTTTAATGATTGTTAGATAACTCCTGGTTCGCAAGCTCCCTTTTACAAAGGAGAAAATTAATTATGTATAATTTTCTACTTTTGCATTTGTGCCATTTGTTCTGTTTCATGCTCTAGTATGAAGAAATTGTGATTTTGCTGTATTTTAATTTTTAACTGATCTTATAAAAGACATCTCACAGTATCATACTTATGGATGCAATTGTGATGTATACTGCATTCTCCTATATGCAATGGACGAAAATGTTTTAGAGGCTTAAATACATTTATGAACTGGTGTTGTGGTTTAACCTCAGTCGGCAACTGAGCACCACGCAGCCGCTCGCTCACTCCCCCCACCCCAGTGGGATGGGGGAGAGAATTGGAAGAGTAAAAGTGAGAAAAACTCGTGGGTTGAGATAAGAACAGTCTACTCCTCCAGCCTTCTCAGTCGGTAGAGCACGGGCTGAAAAGTCCTTGACTAGTGTAAGCACTGCCTAGCAACAACTAAAACATCGGTGCGTTATCAACTATTCTCATCTCCTAAATCCGCTGTCCTGGCTGTGCCCCCTCCCAGCTTCTTGTGCACCTCCAGCCTTCTCAGTCGGTAGAGCATGGGAAGCTGAAAAGTCCTTGACTAGTGTAAGCACTGCCTAGCAACAACTAAAACATCGGTGCGTTATCAACATTATTCTCATCCTAAATCCGAAACACAGCACTGTACCAGCTACTAGGAAGGAAATTAACTCTATCCCCGCCGAAACTAGGACAAATGGAAATAATGTAGAAATAGGTAAGGGAAAGAGTAATTAAAGTAGTGGAAAAGGATAAAAAAGATGTTTTCTGATGTGATTTTGAATAGTGGGCTGCTAAGCAGGGATATGTAGGAAAGCTGATAGAGATGGCAAAAACTCTATTTAAGAAGGCTCCTGCATGACTAATGGTAACAAAATGAAAAATGACAGAGAAGAAAATGGTATTAGACAGAAGGAGTGGTGAAATATGAATCACAGACAAAGTCTGGGTGGTACCTTGCAGTAAATGTGTCACAGTATTACGAGAGGTCAGCTTTAATCTGGATTCTGAAATTAATGCCATTTTTAATATATTTGTGTTTCATTGTATCCATGAGAAAATAGCAAATAGTTGTGAATACAGGCCAACAGTGCAGAAAGCTCTGAGAAAGACTGCTTCAGCCCATCTCAGAATTGTGTTGACAATCCTCCTTTTTCCTTGTGGTCTTGAGTTTTTTTAGTGAGGAAATTAGAACTGCAATAGCAGGTTTGGGTAATCAGCACTGACAGTAAAACTGAGGGAAGGCATTTCTAAAGGAGCTGAAGATGAAAACTATGATTAAATTCACAAAAAAAAGTTATAATTTAGGAAGAAGTAGTCCTCTCCATCTTCCAGATTATGAGTATTTCAGGTAATGAAATGTTATTTCCCCATAGCTGTGCTTTAAATAACTGGGTTGCTTTTTGTATAGATATTAGCAAGAACTGGAACACAATGAGAAGAGTTTGTGCACATGAGGAACCATCACTTTTGATGAAACTTACTCAAGAAGTGTAGAATACAATTTCTTGTCAAAGTACACAACGCGCAATCCTGAGTTGTTACAATAACTGTCTCTTCAGAGATGGTTAAGCAGGAAACGGGGATTTTCCATGTTCTGTAGGAATGACCTAGACTATATTAGTGTCATATTTTTTTTTTCTTACTGTTAGAATATTTTCCCTTTACAGAATAAAGCCATGTTTTCAGCCTGATTTTTAATAGGCAAAATTTTAACATTTCAAGGTTTCATTGAGCTATACATTGTCTTTAAAAGCTTTTTGTATGGCTGGTATGTTGTTACAGCCTTTTAAATCACAGTAATATCACATTACATTAACTACAGAGAGCTTTCCAAACAGATATTTTGGTTAACAGAGTGTTCTATGTTATCTCCTAAATAAACATGTGGTTTTCTGTTACCAAAATGTTCAACAGTAGCACAGTTCTGAGATAAGAGTAAGCACATGAGGAGGACTGTAATTACAGCAATTACGGAAAAGTAATTTACTGGTTGTATAAACGCAACAGCTTTGAAAGGGAGTGGATCAACCATAAAAAGAAGTTCAATATTGAAAATAAATATTTTGGGATCTGTGAAATGGTTGTTATGTGGATAAGGAAACTGTAAACATTTTGCCTAAAGTGCATGTATTTTCATTTTGGAGGCCCTTATAAATACAAGTTTGTGTTTTTATAAAAAGACTTAGAGATGTCAGAATTATACAGAGATATGCAGATCTGTCATTTCCCATCTGGTATATACCCAGGGCTTACTAAAGAAACAAATAAATACAGCTGAATTTATATGTCTTTGGGGAAAAAGAACAAAACCCAAACTTTTACATTTTGAAACAGGTGAAACAATCGTTTATTTGAAAGGAAATTAATAGGTTAATGCCAAAGCATGCAATAAAGAACAGAGTTATCTAGAGAGAAATTTGATCAAAATACTTCTCCCAAAACATAGATGCAGCCTTACACTATATTTAGATGGCTCAGAAGCCAAATCTACATGTAAACAGTTATGTTCTAGCCCAGGAATATTCAACCTTTAGTCAAGAGAACACCTGGGGTTTGTCAGCTGTTTCTGAAGACTCCACAAAATGGGGATAAGGAAAGCAAGTCCATGTATCTGATATGAAATTTCTAAAGAGGTTTGCACCTTCACCACATGGAGTACACAAATTTTACAGAGTATATAAACAGAAGGATGAAAACAATGTTCTGGCTAAGATTTTTATCAAACCAGGCCCATTTTTGCAGTGGCTATCTTTAAAGCTAGGGCCATGCTGTGGATAGCTGTGCTCTGCAGCACACCCCAGCATCCTGCCCTCCTGACTAGCGTGCACTGTACATCTCTGTGCCTCCATCCTTGCCGTGAAAATCAGAAGTTCAGAAGGAGAGCTTTACACTTCAACTTCATCCCAGATGGAGATGGGACGTGGCCTGGGTGCACCCCTGGGGCCTGAGGGACACTTCAGTATCTCACGTTTAAACAAAGCTCAAATGGTTTACCTGCGGTGAGAATGGCAGCATTTAGATCTTGCTTACCCGTCAAGACAAAGCAGCTCAAAACCTAATGTAATTGATTGCATAATGATAATAATCTTTCTTTGATCTGATGCCTGAAAATGGATGGTCTGATTATCAGTTGCCTATTACCTGCACGTTGCAATTTTACATTCACATTTGTCTCTGATTAATAGCATCCATTACGAGCACTGGCCATATTCCACAGTCAAACTAAACCACATGGCAATTGTATGTTCCGTTGCCTTGTAGTAAGTCACAGCATTTAATTGCATTATCACAATACTAAGCCATTACAAGCAAGTCAGAAGCAAATAACAAGGTCTGAATAACTATTTACAGTCATTCAAGCTTCAAAGACTGTTACATAAGAAACTGTCACTTAGGCTTTGCAGAGAGAAAATTAAGATTTCTGTCTATGAGTTAAATGCTATTGAAAACTAAAGGGCTGGACCAAAACCATTATAGAAAATAAACTGCTTTAAAAACAACCCTGCTGCTGTAAATGCTTCTTTTTATATGAAACATTTGACTTAAATGGATTGCAGTTACTCTTGACTGTATGAAGGAAGGTACCCTGAAAGGTTTTAAAAAGCTCTTGTATTCCGCCTTTAAAGCTTTGGTGTATTAGCTTGGCAGAAAATGGCTTATAAGAAAACCTTACTTACATGAATGACAAAGCTGAAGAGGTCTGTATGCTGGGGAAGAATACATCACTTTGTCAGTGGGAAAGAACAGAGGTACCAGTGAGGGCTCATAAAATGAAGAAAGAGTTTGCAAAGGGATGAAATACCATAACCCTTGCTCTTTTATTTTGTAGCATGTCTAGAATTTTTCACTCCTGTTTATAACCCATGTTTTTAAAATCAGTGAAGCTGAGCAAAAGGGAAAAAAGTAAAAAGGATACCTATTTGTACCTTGCTAACAATTCTCATTCAATATATCTGATTTCTTAATTGCATCTTTCTGAAGTAGTCCTGAAGAACTGAGTAGGTGTGGAAGTACCAAGGCTCTGCAGAAATTTAGCAGATATTTGTATACAATATTGCAACACCCTACTTAATGAAATCTGCAGTATAATGTTGCTGGCTTTAACTATCTAGCTTTAACGAGAATTAAATTCTATACAGTGGAAGGTATAAATGAGGTTTTAAAATGTATAGGATGGCTCAAAGCATTCATGATTATGCCAGAATGGAAATTCTTGTATCATCTTTAACATATATTTGTCTTCTTTAGATTATTTGCTTTAAAGTAACTTCATTCAAATAAAAACTACTTTCCTACAAAAATAGTCTTCTAATTAAAAAAAATATAACTCAAATAAAAATATACACCAGGAAGATAAGCCAAACTCTATAGTAGAAATGATCTTATGTTTTCAGAAAAACACAAAAATATAAACAAATCTCCTTTCATATCCCAAAATTTTATTATTCTTTTCAGAATACCCTCCTCAAATATTTTGAAAAAAGCACTGAACTTTTTCCAGATGTCTAGGGCCCAACAGGCCAAGGATATCCATAATAAAATAGAGCTTGAATTCCATTTGAGGAACCTTAAAAGCAATCTCATTATCAGCAGCCTCTTCTAATGTTGACCGTGGTTTTTATTAACAGACTTCTGTGATGGAAGAAAATGAAAAGGAATGCTATGTGTTGCTTTTAAAAACCATGTTCTTGCATAAAATCCTGATGTATTTTAAGTCAACTGAAAAATTGTCAAGTTCTTACAGTGGAGAATTAGAAAATATGTTATTTCAATTTTGTATTTCTTCTCTGAGCAGGAAACTCATTCTGTAAAACCTTATTAAAAGAACCATTAAAATAAAGATAATTTTCGTGTTTAATTTGTTGTAAAAAATGCAAAGAGAGAGTAATATGGCTTTGTATCATTTTAAATTCAACTTCATCCACAAAAATTATTTTCTTAACAACGCAGAAAAGTATGTACCAAAAATTGCAAGAAGCTGTTGCAGAGTTAGTTTGGGGTGAGTAAACAAGCATTCATTTGTAGGATAAATTATAAGGAATAAATCGAGTCAGGATATTAGGAGGCGTATATGAAGGGGAAAAAATTCTGATGAGGTTTAGAAAGGTATGAAGTTCATGAGATGGTGTTGTGGTTTAACCCGGCAGGCAGCTAAACACCACACAGCCGTTTGCCCACCCCCCCCCCTCCCCAGTGGGATGGGGGAGAGAATCGGGGAAAAAAAAAGTAAAATTCATGGGTTGAGATAAAGACAATGCCCAGCCAGTCCCCAAGCAGCGGCCCCCCCGGCCAGCTTTCCCCAGTTTATGTACTGAGCATGATGTCACATGGTATGGAATAGCCCAATACCCCTTTGGCCAGTTTGGGTCAGCTGTCCTGGCTGTGCCCCCTCCCAGCTTCTCTCTGGCAGGGCATGGGAAGCTGAAAAGTCCTTGACTAGTGTAAGCACTGCTCAGCAACAACTGAAACATCGGTGTGTTATCAACATTATTCTCATCCTGAATCCAAAGCACAGCACTGTACCAGCTACTAGGAAGGAAATTAACTCTATCCCAGCCGAAACCAGGACAGATGGAGAAATGCAGAATGATGTGGTAAATAGCGGGTATAGATGAGGACATGCTCTGAATGCTGGTGTAAAGTGAGAGAAATACAGTCTAATTTAGATAATGGGAGAAAAACAACAGAAATTGAAAGCAAGCATTTTAGCTTAGTGTTGAATAACCTGTCAGCATGCTGAACAAATCTTTAAAAGAGTAGCTGTGACTCTGAAGGTCACGGTTCGTCTGGGATAAAGGAACTCACTGCTTTGTTTGGAATTAACTCTGCTTATTTCCATCTTTTGTAGGCAGGACAGGTTACCTCTACTCTTTCTCCCAGAAAGAATTTTTTAAGAGCAAAAAGTCTGCTACTTTCTTTCCACATGGGAAAGACTACAAAATGAGCTTCCCTTGTCTCTCTGTGACATAGACAAGCAGTAACGCATCAACCAAGAAGCCTAGTGTGTAGGGGTGTCTTTTTACCTTTGTGTATCTCTATTGTCTTGGGCTGCAATATGGCCCTGAGAGAGTCAGCTAGGCAAAGTAGAGCAAGTTCATAAAAAGCAACCTTGCCTTGAGCTTGAAACACATTCAAAGATGGGATCCCTGTTTGGTGATAGTGATAATCCTCGCTTTCTTTGTGCATCTTAAGATGAGCAATGACCTTGTCTGGCAGATGGGAAAAGAAGAGAGGAGGTGAGCTAAGTGATCGAGTCTATGCCTATACTGTGGGGAGGGCAAACACACCCGTGTCCCACAGCCGGGGGGGCCCAAGCAGCCTGGGAGGCAGGTCAGAGCACACGGCTCTGAGGGTGAGGAGGGGACAGTGCTGCAAGCCCAGGTTGCATCCCATCACAGTATTAGCAACTAAGTCACACACCTGGAGATGGAAAGCATTTCCAGTCCAACAATATAGATATAGCCAAAATGAACATATAGGGTAAGACGTGAAAATTTCAAAATGTGGGTGAGATCGAGGCTTATACAGAATGTGTGGATGGACCTAAGAAATACAAAGTCCATCCGCGTACTGAAAACAGGAGCAGAATAAGTAGCATGAGGAGGATGACACCCAGGTGATGCAGTAAAGAGGCAAATTAGAGGGAGAACAGTATTTCTAAACTATTTAGACAGTAAACACATTGGGGGAAAGATTGTGCCCTCTAATGGATTTATGAATTATCTTCCCTATCATTGAATTATCTGCTTGTGGAATAAAATTGTTACAAAAAATGAATGATAAGAACAACAGCATTTACAAGATGATTAAAACACTCCATTGGCATATCAACAACCAACCAAAAGCCTTTCTTTCTAAAGTGTCAAAGTAGCAAATTTGAATATAGGTAACTCATGGTGGGAGAAAAGAGATTTCTTATACATTTCAGAATTGGTCAAGCTCATAAGAGTCACGAGCAGTTTTCTCAAGGGCTTATATCTCTATAATGGAATTTTACTGAAGATTGATTACACTACCTTAATAATTAGAAGGTCTTAATAAGCGGTTTACCTTTGATAAATAGTATTGTTAGAAAGTACCGTACTCTTGTTGTAAGCTAATAAGGTTGAAGTGTCAAGTTTTAGAATGCATTTTAATCTTGGTGTTACATGGTAATTAAAGGTAATGAATAATCCAGAAACAATCACCAACAAAAAACTCCAATTCTTTCTCCTTGTTTAAGAAATTCCATACAGAGTATAGATGAGGTATTCACATAACAGAAAAGTTCATAAAAGGGAAAAGACAGTTTCCCTCATTTTGAACCAGAGTGGGGAGAAAAAACTGAAAAATAGGACCAGAAGCCGTGACCAAGGGCTCAACACAGAAAGCTCTCTGGAGGAGCAGGGTCTGCAGTGAGATCCAGAGGTAGCAGGGCCATGGGCTGAATTGGCACACTCGCACATCTCAGGGCTGTGGTGTCATGAACTGCCTCCGCATCTACGTTGTAGCTGAGCTGCTGACGCCTGGGCTGGATGAAAGCCCATTCCTGATGCGCAGACTGTGTTACAGATTCTCAGCTTCTTCCTAAGGTGATACATCTGCCTTTCTAGGAAGGACTGTGGACCATCTTTTCCGTCCAGCATTGATCATATAAGATCACTGCAAAAGCAAATAGGCAGATGCTGCTCAGTGCTCTGGGATCACCCACGTACTTACTGAGTGTGTTTTTTAGGGGATACGTGAACTCTTTCACAAGAACTATCCCCATTATCCCAAAGGCAGCCCTGAAGACACTCCCGCAGCACGTAATGTGGAGAGGAGGTGAATTTGGCTTTGGTCCTGGTCTTAGGAGTTGAATTTGGCCTTGGTCCTGGTCTTGGGTTTTCTTCTGTACACCTCCATAGGTGCAGACAGAGAGGCATTACTGCAACAATTGCAGCTTTACCAAAAATCCAAATGAGGGTTGGGTCTGGGGAGGGGGGATAAAATTGGAAGCCTGGAACTGCGTTCCTAAGAGTGTGCCTGTTCCTTAATCAACCTTGCACCTCATTGCCTACTAGTGACAATGTATTTTTGGACATGCTCCCACTTGAAGTGCATAATCTAGGTATCAAATGTTTTTGAACAGGTAGAAGAAAATATTCATCATCCTATAGCAGCATGAAGTAAAAGTAGTCCGCCTCCTCACAAGAACACCAGGATTCTTGTGCAGTTCATAAAGCAGGTAGTCACCTTTTGCAGTAATACAGTATGTCTTAAATATTAAGCAAGTGAAAAAAGAATCCATCGCAGGGTAATTAAATATGTTAATTCCCCTCACTGTCCCAAAGGGATTGATCATGACTCAAGTGGGCAAATTTCGTTTACTTTATTTAAAAGCACATGCAGTATAATCAATGTTAAATTTCCTGGTTAACCATAAAAGCCCTGTTTGAATACATGATCCCTGGCATTTTAATAGGTTTTGATATAACTACAGAGTGCAAGCAGGGTTTATTAATACCATAGGATGAAGCATAGTGTGATATAGGTAGAATTGGTTCCTGTTTTGTGTAAATGTTAATATCCTGTGTAGATGACCTTGCACCTCCTTTCACATATATCTTAGCTCAAGGCAGCAAGTGAAATTTAAAGCCTAACTACAAATAATAGTGCGGCAGAAAAAGTAATTTTGATTTGTAAGGAATCAAAGTATAATTTTCTCTCATTAAGAATACGGATAAATAATTACACATCTTAAAAGCTAAACTGTGTAACAAAGATAAGGTAGTGAACATAAAAAGAAGCAGACAGCATTATAGTTTCACTAAATATGTGCACTAAATATGTGCATAGTGTAACCAAGGCAAAGAGTTCCCTAAATCTTTGGGATTTATGGGCAACCAAGGCAACTCACTTTGTAGGTGGAGGGTCACATAAAAGCAGTTTCAATAACAACATTTTATTTTAAAAGCTTGCTAAATTTTTCTCTTTAATGCTGTTGCTGTGATATACTCTGTGTGGCATGACTGAAATATAACAGTGCATGTTGCTGTAAAAGTTGTTTTGCCACTTGTTTGGGATGACCTGCATAACTCACAAGTGGTGTACTGGTAATAAAACCCTTATAGCACTCTACACGATTACTGATTCTAGCCATATGTTGATACATACACTTATGTATGTCATAAAGCACAGGCTGTGCATACCGCTTAATAAGACAAATGTCAATGTAACTTAGCAATAGCGACAAACTTTACCAACATAAAATCTGTAAACTTTAGTTTCACAGTATAAAGCCAGCTGGAAAACTGGCTGAGAACAAATAGCTAAGATCAGTCTGGCCCTTGCATGGAATGGAGGATTTAGGTAAACTATCTTAAGAAACATTTTATCTGCGCTTGCTTCTCTTACAAAGCCTTATGCCATTGCAGATAGGTTACTTATTTTAAAATAAAAGATATCAAGTGTTAGCAGTCCTGTTTCCATTCTCAAGGCAAAACTGATCCCAAGAAGATCAGGCATGAGAAATGCTGACCTAAAGCTAGGCTTGTGGAAACACTGAGGAGCAAGGATCTTTGATTCTCCATCCTTGCCACAGAAGGGACTGCAGGAAAACCCGCCTTCCCCAGAAAGTGAATCAGTGGCAAGGCAGAACACATGCAACCCCATCTTGTCCACCGTAGCACCCCACAGACTCATTTCTTACTATAGACGGTTGAGAATTGGAAAATTCAAACAGCTTGGACACCTTTTTTTTTTTTTTTATAATCAAGGTACGTTAGTTCATCACAACTGAAATCTTTTGTGGGAAGGTGCAAGCTTCCATGAAACTGTACCAGTATCTATTCTGATAAGGGCACTCACATCAGATGTGGGGGACTGAACTGAAGTCCATCATTTGTAAGAGGCACTTAATAACATGGTGGTTTTGTTCTTTTTCTTTGTTGGTGAAAAGTGACATGAAGTTTCAGGACGATCCCAACATGGATTGATGAAATTTTTGAAATCATTAAAATTTACACATGATAAGGAATTAATTTTCTATCTATTTCCAGTAATCTCTCCTCGAATTTTCCTGAGAGGAACCGATTAGTGAGGGTACAGTTCTCACAGTGAGGGATTTCCTTGCCAGTAGAATGATGATCATGATGATAAATGTCCTTGTAAGTGGATGCATCTTTGATTAAAAGTAAATATGTAAAGGAAATAACTGTTTCTGGAGTACTTAAAATGGCTTGTTTCAATGCTCATGTGTTTATACCATAAAGCATATCTTAGGTAGCACAGTGCTGTCACTTGTTACTCAGTACATACTTAATGAGACAGACAGTCAGGGGAACGTAGCAGTGACAGTATGTTTCATCAAGGTTATCAAGAAAAGTTAGGGGAAGGAAACCTGACTAGATTAATTGCGCATCCATTAACACACCGCAGTTCCAAAGACACTATGCCTTTTATCTTGTACAGATATTGGTAGAAGAGCATATATCATTACTAAAGGGAAAACAGAGACATCTAATTTGGAAACCTGGAGAGCAACAGTGACCTAGACTACAGCTAGGGTCTTGTTTTGGTTTTCCAGCTTCTTGATTTAAGTCAGTGGTTACATTAGTGATCTTTGCTGTCCTACTGGTTCGGTCTTAGTTATCTAGACTGTAAAATTCCAAGGCCAGCATGTATTCTAAATAGAATGTGCCTAACCATGCCACACACTCATTTTTGGCTTCTTCTGCTAATATGCTATAACTAATGTTTATGTACTAGTAGTCAGGATCATATTTTTCAAGAAAATTCAAACACTGAGGAACTGACAAAGTCAATCTTCTAGCTTTATGATTTCGTGCAAACCTGTATTGCAGCTTTGGTCTGTGGCATATCTGAAGTTCATGTCACAAGAAAGGGTTTAATGGAAAATGTAGATGTCTTATCAGAAGTAAAGAATTGCCCTATTTCCTAACAGTAGTTAAATCAGAAATAATAGTAAAATGATGCAGTGCATGCCTTAGTCTTAGGCACAGTTTTTCTTTCCAGACAAATAATGCAAATGCTTTTCATAAATTGGATGTTGGCATGACTCCTCTTCCCCATTTCCAACTTTATATCATTCCTTTTAAGTTTAGGTAATGTGGTGGATTAACCTTGGCCAGCAGCCAGACCCCCACCCAGCCGCCTGCTAACTCCCCCTCCTCAGCGGGATGGGGGAGAAAATAGGATGAGAAAGCTGATGCTAAAGAGAGGGAGATTGCTTACCAATTACTGTTGCAGGCGAAACAGACTCAACTTGTGGAAATTTAATTTAATTTATTGACAATTAAAATAGATTTGAGTAGTAAGAAACAAAGACAAACATTAAAACAACACCTTCTTTCCCCCTTTCCCGTGTTCAGCTTCACTCCAGACTCCGAACTCCTCTATTCCCCCCTGAGCAGCACAGGGGTAGTGGGGAGGGGGTATGGTCGGTGCAAAATGATTTATCTCTGCCCCTACTTCCCTCTCACATGTTTCCCCTGCTCCAGTGTGGGCTTTCGATGGGCTGCAGTCCTTCAGGAAAAAGCCTGCTCCAGCGTGGGTCCCCCACGGGCTGCACAGGACTCTCTGCTCCAGCGCCTGGAGCACCTCCTCACCCTCCTCCTCCTGTGGCCTTGGCATCTGCAGGGCTGTTTCTCACTCTGTTTTTCCCTCTTCCTCTACCTGTCTGGTATTTTTATCCTTTCTTAAATACGCTTTCCCCAAGGTGCCACCATCATGGCTGAGGGGGTTCAGCTGTGCCCTGTGGTGGGTCAGTTGGAGACGGCTGTGTCTGGCACGGGGCAGCCCCTGGCCACTTCCCACAGAGGCCACCCTGGCCACCACCAACAACAACAACACTTTGGCACCTACACCCAATATAGGTACAAAGCTGATGAGTCTATTTTAGCTTGTAGTCTTCCTAAATGTTCTGTATAATCAATGGAGACAGATGGGCATCTCTGAGAGGTAATTCAAGTCTTGGGGAATCACCCGCTGGAGGTGTTCCACGTCTCTCCCATTTTTCTATAATACTGCAATTGTTTCTGTTAAATTGAACAAAGTAGAGTTCAACACAGAACAGAGTAGAGCACACAGCACCTTCTGAGATCTATTTTTCCCTTGTACATACTTCAATGAAGCTGAAAAAAAAATTACAGACACTGAACTGGATGACACAAATATACTACTGAGCTACCTTAATCAAACATAATTATATCTTTTTATTTGCTTTAAATTTGCCTACAGGTGCAATAAAATAAAAACATGTATGCAATGGAGGACATTTGTAAAACTAGCAGGGATGGCAAGTGGGCTGTAAAAAACATATAATAGTTTTCAAAGCACTGAACCAGATTAGCATGGATTAACACATTTGTTTGAAAAACCATGACAGGAAGCATTATAAGTTCTTGGCACATCATCCCTTATTACATTGCTTATTTTTTCAGCAGTACAAAATAGGTATTGCGTGAAAATAAAAACATTCTGTTGCATGTTTCAGTTTCCCATAAAAGAAAACCGGTAAACAAGATGAGGAGGTCATTGTCTGCAATACTGAAAATACAATAGTGACAGGTCCATGGTTTACAGTCCAAACGCTTTTTAACTGGTACACAATTGAATGCCATTGTGGTTGAACATAAGAGAGTTTGCATTCACCTTTGTTCTTCTTATTTGAAAAAGAAGCAACTAAATATAAAAAACATAAAAGACATTTGTCATGTGGCAGTTGTCAGAATGTAAGTTATTCATACTATCTGAATTTTCCCACCTTTTTTCATCACATATTTTTTCCGAAAAAGCGTCTCTTGCCATTCAGAAGATGGGTGGTGCTCCAGAAAAGAAGGAGATGCTGGGAGCCAATATGACCAGTAACAGTCTGTAGCAGCCCTGCTTCATTTGCTTTAGCAGTTGGGAAAGGTTCAATACAAAACTCAGTAAGTAATTTAGAGGAAAGAAACTCTTTGAGCAGGTGTGCTAAATGTATTAGTGTTGTAATAGCTGCACTAACTCACAGATTTTGATACGTCAGAGCTCTTTTGAGAGGATTTAGCCAGCTGAATACTGAAAAGTATTATCATTTGGGTTGGGTTATCAGGCACTGGAACAGGCTGCCCAGGGAAGTGGTGGAGTCACCATCCCTGGAGGTATTTAAAAGACGTGTAGATGTGGTGCTTAGGGACATGGTTTAGTGGTGGACTTGGCAGTGTTAGGTTAATGGTTGGAGTCGACGATCTTAAGGGTCTTTTCCAACCTAAATGATTCTATGATTCTGTGCATTCATGTGACGGCAGCAATTTGCGTTCAGTAAAGTTATGTCCCAGCTAACAATCCCCAACCAAAAGCATGACTTAATGCTGAATGAATGTTGATATCTAACGTCCAGACCCAAACTGATCTCATGGTCCCAGATAAAGAGGCACCAAATGACAGAAAGCAGTCTTAGGTATAGGTTCTAGGTTGGTCCCTTTTCAGGTGTTTGTTTCTATCCCAGTAACTTTAGCTGAATGTTCCCTGTGCAAGGTGCCAGAACAGTGGATCAAGTTTATCATTTGAAAAAGATTCAGCACACATGGTTTCGTGGTTAATACAGATTTTGATCTCAGGTTCACCAAAGGCTTTCTTTCCAGTCAGCTCTGGAAACTCACCGACAATTTTCATTTATCTGCAGGTGAAAATTTCCCCATCATCCTGCCCTGAAATCATGTAAACCAGCATTTTTACAGGTTGCCACATTGTGTCCTCATCTCCCAGGTACTTATTTTGATATCTCCAGGGTTTTACAACAAAAATAAAGACCATGCAAAAATTAGCTCACCTTGCTAGAGCCTAAGATATTGCATGTTATCAAAAAACACCAGGATCATAGAACACCACAATTCATAGAAGAAAAGTGATGGCTATTAAGTAAAAAAACCCACTACTTATAGATCAGGAAGTCCCAGAGTCAGAGGCTGAAAGATTATCCAGAAAATATTACAATACTTACAAATATGATGTATTTATATCACTACAGGCTTGTCTTATCCTTAGACTTTTCTGTTGGCTCCCCAAGGTCAGAGACAGGATGCTGGTTTATAGTCTGACCTGGTTTGAATATCCTTATGTTCATCACATTTGAAAGAAATGTATCATGTCTGAACACATGCCCGGCAGTCAGGTGATCCTAAATTATAACCCTTCATTTACTGCTGAGCCCATATGTTGCCCTCGAAAGACTTTGTCTCTGTTTCTCCAGCTGTGAAATACATAATGTAATATTGGAGATGAAATGATCGGTCACAGGCTTCCAGGTTCTTGAGTCATGTACTGAAAAGCTTGTAAAAGACTGAATTATAATTTCACAAAAGTATTAAACCACTTCCTGAGGGAATATCTTGAGCATTATCCATTGTGCACATTAGATGAAACAGGCCTTCTTTGGGAAAAATAATATGTGGGCATGGCATTAAAGGTGGTCATACCACATGTGCACAGAGGGCAGCAGTAGATTTAAGGTCTTATGTGTAACCTAAATTATGAAATTTCCTGATTTTCAAGTTCTTGCCTTTGCAGCTTTAATACTTTATAACGTAGTTCTACACAAGCAGAAAATAAGCACACAGAACCATGCCTTTGGAGAGCTGCAGAGAGATTTTAAAATCAATGCACATAAATGTGAACACTCTGCAGGGAGGAGAGCCTTTTTTTTCAGGCGTGGTAGTGCAGGTCAGTACATCACAACTTGAGTTGATGGTATACTTTCATTTATCATTTTCAGCCGTTTGTGTGAAAGCTAAAAATACATCTTATATCCTGCAGATGCTTGACACTACCTCTAGAATAAGTAAGGAAAAGTAAAATTAAATGATGGTATAAGCAAAACTCACACCAGGCTGTTTTCTCTGGTGCCACCAATAAATGACAGACAGTAAAGTGGGAAGAAGGAGTGCTAATAATCATAAAGGGGAAGCACTGAGAAGTGATAGACACAAATGTGGGTGGAAGGGCTCAGAAAAAGAGAGGCAAAAGGATTTTGTTACTTGCGGCTGTGCTGCACATTGATGCAGCTTGAGAGGGGCTGGATCCTTCAGATGCTACAACTTTCCTAGGTCCAGCATAGACCTGAGCAGTAAACATAAGTATCCTTCTAGCAAAGTCACAAAGCTGGCCCTTAGGTTTAAAACTAAGTGTGTCCAAAGAAAGGCAAGTATGTCCAAAGAAGGGCAAGTGCATCCAAAGAAGGGCAAAAAAGCTGGTGAAGGGTCTAGAGAACAAGTCCTATGAAGAGCGGCTGAGGGAACTGGGGTTGTTTAGCCTGCAGAAAAGGAGGCTGAGGGGAGACCTCATCGCTCTCTACAACTACCTGAAAGGAGGTTGTAGTGAGGTGGGTGTCGGTCTCTTCTCCCAAGTAAAGCGATAGGGGACGAGAGGAAATGGCCTCAAGTTGCGCCAGGGGAGGTTTAGATTGGACGTGAGGAAAAATTTCTTCACCGAAAGGGTTATCAAGCATTGGAAGAGGCTGCCCAGGGAAGTGGTTGAGTCACCATCCCTAGAGGCATTCAAAAGACATGTAGATGTGACGCTTAGGGACGTGGTTTAGTGGTGGACTTGGCTGTGTTAGGTTTAAGGTTGGACTTGATGATTTTAAAGGGCTTTTCCAACCTAAATGATTCTATGAAATGGTTTGTTAGATCAAGCTTCTCTTTTCTTGGAATGGAGCCTCTCTGGCTCATTTGTTTTCATTGCTTTGGAAAGTTGTAAACCCCACTTTCCAGTACTGCTGGTGTTGCATACCTACTTTGTATCGCTACTAATTCTCTATTTACTATCCTTTCCAGAATGGTCACTTTCTCTCCTTTTTTGGTTTTTTTTCATTTTCACTTCGCTTGCAGATGTTCTACGACTGTCTCCACTTGCCCCTTTCATATCTGTAAAACAAATAAAATTAATTTTTAATACATTTCTGGAAGGGACCGCTGAGTTATGGAACCAGTCTCCTACAATCACTGGCAAACATAGCTCATATTTCCTTTCATAGTCACAGAAATTAAGACCATTGTCCAAGCTAAGTCTTGGACTGTCTCGGTATGGAAAACTGAAGAAAGAAAAGTTTTTTGGTGGAAAACTCCTATCCTTTCTCTGGCTGTAAAACACTCATGGACTCTAGGTGACAAACTTGGAATAGGTCTCTAATATTTAATTACTTAAAGACAATCATTGGGATAGACTCTGTGTCTTAATCAAGGTGGGTCCAAAGAATACTTCCTTCAGTTGCAAACATCTGTATAATGGCTTCACAGATTAAAATGTGTGTTTGTTAACGTGCATTAATCAACTTCACTTCAAACTGGAAAACAAAGCTTTACTCTTGGGGGAGGGAGGCCTAACACTTCCAGGTTTTCTAAAAGCAAACAGTGTTTCTTAACTTAGAAAAGTGGCCAATATGCCAACCAGTATTTTCCTCAAACCAAATTGTAGCTGTGACTGTGCACATTATTTTGAAGTGCCAGTAGACATAAATGTTTTTGAATTGCTGGAAAAAGCAGGAGTACTGGCAGCATCAAAAGTGTATAGTGACAAGCTGTTGAAGCCAAAATCAAAGCTCTGGTAACATCTGGTGCTTCATGACTGTCAACTAATACTTGCTAGGGCCTCCGACCAACATGGAGAAGTTTGTTTAAAAGTCCAGTCCAAAATGAAGTAAAGTGCTGTAATGTTTATAAAGGTCCTAGTAACATGACACCACCTTATAACACTAGAAACTGTAATACTTATTTTTCCAGTAGCAATAAACTAAGTCTAGCACAGAGAGTTGGACTAAAGGGAATAGAGTTGTTAGGTTACTATAATTGAAACACAGTATAGCTTTGGCAACATTTCTCTTTCCATCCCTGGCTCCCTTTCCTTAGTTCTAATACATATTTATCCTTTCACCTGTAAATTAATCCTTTTCAAAGGTATACTGTCAGCACTCCATGAACTCTTCCCAGTAGAGCTTTTATTTAATGTTGAAATGCCCATTTTAATTAAAAAGAAGTGGGTTCACAGATCCAGTATTGCAAATTGTGAATGGTTTGTCAAACTGAACCTGAACTTTTAATTTCCTTTACCATTCTCAAGATGCAGGAGTTTTAACTGTATTTATTTTACTTTTAGAGTCCTAAAATTTATAGGTCAAATGTGTTTGAAAAAAGAGCTATCCCTTAAGAAATTTTGTGACTCCATTAAAAAACATGATTTTCATTTATTGGATCCCTAGTTTAATATTAATTCATGTTGTGGGTTGACCCTGGCCAGCAGCTAAGCACCCACACAGCAGCTCATTCACTCCCTCCGCAGCGGGACAGGGGAGAGAATCAGAAGAGCAAAAGCGAGAAAATTTTTGGGTCGAGTTAAAGACAGTGAAGGAAAGAGGGGAAAAAACCCACAGCTGGTGCAACGAGAAAGGTCGAGGGTCGAGTTAAAGACAGTGAAGGAAAGAGGACCCACAGCTGGTGCAACGGCAGTCACTCACCACCTCCCCCAGGCAGACTGGATACGGTATGGGATATCCCTTTGGTCAGTTCAGGACAGCTGTCTTGGCTGAGTCCCCTCCTAATTTCTTGCCCACCCCCACCCTACTCACTGAGGGGCAGACTGAGCAATGGAGAAAGCCTCGATGCTGTGCAGGCACTGTTCAGCAATAGCCGAAACACTGGTGTGTTATCAACACTGTTGTTGTCTCAAATCCAAAATGCGGCATCATACAGGCTGCTACCAAGAAAGTTAGCTCCATCCCAGCCAGACCCAGGACAATTAGCTACTCAACTAAATAAGAAAGAAGTATATTTATTACTATTTCCTGATGGTCCTTGGGTACTTTCACTCCTGCATTTCTTTTTTTTTCCTTTTAAAGGCTGTCCTGTTCTGAGACAAATTGGTACCAGACTAATTTACTAATTTGTTTAAGCAGTCAGGACAGTGTACCTGCAGTCCAGTCTACAGCCTCAGCAAAAGAGAGGAAATCTGTACACCACAATATAAATTATATATATATGCACTGATTGTATACTATTTCATGTCCATGCATTAATCACAGAGGTAAAAGACATACCTTTAATAAATTTGGAAAATCATACAATGTTTTAAAGAAATGAGACAGCAAAATGTTTGGAGGTGGCTTTTTTCTATCACATGCACTATTTACACTTTCATATGGTTTGAATTAATTGAGGGAAAAAAGGTATACTGGAGCTCTCATTTAAAAATGCAACTTTTTAATGTCTTTGTTGCTGTTCTGGTATGGCTGGTGGAAGTAAAAAGAGAACCCAGAAGTACAACAGGAAAAGAGCGAATGCTCAGACTAAGCCCAGCAATATGAAAGCACATGAGGTTTTTTTAAACAACAGAGTAATCCCATCCTGATTTAGTATGAGATTTTGCAGATGAATTACTGGAGACAAAGTTCCATCACAAAGATTGTTTCTACTACCAGTTGTGATCATTTGCCCCTTTTACATTTTTTCTTCTAAATTATGACAATATTCTTAGGAATAGTAAAGAATTCAGGAGGACAAATAGCACTGAATGGTAGAAAAGTTGAAACGGTTCATATACAATAAGCTACCCTAATCGTTTGCCAGATAAAGCATTTGAATGGATTTTTCTTCATTTGAGAGGG
This sequence comes from Aptenodytes forsteri, assembly GCF_000699145.1. NCBI lineage: Eukaryota > Metazoa > Chordata > Aves > Sphenisciformes > Spheniscidae > Aptenodytes > Aptenodytes forsteri. The sequence continues at coordinate 473,258 of NW_008795138.1, read as the reverse complement.
ACCTAGAGACCTGAGAAAACAAGCTAAGGCACTCATCCTCTGGGAACTCTTAGAAATCAGAATGTCTAGCATAATTTACTTGCTTCAGGGTTAGTGAAATCATCTAAATCCATCCTTCATAATGGTTTCAACAGTACTGTGGTGATTGCCACTGGTCCTGCTTTGCAATTAAAGCAGACTTCCATCACGTCCATTTGCAACGGATCCTAGCAGATCTCTTGATGGGAATGGGGATATTGCCACTCAGCCCCTGAAATGTGTTTGCTTGGCTACAGAAGTGATGGACAGCTGTGTTGACTGTGACCTAGTTACACAGTTCTTCCAGGTTTTACTTGTGTCAGATTGGCAGATTGTCTTTCTCCTTCACATTCTGAATTATCTACCCATTTTTGCACGAGTCTTAATCCTTCGGAAGTTATGCAGAATGAACGCAACAAACGCCGGGCACACCTCAAAGAGAATTGGAAAGGAGTCTCATCCTAACTATATTGATAAAGTGTTGGACACATGTCCACGTTTTTCTTCTTGGTAGCAAACTTTTTTGTAGGTAAAAAAAAGGAAGGAAAGCATAAGGAAAATTTTCAGTGCATGCAAAAGTACCTCTGAATGACAGGCAATAAGAAAATAAGACCTTTGAATGCAGAACTCCACAAATATTGTCTGGACTAATGGTGTCTAAAATTGCTTTGAATACATTGAAACTTTTAATTCATTTTTAAATCACAGTCACTATAAAAACTTCTTAGACCATGCAAACCATCCTAAAATGAACACTTTTTCCTGGTATTTTCCCAGAGAGATTTTGTCATCAGATAGCCTGGAGGTATTATAAATTCTCACGTTCCCCCTGTTTTCAATGGCATTTTAAGGTTTATGTAGCATGACAGTCTGATTCACAAGGTGAATGTAAAGAGGTATTTAGAACAGTCCTGGTCTTGTTAAAGTATACAAATAAGCGGCCAGGTTTTCAACAGTGCTCTGCATGCTATTCTTAATAGTCTCTTTAGGACTTGCTGAGTGCTGGACATGTGAATTGAAATGACAGCAGTTCTAAAGATGATGAGTTTGTGTGGATGGGAGGGCCAGGCAAATTTTGGTGCCTGCTTAGCTACGAAGACATACATCCAGTACCTGCATCAGCAGCCTGATTTTCAGGAAAGACCAACATTCATGGGCTCTGTCCAGTCTGCCTGACAGCTTTCAGACAGCTTGCCACTTCCACGCATCACAGCTGTGGCAGTGAGTCCAAGGGGCCTTCTCTTTTTAATGTCTGTAAGTAGCATATATTTATCCATTCAAGCTTTCACTTTTTGCTTCCCCCTCTGAATCAAGCAATCATTTTTAACTTGGGGTAGATAGGGCTGTATCTGGGATACAGTGCTTAATCAATGGACAGATTCTGGTTTTGTTGTCTCCCACCGGACAACAAAGGAGGTATCCTCCTGTTCTTAATCCAAACTCCAGCCTGATGAATAAGTATTAGTGCATTTTATTCTTCTCATTACAAAATATCAGTGCAGTGCAATCATTGTATAACAGAAGAACAGGAGGAACAAAAGGATATGTCTATTGGAAACAAGTTATTTCAGAGCAGAGATTTTTAAAGTGTGGCATGCTTTTGCTGTAAAAACAACTGGATACAATTTCTCTTCGTTGGATAATCATAGATGAATCAGAATCTATACTAATTTGTTCTTTAAAATAAAAAAAAATTAATACATTAATGCTAGCAGCTGCTTCTGTAAAGGGAAATGCATGATGTTGGTACATACACACCATTGCTAAACTGTCTTGAAAATTCAAGAAGAGGACTCCGCATTCAAGCCTAATTATACCAAAAGCAGTGTCAATGACACCAGAGTAATCTTGAACAGAACACTCACAAAAAACGGAGGTGTTCTTCTGGGACCTTCGACGGTATTAATAAGGGATTCATCAAATCAAGAGATCTTATTAAAGAGATGTGCTGTATATATCTTAATGACAGACTATTTAAGAGCTTATCAGGATCCCAAATGAGAATGGTAATTACCTTAATGGGATAGTGATTCTTTCCAGACATAGGACACTAGCTGTTGGAAGTAATGTCTTTGTCTCCTAATTTTTTGACTTACTGTAATAAAATAAGAAATGCAATTCCTGTGACTATAAAAACAAAAATAATCACTCCTTTAAAGTTTAATCACTGTAGAGCTCCATTAAAATACCTGTACTAAACTACTATTTACCTTTTTTATTAAGTCTGGGTTGAGTTTAAATAGAATTTATTGGATGGGATATACTGCTAAATTGGCAGGGACCAAGGCTATTGCTTCTGAGCCTGCAGTTTAAATCTTCTTGATTCTCTTAGAAGGACCTTCTGTTGCACTCAAGAAAATTCCAGTTTTGCCCCAGGAGTCTATTTTTTTCCAGTCATGTATAATGTAGCTAGTAAAATTTAGGTTATTTGAGGAAATGGCAACTAAGTCTGTGCTAGAAAGATACTGTAAAGGTATTTGCAGAAAGGGTCTGAAAAGAAAAACAGGGAATATGTCTTTCTGTATAGATAACTGTGTTTAAACATCCTTTACTAGCTATCATGCTTCTTGATTCATCAGGTAACAGTTGCCTTGATCAAATTGTTTGTTTCACTGAAAAGATCCAATCATGAGAATTATGGAAAAAGCAAGAACAACAGCAAGCCCCTTCCTTTTTTTCCCCTCTGAATTGAAGAAGCTGTATCTGACCTCCGTATCAAGAAACCCCCGGAAGAGGAAAGCTGCATGAGTAAACCACTGATACTAGACCTCTCCTGGCTGTAGGTGATAGGTCTGCGGCTTCAAAGAAAAGTATTTGCAAAGTTCTCCTAAGAAATGGAGATACCTTTAAATATGAAAACAGGAGAGATCGAGTTGATCAACATTTCCTTGTGGTTTTGACTGGGACTGTGTTGCTGCTCATTAAGCAACCTCTAACTATTAAAATAGGGGCAGAGTTATCTCAGGCCCTAGCATCACTGCCAAATAAAAGAAGGCCAAGTGGCATGGACTGGCTTGGATTTCCCCTTCTGAAGAGCAGCTGTATTCACAGAAGACAGGCCTTGTCTGCAGGACATACTGTTAGGCTCTGGACTCCATTTGATGCTCCTCTGACCTTAGGATGCAAATTGTGTGTGTGTGTGTGTCTCAGTTCAAAGTGTCTGATATGATTTGAGGACTCTAGAAAAACATTGTGATATTTCTATAGCATGAAAAATGATCGCTTTGCATGACCAGTGGCATACCAACTGGCATGTGGGGATGTTTGAGGGCGTAAATCTCGCTGGAGGAGTGCTGTATGGAGGAAACTCAACTCTGGTGCAGTTTTGTCTCAAAAAGTATTGACTTTCAGAAGGGATAGCACAATGAAATGTCCTTCGAGCAGTGCTCCAGCAGTGTCTTAGGGACAGCTTGTTGGAGTAATCCAGATCATAGACGGGAAAGTGAACTATCAGTTAAGCAGCATAGGTGATCAAATGGTTCAGATTATCATTGCTGTATGTGTTGTTCTTAACAAAAGACTTATTAAACTCTTAGAAAATTAAGAGCTGTACATAGCTACGCCAGAAATACCATGGCAGCTGCCATACAGGAGGAGAGGAAGAGAATATTTTTTGAAATCCAGTTCACTAGTACTCATCCTCTGATGTATCATTTCTTGAAGTCATTACAGGCTTCCCAACATTCAAGCAGCTTTAAAAGAATCCTTTGCAATCCCATGAATGTGCTTGGGACAAATGAGGAAAATATTACAAATTCTGTTATGACAGTAAACACACAGTAAGTTTGTTAAGACTGTGTTTATCCAAAATATCTTCACATTTAAACTTTAATTCAGAAAAGGTACTGATTTTTCCACTCTTCCTCTTTGTTGTTTCTGAAGACTTGAAAACTAGGGGAATGGCCACTAGTGAATGAGAACTTGCAATATAAAGCTGTGTTTTGCACTAAATTATCTTCAGCAGCTGGTGACAGATAAGAAGACCAAAAAGAGCTGGAAATTATGTCTCATATGGAAGACTAGTTTCCTTTGCATAACCGTGCATAACAGTATAGTATCTGAGACTGCCGAAAAAGCTGCTCTTAAAATACTTGTGATAAGGGTATATAGCTACTAATTCAAGAATTTGTAAGGTGAAGGTGAAGCAGCATTTTAACTGACCTCAAAAATACTCTCATTTAGTGCAAACCAAACATTAGTAGTCAAGCAATTAATGATTTTTTTTCCCATGTCCATGAAGCTATTGACCTGTGACATGGTTTTTATTAGAATATCATTTACATTTCATCCTCAAAACTTCATGTAGTCATTACTCATTAAAATATGAAAGCAAAGATGATCAGAAGGAAGAGCTGCCTGTGTGCACGTGTTTCTGATCTAGGTATTGACCAGCTGAAGTGAACTGAGGCCCTTTCCTCCTAATCTTAGTGCTGACTGCTTCTGCGAGGAGTCGCTGAATTTCTAAGAGGAGAAACAAAACACAATTCCTTTGAAAAGTGTCTTTGGCAGAGGAATGTTCAAAGTTGCAAAGAAAAGTGCCACTTGCTCAGGGGGGTATTACCTCTGCACTGGTGTCTTTGTGGGGCACACTCAGGCTTACTTCTCACTGCAAGGTGTCACTCAGCCCCAGGAAATAAAAACTGAGACGATAAAAGTGTGTGTGGTCCCCAGCTTCTTCAGCCTCCCCCTTTACACTGCTGGAGCTCTGCTTCCCTCTTCCCTCAACCTTTTTCTCAGGATGTTTTATGGATCATGTAGTATCAGCTTCTCATTTGACTTCACCAGCTCAACTGTTTTGTGGTGTGGGGTATTTTTCTGGAGTCACTGTGCATTTATTCTGAAGTAATACAGAAAAGAATTTGGTGTGACCAATTTTCTTTCACTCTCTTCTCAGTTAAGGCATGTGTATATTGATAATGATGGAAAAAATGGCTGTTATCTGAGTTGTGGCGTTGGTTGGTTCGTTGGTTCATGTATTTGTTTTTCTGATGCAACAGGCGTCTGTGTATTGATGTATTCACAGCCCTGCTCAAGCCTTGTTACAGTCAGTAGTGCAGGCAAGATTACAGGCTGGATTTTTGCATTCAGATAACCTATTGAGCTAAACACCTATTACTTATCTGCAGGCTAACAGTATTTCAGAAGTGCGGACTTGTTTATACTGAAGGCCATATTGGAAGTTTTGTGCTCCCTTGTTTACTGCACACTCATTGACTGACAGAATGACTATTTACACATATTTAACTGGTACTCCTAACCTCGTCCTATAAACGTTGTGCACCCTTTCATGACCTTTACACATCATGCCCACCTACAATCTCTTGTTACAGCCAGAAGTTTCAAATATACACAGGTTTAGATCAGTCTCTTTCATGACCAACAGATGGGAATAATATTCTTCTAGAAGCTACTATTTTTTTGTCAGTTTTGTACCATTTTCTAAATGGGCAGAAGTAATTGGATGAATGGATAATTATCAGTAAAATATCCCCGGCTTGTCTCCCTCATCTGACAACAAGTGTACAAAAGACAATCATTCTGACACTGAGCTATGATTAATCAAGTCAAAAGAAGAGTTAACCACAAACAAGACGTGATAAAAATCTAGCTGGGATATGTTACTCTTGTTCTGAGAGCATTAGGACAGGCCTATGTTCAGTGCTTGATCAGGTGGAATTGCACAATTTCTGGCCAGAACGGCTGTTTCTCCATCTTCCATGGGTCGGAGTTTTTTAATGATTTTTAACCATAGCTGTACATGGGCGATAGTTTTGTTTGGTGAAGGCCACCTCGATTTCACACAGATCATATGATATCAATGATCATGTCGTTTTTCCTAACAAAATAGCTACCACTGAAAGATTCCGAAAGATGCAAAAGAAAACTTGGTTATACTAACCTGTAAGGTGTTTGATTCTTCATCTTTATTTTGACCCATCTTAGGAACTGCTAAAGCTTTCCTGAAGTACACTCTTTGCTTATTTGCAAGGATACCATTACAGAGCAATTTTGTTCTTAGGCAGTAGAAAGATGTTGTGTAAGCAGAAGGCAATGACAACTGAAGGTTTTTTATGTGGTTCTGTAATTCACTAATTAAAAAAGATCATTCTAGCAAAAAGAACTGCCTCTTGAGATAATGCTTAATGAACATTTCAGTGACTGGATACCTTTAAACTCTGGTCAAGATTACTACAGTTCGTAAGATTGCATTCAACAAGACTGCATATTATAGCACACAAATTAGTTTTAGCTTTCATCAAAGAATTTTGAACTGTTTAGCATATTTATCTCTTGTATTTACATTTGCTGAAATAATTGAATTTGTAACAATTATAAGCCTGCACAGATCTCTCTAACTGTGTGTATTGATTGTTACACGACATCAGTTTTACTTCATTTATAATAGAGTCTTTTGACATAATGCCTCCATACAGACACTGTTATCATTCTTTCGGGAATCATCTGTTTTGGGAGATATACCCAGGACTTCTTACAGTGTGACATGTACAATGCTGACTGACTGAGTCTTAATAAAACGAGCTTTCTGTGAGCGCAGTCTGAGCCTGCTCCTTGCAGAAAACTCCTGGTAGGGTTTGATAAGGTTAAAAAAAACCTCCTCAGGAGCACTCACGGAGATGACTAAACTTTCTTGATGATCTTCATAGATTCCTCTGTCTCTTGGAGGGGGATTAAGAACAATACGCTGCCCAAATTAAAAACATAATGATATAAAGCCAGTGGCCGTTAATAAGCCAAAGCAGCTGTTCTTCTCATCTTCTGGGATGCAGTCTGGGGCTCAGCAGCTAATTGCTGATATTGCGCCACTACCAGAAAGAGCAGGGGATTTCTGTTTGTTCAGATTATAAAATCCCTATTTAGGACGCAATGATCTTTAACATTGAGGAGTTGAGGATTTTAACATATCATGGGCTGGTAGTTGTTGCCACGGTGGAGCCTCACCACATGCTCTGTCTTAGCAACAGGCTCTGTAGGATGGTGCATATAGCAAGCCTCCAGTGAAACAATTGTGGTGTGATTTACACTTCATCAAGGGAGTCGGAAAAAAACAAAACAAGCTTATTACGTGCAACGTATGTAGAAATTTGTCAGATCAGAAGTGACTGAAGATAACTGTTATGGAAATAATATTATACTAATGTAACTGTTCTTTCTTTTATTGTCAGGATAATTGAAATACTTTAAAGAAAAAGCAATCTCATGGGTATGGAAGCAGTGCTCCAATTTTAACACTCTGTTATGCTTCATCTCTTTTTCTTTTTTTTTTTTTTGCTTTTTCTTTTTCCAGAGCTCCTTATGTCTGTGCCTAGAAGGGTTGATATAAACTTGGTATTCAGTCAGGAAAGCAGTACATTTGAGATCATTTCCTTTCTAATTCATTTTTTATTAATTTTCATCATCAAGATGATTGGCATATTCCTGCAGTTCTTTGGTAATGGTTCTTCCCATTCACAGAAGTTTTGTAATAGAGGGCCATATTCACAATGTTTTGGGAACCTAACAGTGAGTCCCACCAAAGCACACAGGCACCAATAAGTTAGGATTCTCAGTGCTTTTCACTTGAGCATATGGAATTTAAGATGCACAAATAACTTAAATGCGGCGAGTATAATTATATCTGATTTTCAGGTGTCTGGCTCCCAGGGTCCCACTACCTATACAGAGCATATTGAAAAAGACACATGGAAATGTATTACTCATCAGCCAGCATGCCATTAGCTAGATGTCTGAATTGCTTGAGAGAGACTCCTCTCTTTATGGATAGTGCTTCAAGCCCCAACATTGCATCAGATTTGAGATTCCTCCTCCCTTTGATTTAAATGGACCATTAATTTCAATTGGATATGGGCATCTCAGTATCATTTTTGGATTTAGGCCTAAGTGCAAGATTGTTGTTTTGAACTGCATGTTTTGCTAGATGTAAAGTAATGGCAGTATGAAAACTATTTGCCTCTGCAGTGTGGCTTTGATGGTAGTATGGAACTAACATTTGGTTTTGGAGCCCCCATTTGTGCCAGTGGTTTTGTTTTGTTTTCCTGTCATATCACATTAAATCACACTCTTTTAGCTTGTTCTACTTTTCTTTTTTCTTTATCCACATATTCTCTACCTTAATCCTGAGGGCTTAATATTTACAAAAAAAAATCGCTGATTCTAGGTTTGAAAAAACAAATTTAGGGTAAGCTTCACATTTTCTTCAGTTTCACACATACTTTTAATTAATAACTGTTTTAACAGGAATAATTTCACCAGAGCTGGAGATTAAACAGAAAAATTATTAATTAAAAAGTATCAAGTCTAAATGCATAATGTTCCCTTATAAAATAAAAAGGCTGAAATAATAAGGAAAGATAATCACTGGAAATTATTCTAGTGTCTGCTATATGAAATTATGTCCATTTTAATAAAATCTGTATGAAAACAGCAGGAAACTATGTGAAGCATTAAGCAGCACTAACTAAGGAGTTCTTCAAATATGTTTGCACTGTCAAAGTCTGGTACTGCCTTTTGTTTCTGGCCTTGCAGAGTACATGTTTTCTGGGGCAGTGATTTCTTAATTGGGTGGGATATTCTGCTTTTCACTCAAGGTCGAAGCTGACTTATTTGAATCGGAGGCTGAACTGAAAAGGGATGGGAACTGCCCTTATGACTGCACTTCAGGAGCATGCAGAGCCCGATTTTCTGCCTTCCTCCTCGGGCTGACACTTGACATGTGGGCAAAACACGTTGAAATCCAACGTGCATCACTTTACAGTCTTTCATGCTTGCTTTTTATAGCTGCCCACATGTAGATCAGTGGACATTCAGACCTGTTATTCACGTGGCAGGGTGAGTGATAAAAGAACCTGAACGAAGTAAGAAACCTTGCTGTGTTTTGCTGGCTGGGCTTAGTTCTGTCCCCCCTGTGCTGTCTCAGAGCATCTCTCCCAGAGCCTCCCCAGGCCAGAAGCTTTCCGTGGCCATGGCTGGTAGACAATGAGGCACACATGCTCCTCTTTTGCCAGAAGCCTCCTTATGGCACTTTTTATTCCTTCTGTGAATCTTTTTAGTTTCCTGCTTTGTCATTTTATCTTGCTGCCCCAAATGGAAAGTTTGCATTTTTACCTTTTGCTCCCTTTTACAGAGAAGGAAGAGGAAAAAAAATGCTTTTCGACCTTTAAGTGGCCTCCTGAACACGCCTCCTGTGTAGACAGAGGGTGTCATTAAGGTTAATGACGCTTCATTGTGCCTAATCTGGTGAGTGGTACAGAGCTTTTCAGAAAATGACAGAATTCCCCATCCATAGATTCAAATAAAAAACCACAGGCTTTTCATAATAATTTTATACAGTTGACTAGATCTCATAAATTGCATATTGGCAGAATCCCAAATCATCAAAGCAAAGAAATCTGAAAGTATTTCTCGGAGATAAAAGGATGCAAGTGCTTTCTGCCTTCAGTTCTCCAGGAGATGTTGGATCACTGGCTGTTTCCAGTGTTTCCCGCTGCTGTTTCTAGCTGTTGCGTCTATAAAATTCCACGAAATGTATTTTGGGTGTTGAGCATAAAATGGTGGAGTTAAGAAAGTATGGCTAGATTGATTCCCTTTTGTGACAGGGCGCTGAATATAATTATGTACAGTGAACTTGAACTCAGCATATATGAAGTAGGAGACCGAAAATTATCTTTGAGATTCAGTTTAAACTTACAGGGTCTTGAGGGAATATACTGAGAAGCACTTGTCAGTCTCACAACATCTGCAGCAAGGATGCCTGAGCAGAAGGGCAAATTACCATATCTTCTGAGAGTGTGAATGTATCTCAGAGTAGCCAAAGACTTACAGGGTTAAGAAATGCCTAATAAAATTCAATCTAAATGTGTGTAATCTATTAATTGTCACAATTTGAGTTAGGTCAGGATGAGCCTTCAATGCACTGAAGAAGAGTTTACTGTCTTTGACTTGAAATGAAGAATATGTGCCAGTGATCCAAGTCAAACAAACAAAAAAAAGTCCTTAGTGAGCAGTGTCCGAAGATAAATAGTTTGGATTCTGCTTAGAATTTGGCAGCTTTAAAAGTTCAGACACTTTGCTGTTTGGAACAATATAAAAGAGCTGCCATTTGTGCTTAAAAAAAAATTTATGAGAGATAACTGCAGGCACTGCAAGACAGATCAATTGCCTACACTTATCAGAGGCGTAGTGTGGGGAATCCTTGCCCCAGCTGCTGCTCTGGGGAAATAAGCCAGGAGAAGGGATCAGGCTAACAACTCTCCCCAGGGGGCTGTGCATAAGGCAGCTCCCAGTGGGTCTTGTGCTGGCCCACGTGTGGGTCAGCCCCACTCAGTGCTCCGACGCGCTGGGACCACCATGCAGAGTACAGGAGAGACATGGACATACTGGAGCGAGTCCAGCAAAGGGCCGCTAAGGTGGTTAAGGGACTGGAGCATCTCATACAAGGAGAGGCTGAGACAACTAGGACTGTTCAGCCTGGAGAAGGGAAGGCTCAGGGGAGAATTCATCAATGTATATAAATACCTGATGTGGGGGAAGTAAAGAAGAGGGAGCCAGGCTCTTCTCACTGGTGCCCAGTGAGACAGTGAGAGGAAACAGGCACAAACCCAAATACAGGAAGGACATTTAAGAATAAGAAAAAACTAATTTACTGTGAGGATTGTCAAACACTGGTACAGGTTGCCCAGAGAGGCAGTCTCCATCCTTGGAGATATAATCAAAGCCCAACGGGGCAAGGTGCTGGTCAGCCTGCTGCAGTTGACCCTGCTCTAAGCAGGGGTTGGACGAGGGGATCTCCAAAGGCGCCTGCCTGCCTGAGTGATCCTCTGTGATTCGGTGCACCAGGGAGCATGCTCCACTTCAAACATGGGTCCTCTGCAGGAAGGCGGCCAGCCTCCCCCCTCTGCTATGTTACAGACAGGCTTCAATTGGAGGACAGAATAAGCATGTAGCAGCAAGGAAAGAAAGGTGGTGGATACACAGGGATATATCCCAGACCGTGCAAGTGAAGCGGTTTGAACTGAAGAGCAAGACCTGCAGACGGGGTCTGAGAAAGCACCGATCTGCTGTTTCCCAGAGAAAGGCTGTTGCTCTTCACAGAACCAATCTGTAAATATTTCATGCTAGGAAGAAAGCAGTGAGATGGGATACTCTATTTCCTTCTTTCTACTCCAAATCTCTGCCGCTGAAGAAAAACACTACATGTGTAGACATTCTGCACATACATACATTTTTTGAGTTGTAAAAAGCAAACACATTTTTCTTACAGCAAGCAGGTAATGGTGAAATCTTTAAGAAATTGCTTCTTAGAGAGACAAATGGCACAGCAGGATCCAGCAAAATCCTAAAAAGATAATTCAGTAATAAACATTCCGGGGCATGAGAGTTGTTTAGTTTTTAAATTGCTATCACAACTTTTTCTAACGAAAAAAGGCTTTCAGATTTTCAAGCCTGTTAAATAAATCTTTCCTGTGTCTCAACTATATGTGTTGGAAGTACTTGAGAGATTTTTTGAATATTCCTTATAGATTTACCTGTTCCCTGATAGAAATTTCAATGATGGGACACTGAAAGCTTTGCTTATGCAAGCTGTCATACTGCTACCAGCAGAGCTATCTGTGTGTCAAAGGCATTGCATTGAGGTAAGGGTTTGCACAACAGGGCCTCCTGAGACCCATGAAAAGCAATCCTTTCAGAATGATGTACAGAAGACTTCTCAATAATCTTTATTTTATTGAAATATTTCTGATTTGACATAACCATGGTAATCTCATCTTCTGAAACAAAATCACTGACAAGATTTTGTATGTCACAGAGAAATTACTTTAACAATTAATAGTTCAGTGCTGTTCCAGGTATGTATGAGGGTAGGAGTATGACCCTCTTTTCCAGTTCATGCCACTGTTTACAAAGATATATTTAGTAAAACAAAGGATCCAATGTTATTTCTGAGAACTGATTATTATTTACAAAGTAATTGGCTTGTGGCAAATTGTTTGTATAATGAGCGAACTGAGAAAGGAGAAGCATTTAATCCACCCACTTTGCGACCTCATCCTGACTTTCCAAGCCACTTTTTGACCTTTGCTGTTGGGTCTTCTCATTCATTTGCCAACAATATAAGCCTTCTTTGTTCACCTCTCCCACATCTACCTTCTTCATGATTTATCCCTTGCTTCTTGCTGCAAAAGAAATGCCTCCCCCACTGCTCTTTGTACCCCAGGGCAGAATCACATATAACAGCACATAAAACAGCAGCATTCATAGATATTTGGTAGTGTCATGAAATAATCTGAACATCATTTTGCCTACAAATCATGAGTAAAATCCTAGCACTACTGAATCAAAGAAATTTTTCCCATTGACTTCAGCTGAGCCAAGGCTGTAGCGCAGGTACACCCATATCCATTGGTTAGATTCATTACTCACAAAGAGTCACAACTGTTTAAATCCATAAAAGTGAGGCATTGACTCTTTTGCCAAAGAAGAATGTGAAATAAATAGCAATGACTTCATAGAAAATGTCGATGGAATACTAGACTTTAAGTTCACAACAGTGTTTTTAGACCATTTTCTTGTTTTGTTTGAGGTTTTGTTTGTTAGGTTTGGAGGGGAGGTGTTAAAATAGTCTGGCTTCTGGTACTCTGACTTCTTTACGCATTTGATTATGCGGTTCTAAATACAGAATGCTATTTGACAATAGGTCTCAAGGTGCCATAAAACAAAAACAGTACCTCTTTTACACAGGCTACTTTTGTATAAAAGAATGCATCTTTGTGAAAGGAAAGTAAAAAGATACACTCTTTTTATACAGCATGTCAAATCAGTTTAATTTTCTTATAATTAATCATATTTCAGTTTGGTCTGTGGATCTTCTGAATATCTTTACTGAATACAGAAAACCTGTTTTTTTATGATTAATGTTGACTAATCAAAGCAAAAACAGTTCTGTTCAGAAATAACCCAAAGTTAACAAGCAATGGTTTCTCCTCTGTATTCCCCAGCAGCAGGGGAAATATATTTTTAGGAGAGTACTGTAATCTAGTTTTAGTATAAATAATAGTGAAATCACTTAGGAAATTGATCACTATTCTCAATCTTCTTTTAAATAGCTGCCTTCCCCCTGCCCCAATATACTGTTTTGTTGTATTGCCACAAAAACCAGTTGCCTTTTGGTTTTGAAGGGGATTTTTCCTATCAGCTTGTGTATCCAGTTGGAGAAGCTTAACCATGTCTGTACTCAGAAAGGGTATTTCATATATTGCATTTTTACTCACTATAAGTAGACCATTGCAATGATCTGGCATTTGAATTTGGACAAATTGTGCTGAATAACAAATATAGCAATTAATCAGAGGCTTCCTTAGGAAGCAAAAAAATGAGGATAATCAATCTTCAAATGTTCTACCTTACCTTGCAGTTTTGCACTTTTGATTAACAAATGCACTGCAAACCCCTGTTGTGCCTAGCAAATCTGTGTTTCCAAAGCTATCCAGCAGAAATGGGACAAAATCGCAAATATCCAGATTTATTTATGCAGAATTCAACATCTGTTGAGGCTCCTGAATTGGGAGCCAGAAGTCTTTTTAAAATGTAAGTCACCTCTAGAGATAGCTGTGTTTCTAGGCTGACTATGGAAGGCAACTGTATTCCTAAATTCAGTAGGTTCCCACAGACTGGCTACAATTCACTCCATAAATTTAGTTGCAATGAATTTGGGAACCAACTGTCTTGAATTACATTTGCAAATCCTAGCTAGTCTCTGAGTTTCAGAAAGTCACTTTAAAATTCAAAAACCTGGAGACTGAACCCTGTTGTGATCTATACTCCATTCCTTCTCTTCCAAGTCTGGAGAGATACCTTTACTAAAATTTGGGGTAGCTTTCTTAAATCAGACTCACGCATCCAAAATTGCGACAGCTGGCACTTCTGTTCTGCATTGTAGTTTTTATTTGGAAATTATGTTCACTGAAGCAACGTATTTAGGAAAAAATTTCATCATGACATGAAAATTCATCCAGAAAGTGACTTGTGAGACAGAAACTTACAAAAGAGTGATGTTTCTGTTTTAACTTAATCCCAGCCTTCTCTGAACTTCAAACTTATACTTTATCCTGCATTTAATTTATTAATTCAAATTATACTGGCTTTTTTATTTATCTCTGCCTATAAAATGTTTATGAAATAACTAATTTTTATATATATCCAGTTACTCAAATATGATTCATGCTTTACTTTTTCTAATTTGCGTATTACCTTTTTTCAAACCAGATTTCCATTCTAGCAGTTGAGTCAGATTCCAAAAGAAAATTCAGGTTACTGGCTTAAGATTTAGCAACCTTATCATTCTTTCCTTTAATTAAAGTACTAAGATAATAATGATTCTCTTGTGAGGCAGCTGTGACCTCAGGTTTTGTTAGCACGGTGTGATTTTGCTGAAATTGGATTGAATCTTTGACAGTAAATAATGACCTTCACTCAAGAACATTCCAAAGTCTTTGTTAATGAGGATCTACAACTTATTCCTCATATTAATTGTGCAATTTTATGCCTTTATTTTCCATGCCTCACAGTTTTCTTTCTTGGCACGTGAGTTATTGTGCTTTCTTCATATAAAACCTTTTGGGTTGGTTTCTACCACTAGCCTTTGCTCTGATATCCATGAGATGTAATTTATGAAAAGACATTTGAAATAAAAGAAAGACACAAAGCAACAGCACTTCTACTTTATTTGCTTGGAAAACAATACATCCAAAAGCTGTATTGACTTTTCAATGCTTCATGCCATGGCATTAAGCACTGCATTTTAACGTTATGGTTCATAGTTACCTGTCTAACCTAGAATGGAAACCCGTTGAATCTATATTTATACTTTTGTTTAATGCTAGATATGTCAGTACAACTAAAGAGATTAGTATTTGGTAATACACAAAGTTATGATTATTCAGACTTTTTATGATTCATTCCTCTATTTTCAGTATTAGAATTAGATGGACAATGTTTCTTGTATGCAACTAAATAGTCTAAAATTATCTAAAAAATACTCTAAAATGTGCTAAAATGCTTCCCATTTTACACTGAAATAAATTTCAGGCTTTTTTACACCATGGATGATGTAATAAGCAATATAAGAAGCTGTGACAAAGAGGGGAGAGCAGAGAGCAGAACCCAAAATAACCAGGTAGGTCAGGAAGCTAAACCTGGACCTGCCAGAACCTGTCAGAGTGCTGTAATGACAGGACATTAGCTGCCTTTTCCTCTGGCATTGGAGGAAAAGAAAAAAAGAAGTTGCCCTTGACCTAAGAAATCACTTGGATGAATTTCCTCAAACTGATTCTTCCCAGGAATCTTTTTTCGTGGAGCCACATTTTCTGATGAAGTAAAACAGTAAAAAAAAAAAAGTTTGATTAGTGATGTCATTTTAAATGACTAAAAATTTGCTGTAGACTAACTAGTCAACAAACAATATTCAGTTCAGATTAACAAGGATCAAAAGTCACTGCTATTTCATAGATACACAGTACTTTTGCTAAACGGGGCCATGTCAGTGTAGTTCATCCGTTGCAGTGATCATTATCACAAAAGCTGACAAGACAACTGGGAGGCTTCCCAACAGTAGAAGAAGAGGACTAAGGAGCATGATGGTGTGAAGAGAGTGGGTGACTGATGATACTGCAGGAAAAATACAGTGCTGTGACCCCCACATCATGTTTGCAGTCTCCAGCTCACGTATTTTGTACCAGTTTGTCCTGGCTGAATAATAATGGAATCACAGAACCATAGAATGTTTTGGGTCGGAAGGGACCTTCGAAGATCATCTAGTCCAACCCCCCCTGCCATGGGGAGGGACATCTTTCACTAGATCAGGTTGCTCAAAGCCCCATCCAACCTGACCTTGAACACTTCCAGTGATGGGCCATCCACAACTTCTCTGGGCAACCTGTTCCAGTGTCTCACCACCCTAGTTATAAAGAATGTCTTTCTTATGTCCAATCTAAACCTACCCCCTTTCAGTTTAAAGCCATTGGCCCTTGTCCTGTCACTACAGGCCTTGGTAAAAAGTCTTTCCCCATCTTTCCTATAAGCCTCCTTTATATATTGAAAGGTCTCCCCAGAGCCTTCTCTTCTCCAGGCTGAACAACCCCAACTCTCTCAGCCTTTCTTCATAGGAGAGGTGTTCCAGAATTCTGATCATTTTCATGTCCCTACTCTGCCTGCTCTAATTGTCTTTCTTGTGCTGGGGGCACTAGAGATGGATGCAGTACTCCAGGTGGGGTCTCACAAGAGCAGAGTAGAGGGGGGATCACCTTCCTCGACCTGCTAGCCACACTTTTGATGCAGCCCAGGATACGGTTGGTTTTCTGGGCTGCAAGTGCACATTGCTGGCTTATGTCTAACTTTTCATCCACCAGTATCCCCAAGTCCTTCTCCACAGAGCTGTTCTCAATCCATACATACTCCAGTCTGTATTGATATTTGGAATTGCCCCAATCCAGGTGCAAGACCTTGCACTTTGCCTTGTTGAACTTCTTGAGGTTCATGTGGGCCCACTCCTCAAGCCTGTCAAGGTCCCTCTGGATGGCATCCCTTCCCTCAAGTGCATTAACTGCACCACTCAGCTTGGTGTCATCTGAAAACTTGCTGAGGGTGCACTCAGTCCCATTATCTATGCCATTGATGAAGACATTAAATAGCATTGGTACCAGTATGGACCCTTGAGGGACACGACTCATTCCTGGTTTCCACTTGGACACTGAGCCATTGAGTGCAACTCTTTGGATGCAGCCATCCAGCCAATTCCTTAGCCATCTAACAGTCCATCCATCAAACCCATATCTCTCCAATTTAAAGGTAAGAATGTAGTGGGGGGACCATATCAAAGGCCCTGCAGAATTCCAGGTAGATGACATCTGTAGCTTTTCCCTTGTTCAGTGAGGCAGCCACTCCATTGTAGGAGGCCACTAGATTAGTCAGGCACAATTTGCCCTTGGTGAAGCCATTTTGGCTGTCTTTAGTCACTTCCCTGTCTTCCATGTTTTGTTGTATCTTCCAGGAGGATCTGCTCCATGATCTTACCGGGCACAGAGGTGAGATTGACTGGTCGGTAGTTCCCAGGGTCCTCCTTTTCACCCTTTTTAAAAAATGGGTGTGATGTTTCCCTTTTTCCAGTCACTGGGGACTTCACCTGATTGCCACAACTTTTCAAATATGATGGAGAGTGGCTTGGCAACTACATCAGCCAATTCCTGAAGACCCTGGGGTGTATTTCATCGGGTCCCATGGACTTATGTGTGCTCAGGTTCCTCAGATGTCTTCAAACCTGATCTTCATTTTCCCAGTCCCTGCCTTGAGGTTCAGGGACTTGAGAGATGTTGGAAGAGAGATTACCATTGCAAACAGGCAAAAAAACCTGTTGAGTATCTCAGCCTTCTCCACGTTTGTTGTCACTAGTTCTTATTTATTGGAGGGAGTACATTTTCTTTAATCTTCCTTTTCTGCCCAACGTACCTGTAGAAGCCCTTGTTATTCTTCACATCCTTTGTCAAATTCAGCTCCAACTGTGCCTTAGTTTTCTTGATCCCATCCCTACACATCCTATATTCTTCCCAGGAGACATGTCCCTGGTTCCACTGCCTATACATTTCCTTTTTACACATTAGTTTGACCAGGAGGTCCTTACTCAGCCATGCTGGTCTCCTACCTTCCTTTTCTGATTTCCTACATGTGGGAATTGAGAGCTCTTGTGCTCTAAGATAAATGTCCTTAAAGAGCTGACAGCTCTGTTCAGCCTCTTTATTCCTGAGGGCAGATTCCCAGGGGTGCCCATCCACTAACTCCTTAAACAACTGAAAGTTTGCTTTCCTAAAATTCAGGGTCCTGACTCTACTCTTCACCTAGCCCATACCCCTCAAGATTGTGAATTCCACCAGGGCATGATCACTGCAGCCCAGGCTGCCACCAATCTTGACATGTCTAATTAGTTCAACCGTGTTGGTAAGCAACAGGCTGACTCTCCAGTGCTACGCAACTGGTTGCCTCTCCAGTGAAGACTTAATGGGACAAAGATGAGACTATCAATGGATTGAGCATTGAACCCAGGGAAGCACATTAAGGCATCTGGGAATGCTTTCTTGTTTGCACCTTGTACATCTGCCCTGGCTACATTGCAAATCCACACCAGGGAAGCCTGGTCTCAGAGCTGTGCTGCTGCACCCACCACCAGTGGCAGAAAATGGGACCTATTTCACATACTAGTCACAGAAAACTGGCACTCAGAATATATGAATGTGTCATTGGATTTTTTCTGCTGGGAGGTGTTTTTTAATTAGCCTCCTGCACTATGTGTTTACCTCAATTTCTCTTCAACTCTCCCTCAGACTCTTCTCATTGAACTCTTACTCACTTCTTTTTTTTATCACTTCGCACCCTCTCTGCATCTGAAGTCCACTTGTGTATACTCTCCTCACACAAGAATGTTTTTAAAATAAATTAATAACGTCAATTTTCCTTTCAAAATACTACATTCTGCTGGTGGACTGTATGATTTATCCCTTCCTGCCTTCACCAATGTTTTCTTTATCAAATCTCTTTAGAGTGTAGTAGCCAAGAAGCCTGGATCGTAATTTTTTTCTAAGTTTTCTTTGCACAGTGTAGTGTCGAAGCCCACCGGGGTTCAAATGACTGCCATGATAGTATTATTATTATTAATAAAAAACACTTTAAGTTTTTCATTAGAATTTAATTCTCTTTCTTCTTATTACTCATAGTCCCCAAATTTTTCCTTCTGTTTCCATTCAGCTGTGTTTTTGGTTTCTCTTATTCAGTTTGCAAATCAAATTTTGTTTGTGTAAGGACTGAATGGTCAGAAGCCTGATACTTGAACAGCTTCAAAATTGACAGGACCCGTTCATAGTCCTGTGTCACTGAACATAAATAGAAGAGTCCTGCTGACTTCAAGAAAAGGATAAATTAAGGAATATTTGGTGATATCTTGAAATAATGAGGTGGTCTAAGAAAATCAGTCTTGAAAATAAAAGACATATTAAAATGAGGAACTAATATGCCAGTCTATACATCAACAGCTGTGTAAGACAAGAGGTAACAGGCATGGAAAAAATAGACAGTTTTATCACGTAAGGAATTAAAGGGCTCTCGTGTTTCAATGCCCATGCTCATTTTACTCAGATCTCCAAGAAACAACTGAAAATCAGGATATAGCATCTGTAGCTCACTCACTCATTTGGATAAATATCTGTCAGAAATCTGATCCAAGGGGAGCTTTTCTTCAAGTTGCAAACAAATTAAAAACTATGCAATAAATTAATAATAACTTAAAACATTAAAAAAAAACCTAAACCAAAATCTTCACCTTAAAGAGGATGGAGGCTCTCTCTTCACAAGGAGCCACATGGAGAAGACAAGGGCCAACGGGTACAAGTTGCACTGGGAGAGGTTTTATCTTGATATAAGAGAGAAATTTTTTACACTGAGAACAATCGATCATTGGAACAACCTCACCAGGGATGTGGTAGAGTCCCCATCACTGGAGGTTTTCAAGATGCATTTGGAGATGGTGCTAGATAATCTCATCTAGGCTCCCTTTCCTATGAAAGGTTGGACCAGATGATCTTTCAAGGTCCCTTTCAACCTGGGCTGTTCTATGGTTCTGTCATTCTATGATTTGATTCTGACTTTCTACATTATTTTTTCCTTTATATAATTAAACTTTAAAAAAGCACAAACATTGGCTTAACTTAGTGATGCCTTATTCCCCTGAGGGTCCTTACTGTGGTATTATCAGATCAGGGTCAGCCCTCAGCAGTACTTGGATGGAAAATCCATTGACCAATTTCAACTGAATTCAGCAGAGAGATAGTGGCAGGAAAAGAGACGCATTGACTGAGGATGTGGAACACAGAAGCAAGACGCACTGGTGTATAGAGAAATTCCAGAAAGTAACTGATAGACACACTGGACCTCATTAGTTCTGCTACTCATGAAACAACTGTTGATAGCTAATATTTTACAGTAATGTATTGCTGTTGAGTTAAATAGCTACACAAGAAACTTGTTTATTTGGAATTATATACTGAATTAATGAGTTGCAAATTGTAAGCCAATCCAGTTTCAATAAATATCATTATGAGCAGCACTAGGTTTACCTACACAAATGTTCAAAGCAAAATTATTCCGTGACTACAATAAGATTTAGAGCACAGTTATGGTCCCTAAAATATAAGTACTTAAGGAGAAGTTTACCATATGTTTAAAATTATCTGTAGTTGCATTTATGATCTGTGATAACAGTGCATATATTTTCTGGATTGCAGCACTTTAGAGGTTTTCCATTTTATTTTTATAGTGTTAGTGTACAATTCACCTCTAGCAATTTATAGTAAGGCTTTAAAAATTCAAATAATAAAGAGTTTCTTTCTATGGCTGTGAGTAGTAATTTAACTTTACATTAAAATGTTCACTACAGAGAAGCCAAAAATAGCTATTGCTGACAAGTTTAATAAACTGTATTTGCATTTCAGTGCAATGCCAAATTCCAAGTCATGAATCCTATTCTAGGATTATCATTCATGTTATTTTAAAAAAGGGAATTTATGGTAACGTGTTTACTCATGTACAGTATGGGACTTTATTTTCTTGTCTGAAATCAACAGAGAAATATAAGGCACTGATAATCTGCTGTTTCTAAAAGTGTGTTCCCCTAACCACCTGAGCCTTTGCATAGTCTGGTACAATTCTCCTTCTCTTTTCTTTGGTAACTCTGCACAGAAGTAGGAGGTCAAGGAACGCTTCCACATGAATGACATTACTTGAAAGCGCTCATACTCCACAGAAAGACAGCTATTGCCAGACAGAAAAATCATCTATCTATGTAGATTTAGCAAGGCTGTGGCTGTATGGGGAATTTCCATCAATGCAGGGCAAGACTTCCCAACCCAGTCTGCAAGCCATCCATCTCATAACACTTACGGGCAGGCAGGCAGTTGCATGCCAAAGGGTCTCCTTGACCAGACTCCATCAGCATTTGCCGTGCTCACTCGGCTGTTCGCTGCAACACACTACCTGAGCCATGAACTTAAAGAAGCCTCTCTGTGAGAGAATGCAACTCAGAAAAGTAAACTGTGCTGTACAAACCCAACCACTTAGTATTCAAAAATGAGGTGCAAAATTACTTTAAGAGATTTGAAAAAAATGATTGCTAGTGTCAGTCATGGCAATGCTCTTTCTCTGGGGATCCAGTACAAAATATTGGATCATTGAGATGTAGTGTTGTCAGATGCCTATATTGCTAATTAGCTACTTAACAACAGTTTGTATTTGTGGATGTTTTGGGAACCAGTCCCAAAGAATGGAAGGAAGCCCTGCAGGCACTGCTAGAGATTGTTAGTACCACCTGATTGTTATAACAGAAAGGAATCATCCTTTATAACCTATTGGTCTCAAAGGCAGATCATTACGTTCAAAGTAATCATTTGTCTTTCCTGTCAATGGAGATAAACAGATAGCTTCAGAGGGTTGTTAAATTCTTCTTGAGGTAGAGGTCTGAGATAGGTCAGGTGAATCCCGTTTAGGAAGCATTTATTTCTTTCTGTCATCAATCATGAAGGAAATCCGAGTTGTGTAACTCACACCTGATACCCAACACTTACAGATCTAGAGAAGAAGAGCTGAATCCCACCTGAGATCTCTGTTGAAGGCAGCAGTTTAATCACAGTCACTAGTTCCCATTAACACATCTATGTTGTAGACATGTACGTATATATAAATTCCACCTAAGGCATCCAAGAGTGTGCCTTAATAGTACAGACTAACAATGTAAGGAAAGATATCTTTAATGCTAGAGTTGTTTCAGTGAAATTAAGTATTTTAAGATATCTGTCGTGGTTACCAGCCTGGGTTTCATGCTGCCTCGTTTGTATCTGCTCAGTTTGTAACCGTTCAAGAAAGATTCCCGTATTTGAAAAATAGGCATATGCAATATTTGGGAATTAGAAAACCATTAGATTCTAGATTTGCTATATTTTCACTTACAGAAAAATACCACTTTCGCAGTGAAATTAAGTATTTTAAGATATCTGTCGTGGTTACCAGCCTGGGTTTCATGCTGCCTCGTTTGTATCTGCTCAGTTTGTAACCGTTCAAGAAAGATTCCCGTATTTGAAAAATAGGCATATGCAATATTTGGGAATTAGAAAACCATTAGATTCTAGATTTGCTATATTTTCACTTACAGAAAAATACCATTTTCATTTCTATTGATAAGAGCTGGATTTTAAAATAATGTATTCTTTTCTGCCTTTGATTTGTATGCTGCTAGACTGAAAATGGCACTCTAGCTTCTGACTGAAAGGAGAGAAAAGACATTTCTGATAAAACATGAAGTCTCTAAAATATTCTTTTTTTTTTTCTGTAAAGTATCCATCTGATAAAGAATATGTGATGAACTGATGTGGCAAGAAACTTTTATACTTACTTGTTTGAGATGAGTTTACAATATGCTCCTGAATTCCCCCTTAGGAACTGTACACCCGTCGATAAGCTCATGATAATTGAACAGATTATGCCTATATTATATGCTATATCATGTAAGTATGGACACTGAGCAGAGATACATACAGATTAGATATGTATTTATGGGCACACCTTAATGTTCGGAGGAAAAGACTTTAATCCTTGTGTAGACAGCCAGGGGTTCTTTGTAAAAACTAAGAGTGAATTATTTTGTCATTAGTAATGAATAAGATAAAAAGACATCGCTGTCCACCCATGGAGCAGTCTGTCTTCTCTTTTTACCATCATTGAAATTCAGTCCAGCATCCAGCTAGAAACTTTCCCCCAGAGTCTATGATTAGGAAAGACAGTATTCTGCCAACGTGTTATTTAAATTCTCTGTTTCAACTTTATTATGTGATATCAGACAACTTCAGAAATCTTTAACACCCAGTTTAACACTTCATAATTGTTCTCTGTGAGTTTGAGCATTTTTGTAGTTCTCTCCACAGGAATTCCTCAGACATCCCAAGGGCCAGATTAACACATGTATTGATGGAAGTCTTCACCTGCCATAGTGTTTAATAGTGCCCCATCAAAATCAGAATGTGCAGTGGGATATTTAGGAGACTATAAATCTTTATGCCCTTAGGATACAATACTCACTTAATGTATCTTTGGCTATAAGTGTTCTGTCCCTTCTTTATCTTAACTATCTAATTCCTTCCTGTGAGCAATGTTTTTTTGCTCTTTTTGTTGGAACTACACTAACTACAGGACCTTAATGCTCTGGATTTGCAAAACTTTTTTATTGTACTTCAATTCTAACATTTGCATTGGTCTTCTACTTTCCCCCTTACTTTATTCTTCATTTCGGAGACTGTCACACATAAGAAATTCTGCTGGCACCTAAAAGGCTGGATGACTTTAATGAAATGAATTTCATGGGAGTGCTTGTGCCTTCCAGTCCCTATGATAAATCCAAAGTACAGAGAGGTATGTTGGTTTTCTGATGAACAAATACTATTTTATATAAATAAAATCACAGTGTGCTGAAAAAAAAGTAAGCTTCATTCTCAATCCTTTGTGAATCAGAGTAGGTATAACTGTTTAACTATTGTGAAAACAGGGTCCTGATCTTAAGTCACGTTAAATTCCTGCCGCTTCAGTGGATTAAGATCTCTGTTAAGGCAGATAATTGCACAGGCGTAGTTCTATTGGTGTGTATAACTACTGCGTGAATCAGGGTCCTCAGCTCGCTGACTAAATAAAGCTAATACTTTCAAAATCAGGTCCAAAGTGACTTGTTCCCCAAAATAAGTGGTAAAATAGGAAGGAGCTCCCAGGAGCCCTACCTTAATATGCTCTGTAAAGTTGCTGTTATTGTTTTCCAGGATCTAAATAGAAGACTTTATTTGTTGGTCACCTTTTCCACCCCTCTGCACTCTTCTTCCCCAGAGAATATGAAAGCTCAGATATACCTCCACATTCCTCCCCCACGGCAATTAAGAGAAGGTTTGCTGTTATCTTCAGTGGGACTTGGCCTTTGCTTTGTGGCATCCAGATATAGGTATGCTGTCAGTCTTTGAAACATGACTCTCTTTTTCTGCATTGATGATCCCTTTTTTCCCCAGTGCTGATTGCAGGCTGTTTTAGTGGCATTTCATTACAGAGTCAGAAGGACCTCTCCTCTGAGAGGCTTTTTTTTTTGTGTGTTTATGTTCCAGAGTAAACGGTGTAAAGATAAAGCAGCAGAAAGCAGCTGAAGGCTAGCTTGAACTGGATATTCCTGAAAGTCACATCCCCCCTTGCCCGAGCCAACAGAAGCAACTTTTTTTCAAGCAAAAGAAAGTTCCTAAAACTTTAAGCTGGCACTGATAATGAAAAAAAAAAAAAAAATATTTCCTGAAGGAAAATATGAATGCATTAGCATAAAAATGTATAAAAGGACTGCTACAAACTGGAGCTGTCCGTCTGCTTTCAAAAGCAGACTAAAGTGTTTGGACAGTCACACCAGGTAAAGAGCCTGCTGCAGCAGCTGTTTTTATGGCTCCTACTGCTGCTCCTTTGAGAAGTCATTATGTAAAACTTGTTTCATACTCCTTTTCTACTCCTTTTTCAGCTGAAATGTATTGCTGACATCTTTTCTATTTATACTTTTTTTTTTTGTTTCTACTAAGACAATCACCTCTTCTGGTTTTCTTGAATTTGTTGTCCCAGGCACATGGGTACCTAGACAGAATGTAAGGGACAAGGTTTAATTGGATCACAACATTACTTTTTAATTAATTTGCAGTCCATCAAGCAATAAATTTTCCAGTGCAGCTCCTTTCTGACTGGCTTCCAGCTGGTAGAGCTCAGATGTCTGCTCACAGCCCACTGCCCTGTGTCCTTTCACAGCTAGCCTGTTCTGAAAACACTTTACCTTATTTCCAATTTTAAGGTTAACAGACTGAGGAAAGAAGATTATATCAGACAATAAGAGCTCATCTCCTTTCTTGCCTTCTCTAGGGGATGCATTCTCCCAAATCCACTTCTGTCAGCTAACAAAGTCTGTCACATTGAAGGCCCCTCAGACATGGGTGATGACCTTGAGTTCCCCTATGGCTCATTATAGCTTGTGGCTTCTGCTCTTTCCTACTGTATAGATTTATAGATTTATAATAGGGTGTTTGGAAGGGTTGTGAGGTTGTGGTTTGGAAGGTAAATGGAGTTGATGTATTACAGTGTTGTCTTAATACAGGGCTGGGGGGGGGCGCAGGATGACAGGAAAGGATTCACTGGCCCAAGAAATGCCTTTCCAGCTGAACACCTCTATCAGATAGCTGCCTATTACGAGCAATAAAACAGTCAGGACAACAGGGATCTCGACTTAAGTTACCACAGTTTAGCTGCTCTTCAGTGCTTGTTATAGAGTGATATGATGGAAAAATCTATTCTTTATTATTGGGAAAACCTGTTGTGATCAAGAAAACATTACTGTGACCAGTAATGTCCCTTAGGATAATAAATACTTCAGTGTACAGAGTAATGTGAGGCTTGTTAGAGTTTGTCTTCTGCCTTAACATCCTAATGCTTATTTAAGTGTGTTTTATCAAACACGTTCAAAGAGTTTTTCATATGGAAGGTCCTATCACTCAAGGTAGAAAGATGTCTTAAATCAGTCAAATGTCTCTGAATAAGCTCAGAGCTTCTGATCTTCTGCAGATAGAATCACAAGAACACAGAAACCTAAAATAATATCCATATGTAAATTGGTACAAATAATAGTTCCAATAGCGGGACTGTTTTCTACCAGCTTTGATAGTTATCTCAGGTATTCCAATAATGGACCATTTGACTCAATGATTAGTGAACACTAAATATCATTCCTGGGTTTTGCCTTTGGAAAGCAGAAATTATTCACTTAGTCAGAAACAAAACTATGATCTCTCGGAAATCCCCTTGCTGATATGTTCCTAGCAAAAGCAGCTTTATTCCAGATGTTACAGAACATATGTGTATAAGCACAGCAGAGCAGAGCAGAGAAGATTTGTACACTATGTCACAAATTACCAGGGAAAACTTAAAATGTCATTACAGGATACCCGTTGACCTTTCTGATTTCATCATTAAATTGTTTTAAGTATCTTCTTTAGAAGGCTTTTGATAGAAAGTCAACCCAGATATTTTATTTTGGTTTTATGCATGTACCTCTATATTTGCCCATTTCTTTAGATTTATAAATTCTATTAGAAAACTTTAAGACTCATTAGCCTCGTGGCATTCGGGCACACTAGGAAATCCATCACATGCTCTCCAAAAAGGACAGCTGTCTGTACTTTTTAAGCACGCTTGACTTCATTTATATCTCACCATATCACGACTCTCTAAGATACCAAAAGCTGTAGTATCGAGTAGAACCCCAAACCTGCAAGTAAATCTAACCCTGTTTTAGTTCTTCCCCAGTTACAAATGCCTAGGACACCAGCAATGCTTTGCAACATGATGGAAGGCCAGTCTATCAGTATTTTATATGATACTAAGCAACAGGTGCTGTAGCTAGTACATATAATCCAGCATTTTGGTCTGTAAAAGGTAAGAAACATTTAGCTGAGCTAACTTTCACTTAGTAACTAAAACTAATTGACCTATTTTCTGAGATACCTGTAACATTATGAGAAACAGAAATTGTCTTCAAAACCACCAGCTCAAAATGGGAACTGCATCCATCTCATTAAGTAAGAGCCTGTATTGTGATCTTCCATGTGTATGTATGATCTTCCAAGAACATATATGAGTAACATGAGCCATACATCCTGATCTAAAGATGAGGTTACAGAGCATACTGAGGTACACTTGTGGACATGGAATGTAGTGTGTGCTATTTAAAAATGCTGTGGTAATTTAAGTTGTAAGCAATGACAACAAAAGTTTAGAAATAGTCATGAGTTAAATCTGTTTTTAATGGGGCGGGGTGTCTTTTTTTTTTTTAAGAAAAAGCTAACAACATGAACATAACCGTACTCTTACAGACTTCACCCATGTTTTAGGGCTCTGTTTGCAGTCTCTTTATGTTCATGGCGGCACCTAGATAGACTTAATGGTTTTGGATCTGGTGATCTGGCCCAAAAATTACAGGGATGTTTGATTACCTACAAGCCTACTTATGTAACTGTGCAGTCCTAACACTTTTTGGCTAGGTTTCCAATCCCATTCACCGTCTGTGTTAAGTGGCCCAACTGTGCAGACAGCTATAAGCCCTTTCCCCTAGGGATCAACAGCTAATTAAAATAGTGACTGAAAATTGCATCTTCAAACAAAGCAGTATGTGATTTTGAAAGGGAATTTTTCATACACAAAACAGTCACCCCTCCCCAACCCCCCAGCCATAATAGATGTATTTCTAATGCGGAGAAGCCCAGCTTCCTCCAGCATCTTCTCATTTTGTCTGTCCTTGCCAATCAACTCCCAATGACAGCAATTGCCTTGTTCCCGAGTCACTGTAGTAAGTTTAGGTTTAGCATCTCCTAATTGCTCCTAAGAGTGAACTGGTTTTAACCAGATGAAAGTAAATATAGAGTTTCCTCAATTAACAGCAAAAGCTTTATACTGTTTAGTTGAAAAAGAATTCCATTGTTTTTATTTTCTTGTTCTTTTAGCAAACACTATGATCTAAGTGTAGGCATTCATCCTAGAAGGTGTAGCATAGATAAACTGGAACACTTATGAAATTTATTTAAAAAAATACATCTCTATTCTATATGTTTATAGAGATTAGAAAAAAGGAAATCCAGACATCTAAGACTGGATATTTTATACTTTTCTTATTATGTAAATGAGTTTAATAGTTTGTGAATCTATTTCCTGAATATTAGCAAATTAAATACATACTGTATTTCTGGGTCTGATTTTGATCCCATTTTTATGGGGAAGAAGTGAGCCTACTGAAGTCAGTGAAGTGTCACAAAAGGAAAGCTAGTACAGATGAAATCAGTTTAGTTTTGCTCACCAGTTCTCCACATTCACTTTAGAATCAGTTCATGCTAAATTGCATCAGTAATCTCCACGAGATAAAACCTTAAATTTAAGAAAAGGAAGCTTCACATGAATAACACCTGGAAGTGTTTAATAATTCCTTGAATCTGAATGAAAAGTGAAGCTTCATATAAAGCAGTTTAGCTCAGCTGAGTTGACTTGCTGCTTAAGCTCCCTGAGCGAAACACGTTATTCTACAGGCATGAACTTGAAAGTGTTTTCCCTAACCATGGCATATATATTGACAGCTACTGTGCACTATATTGGCCATTGTCCAAACATCTTAATATTTGCATTTAAGGCTTTTTCCCTTGTAATGGTATCGAAATTACTCTATATTAAATTTTATGGACCAGGCTCTAAACTGTATACACACAGAACCTGACCTTCTTGGAGCAGCTACCTTTACTGACATATGGAAGAAATTGGCTTAATCTAGGCAATTAAACCAGCCATATTTCAAATATGGTTACTAGCCATTAGCACAAATTACCTTGGACTGGGTACATTTACACAATACATTTTTTGCCAGGAAAATTCATTACAAGAAAAATCTTGTTTACTAGGTTATTTAGGGTATGAAAAGCAGCATCAAAATGTTACTTTATATAAAAGAAATGAAATTTAGTTAATATATCTGTAATAACCAATCTGTGATGACCCATAAAGCAATAGACTAGTAATGTGCAGATAAGTCGCAATTCCAATCTGAACCCAGTTGTTGCAGCAAGTTGAGTGATTACTCTGTAAACGTAAGATGATTTGAAAATTGTCCACTGAAGCTGAAGAGGTCAATAAGAAAGAGCGTGCTCTGAAATTTGATTTGTTACCAGATTGTTCTAGATTTATATCTGCAGTGCAAATATCTTTTAAAGACTATTGTATTATTAGGCTTCAAGTAATGCTAAGTTTCTACAGGTCTTTAATAAAGCTTTCTAGTAAAGACAGAATTTTGGAAAGCAAACCTAATGCAGATAAAAAGGTGTGAGTCTTACCAAAGGACTTCTCAAATCATGCCGAACAAAATGCCCTAATAAATGATACAAACAGTGGAACTGCTCCAATTATCAGCCAGAGCCACTGGGAACATTTCCACTCGATTTAGTGGGTGTTGGATCAAGCTCATTTGCAATTTGGGAGCAATGTTAGACAGTAGCAGTGTTAAATCAATCAAGGCAGTTAACAAATTTTAACTAAGCCAGTCAGGCCCCTGGGATGACAGGAAAAAATTCAAAAACAAACAAACAAAGAAACTATTGAAACATAGATCTGATTGCTGATCTCAGTGTGCCTCTATTTTCATGTGAAATTTTTATTTCATTTACATATCAAAATACTTATAAATTCACACTTTATTCAGGAAACTAAATGGACTAGCTAATGCTTCCTACAGAGACATTTCAGGGTTTCATTCACTTTTTAGTTCTGATGCAATATATAGTATGAAATGCTTGACCTGACCCTTTTGCTTTTTTCTTGTCTAGAATATTATATGTTATATGGCATCAAGTTGTCTTTGTTCCTGCATGATTAAGTAACGTAATTTGAGATACGTAGAGGTCATGACACATTACTGGAAAGATTAAGGTACAGCACTATAAGTGAATAACATAACTATAAAATAGCTTAGTTTTACTCAATTTTGTGGACCAAAACTATAAATCATAATATTTTGGTAGAGCTAGCATAGCTATACTAATTTAATTAGTGATCGCTGTATTTCAATTATCCTTCTGAAGAGAGATATGCAACAAAATTAGAAATATTTCCCTTCCATGAAAGGCAGAATGGTATTAGAGCATAACAGCTTCTTTCTTGTAACTAATCAATTCTATAAAAATTTATAGACCTAATGTAATAAAAGGCCAAAGGTAAGAAAAAAGATCATAAACTAATGAAAGTAATAATATTAACAAAGTATTAAAGCAATCAATTATTAAAGAGACATAAAGGTTAACTGCCCATGAAATGAACATACTAATTCAATGTTATTTTATGATGTGCTCACAGTTTGTTCCTAAATTTACTTGAGTGGCTCAAGAGAAAATCTACTTACTCTTACTTGTGTTACATTAAAAAATACCCACCTACAGGTCAGATTTATGGTAAGCATATATGCTGGTGATTCTGACAGCACTGTCTGTCTGGCAGGGTAGAAGTGTGTCCATACTGCTACCTCAAGGTCCAAACTGCTTCCCTCTCCCTTTGATATCCAGGCAGCCCAAGTCAATTTTGCTCTTAATTAGGTACCTAGCTTTGTGTGAGGTGGATCCAAGCCCAAGCTCTAAAAGCTTCAAACACCTCCACTTAAGAACTGTGCTCACGGAGAGTTGATCACCTTCCTCGCAACAATGAACAGGCTGACACACTTGCAAATATAACAAAAGGGCCCTTAAGTAAACTTATTCTCCTGGGTGAAAACTGAAATTACTTACAAAATTATTCACCCAGGTTAATATTATCTGTTTGGGACAAGGATGCCGACATACTTGATTGGCTGGTTGTGTTTTGGTTCATTTTCACTTGAGATGCTGTTGTCTCAGCTTTGTGAAGATTGATTCAAAGAGAAGTGATGACAATACATACTAAATTTGAAAAGCAGAAGTTATAAAATATCCTTGCCGAATTAATGAGGTATTGAAAGATATGAACCACTCTGCTGTCTTCTATCTGGTTTCACAGGATCACCCAGACTGGGAAGGACCTCAGGAGGTCTAGTCCAGCCTCCTGCTCAAAGCGTGGCCAGCTATGAGATTACACCAGATTGACTAGGGCTTTATAGGGCTCCCTTTTACATGTGTAATATATCAAACATACTTCTGTCTCTCAAATACACTTCAGCTATGAATTGCCCTTTTTTAAAATGAAATATGTGTTATAAAATAAGTATGTTATGGATTAATGAAAAAAATAAGAAGGTCTGCATTTTTATATAATTGCATACATGTAATAGATGGATAGATACATACATACAAGCTAAATCAATGCAGCGGCAGTTTGTGGTTTTGATTTTGATCAGTAAACTGCCCTCATCCTGGAGCCTGTCCTTGGACATCACGTTTTTCCAGCAAGGACAAAGTATGGCTGAGAGTGCTGCCTGGTGGAAAAGAGTGTGTGCGGGGGGGTGGGTACACATGTAATGTACCATCGTGGGTGAAAGGATGCAAAAAGGCAGGAACAGCTGCTAAGTTCAGTGTGAAAGGTAAGACTGTGATCCCTGACCAAGGAAAATGTTTGCCTGCCATGCCTTCTCTGTTATCTGTGGTTGTTTAGCTGGGCACTTAAGAAAATTAAGGCTTCCTACATCTGTTTTCCCCAAAGATCTATGGTGCTGAGTTTTTTGATAGCTTGCATCCAATCTTTTCTTTCTCAAAAATGAGATAAATACTGCCAAGGTTGGTGCTTAGAGAGGGCCCAAGTGACTAGTGTACCTTCACCATATAATAAACTAAATGATTGCTTTGGCTTGCCTGTGGTTTTTTTAGGTACTTGAGAAACGGAAAAGCAATGAGTGCTTGTGTCTTGGGGCTGAGTAGAGCAAAAATACTACAGATTAGTGACAACTCTGGGAGGCCCATAATTGCAAGTGGACTTAGTTTTTGAGTATCGCCCATTAACAGCAACGCACATAGACACTGCTGGTTTCATTTGCTATTTCATTACAGGTGGTGGCAAAGAGGTGCACCCTCCCAATGGCCATGGGTCTGGCAGCATAACTGTCTTGATTGGTTTTGTCTCACTCTGGGTCTCACAAAATGGTACACATTTCCAGCTTGTACCAGCTTTCCTGTTTCTACTCTTCCTCTGACTCCTCTCCCTCCACAACGGAGGGACCTGCTGACATCTCCCTCAGGAGATGTCCAGGTAGCATTTCTTTTTTTCCTTACCTTCCTTTCTTTCTCCCTTCTTATTGAGAGGAATTGGACCTGGAAACTATCTCATGTCTCGGCTCGTTCACCTCTGTGCTTCCTGATTTGTGAGCATTTTCTCACTCAGGTCTGGCAGTAAGAGACATTTGTTCAGCTGAGGAGAGAGGCACAGCATACCACTGCACCACTCCTGGAGTGTAAAGGTAGGGCATTCGCCCCAGAGGGAAGTTCCCCCTCACCATCTCTCTGCTGTAAGAAATCGCTCGATTTGTATCCCATCACAGGATAACTCCACTACTATAAGGTATTTACCACCCCTTCAGCATCATTTTGTTTCCTGAGGGGATTATCACAGAAGGTGCTTCTGCCTTCACCTCTCTCCCTGCCCAGCTCTCATTATTCATTTGGTCCAAACCACTTCTTGACCAGGAGGGGGAAAAAAAGTCCAAAAAGATGAGTTACTTATGTGAAATAAGGATAATCTAGTTTCTGGCAGGATCTAGCATCTTTTCAACCCGACTCCCTCGTGCTGCTGTCCGAGCTGCATACAGTCTGCACTAATACCTGCAGAATTCCCTTCCTGCTGAGTAAGTGTAGAAACCACTAGGTCTTTGAAAGCTGATATGGTATGATTTGCAAGATTTCTTATTCAGCCAGTTGCCTCCCTATTGGTAATTATTTGCAAATAGATTTACAGATCTGATGATGCCCTTTCCCATTTTACAATAGCAGGAGACTGGCACTGGATCTTTGCTCTCTAAACCTTTTAGGTCCTCACCTAAAGCAGAACTTGCAGGTTCTCTCCTGCAAGCACACAGAGAACAATAGTGAGTGCTTCTCTTCCTTGCAAGCTCTTGCAACCTTACTTTCTCATGACTGAACTATGTAAGATTTTTTAGTGTACCAGTAGACCTGTTGGAGCCTGAGAAACAGTCAACTCGATTAGTACGTTACATCAGAGGTTGTATTTCCAACGCAAAATCTTCTAGGTCTGGTAGTTTTTCCCGTTACCCTTGTTTCTGCAGCAGAGACAGGTGGATTGCACAGGCACAGATGTCTGGCATCTGGCTTTAAATGTGCTCATCTATTCACATCTGAGTGAGCAATGCATCCCAATGAATTGGATTCGAAAAGAGCAACTCTAAACGGAAATATTAAAATTTCCTCCCATTTCATATTGCCACTGCCTACTGTGGAGATCACTGATTTGTACCTGACACCAAGGGGGTGGCACAGGCACACTTCTGGATGGTGAAGTTTGGAGCTACAGCATCCTCAGCAAAAACCTGGGAGAGAAAAGCAGTGAGTCTCTTCAAGTTCCCCAGTTCAGCAAAAACAGAACAATAAGTTAATGGCAAGAGAACAGATCCTTTGAAAGACAGCATCTCTTAGCCCCCACCTAACAAATCTCTCATATAATCTGGTATATGACCTCTGAAGGATTGTCAGCCGTCAGTCGTCTTGGGTTAGCTGTCGAAATTGCATACTTTTTCCAATAGTTTAGAGGGTTGGTTGTTTGGGTTTTTTTTATGTACTAAGGAAAGCCTTTTCAATTGAAGTTGCGGCATTCTATAAAAAGCCTGAAATTCATTTTTTCTCAACAGGTTTTTGACCTGTTCAATCAAAAAGCCCTTGAATGACAAGTAAAAGCTTGATCAAAATAAAGGCATTTCTACTGTCATTGAAATGTCTTAGAGGGAGAAAAATAAAACTTATCCACATCTCTTCTGTTTGTTTACTTCACACAGAATGTTTAAACTTTCCCATGGGGTTTTTCTACAAGAAAGTATGGCATAGGACTTTTGTAGACATTTCAGAAATAAATGCACAAAGTCATCTACTTAACTTCCAGATGATAAAAAGGTATACTTGCTATTACAGCTTAGAATGACTGCAAAACCTGAAGTGAAAGCTATTTCACAATGGTCATCAAGTATTAGCTTACATTTCATAGCAGGATTTTTTTAATCAAACAAACGAGTGAGGACAATGTCTAATGTAGTTCCCTCTGCAGAACAAAATTTATATGAGCTAGTAGCTTTTAGGTATCACAGGCAAAGCTGATTAAGCGCAGGTCAGTCACAGTATATTTCCTAGAAACCTCATAAGAAGGCACTGAGACTAATTCTGTGAAAAAGTGCAGAGGCACAGGCATTGGAGCTGCACAGTGTTTATGAAAGAGAACCTTAGCTTTGAGATGGTGCATAGCATCTTTTGACAGCAACTGCATAGCCACCCAATCATCTGACTTCTGCTCCAGACCAGGAACTGGGACAATAAATACCCCAAGAGGAGGAGCTCTGCCCTTTATCTCACCCACTGTTTGAATGGCAGATGCTAGTTCTCCATCTTTTGCCTCAGACCTGAACAAAGGCTAGCGCTACCCAGAGAAGGATTAATCTCCTTCAACTTCAGCCATCTAAACCCTGGATGTCTAGTCTAAGGTGGCCACCTGGGATGCCTTTATAGTAAATTGAGATAGACGGGTGCGTAAGACTGGTGAAATGAATCATCCTCTGGAAGTGCCCCTCCTCTGCTTCTTCATTGTCTGTTGAGACATTAAGAGAGCTTAAATGATGCTTTTATACTAGACACAACTTTTAGAAAATTAAAGTTAATCTTAGCAGAAAGAGTAAACAGTTAATATGCACAGCACCAAATAGGCAGTTGTTATAACCAGGATTCTTTTTTAATATTGCAATATCAGATTGCCCTAAAAAGTCTTCCTCAATATCCTTTGCAGTTGGAGCCGGGAAAGTTTATGTGACAGTATGTTCTGTATTTTCCTGTAATAAGAAGAGTTTATACCTGCCAATATTCTAATGAAGAAATGGTAGGAATCCAAAGTGTCCATAAAACCATCTGTACATGTGCTGCCAATCTGGTCTATACCGTACGTGCACAGATCTGCTCTTGCCTGTAAGTCCCAAATGAGGCTAGTCTTCATGTGGGTTGATGTCGCATCTACACTGAATTCAAAGTGTCCAGGTTGTGTTTGATTTGCTGCACATAGAACATGGAGTCACTTCGGGTGCAGATAGTGACTACTTGTTTTACATTCCTGGATGACCAGAAACCCAGTGCATTGCACAGTCAGAAATCTGATAGGTTGTTGCTGAAAGTCATCAGATGGTACTTTATTGCTAAATGTAATAAACCTGACAATATATGTGGAAGATAAATTTCTATCATCAAACGAGAGAACTGTTCGAGTAAAAAAACTGTGAAGAACAACTACTTTGCAGTAGCAGGGTACTGGAAAAAAAGTTCAGCTGTGTACTGTATACAGTCTGGGAAGAGCTGCAAGGAGCGGCATCCACCTGAGATGCATGAAGAATAGGGACACTGAACCTTGATGGGTTTTTATGAATCCAAGTGGAATAAATACACAACATGAGCCAAGAGGTATAAAAAACTTTTAGCAAAATCTGAGTGGAGTTTAGAGGCCAGCTAGGCACAGAAGATACAATTTACATGTATTCTGTCATTCTGCAAAAAGAATTACTTCCTGTTAAGCCAGTGCAAGTCCAGCATATCAAAACCAAAGTAAGGTCACTCCCTAATGCTGCACGAAATGCACAGTGCCTAAGTCAGAACATGGTCTCCTCTCTCAAATACACCAATTTCAATAGTTAACACCAATTCAATACATAGTAAATCCCAGGAGTGATGACTTGTCCTAAAACAATTACTCTAAATTGCTTGGTAGTAACTGCTGGGATTCACCAGCTGACTGCAGCCATCTGAGGCAATTCATATTACTGAGATGGGAAAGTATATTGAATGAGGAAGCAAAGAAATACTCATGCAGTGCAGTTCAGTGTGCTAGCCTGCTATCCGCCTGCCCAACATGTCACATGAAGCAGGTTAGGAGTGCAAAGCAGATGGCACGGGAAGCTACAATGCAGTGGACCTCTGCACTCAACAGATGGCATCAACAGGATGCAAGAAAATCATCGATGTCCTTGTGGACTCGGGAGCACAACAAGAAGGTTTCCAGAGATAGATACGGGGGGTCGTGCCACCATATGAATAGCCAGCACATGTCACGGCAATTCAGCACCAGCTGAATAACTTTCAGAAATGAGTTCTGTATATATTCCTCCTTTATTTGGTCTAAACCTTTAAGGACAAATGTCCCTGTTCTTTCAGAAAGTTGGATCCAGAACCAAATTTACAGCTTAAGATGATCTTCACAAGCTGTTCCATTGTCTTTTTGCAGCTTACTACAAATGGTATGTCAGTATTCCTAGCTATAGAATAATATTTTTTTCCATGTAATTCCTATTCACTTCTTGGCAAGATATTAATTTGTTCCTGTTTATCTACAGTTATCCTTAACTCTAACTGCAATAGTTGCTTTGTCATTTGTGAAAGCTAATTTTTGTCATATCCTGACAAAAAGCAATGGGGGGTCACGCTGTTGAAGAGTGAGTTTGGTATGTTTTCACTAATGTTACATTCACAGAGAGGCATACCCAAGATGTTCTGGATGGTTTGTAGGCCAATGGTTCTTAACTGGTTTCAAGTGAAGGACCAGTTAAACTTTTCTGAAAACGCATTCTGAGACCGTTTCACTCTGATTCATGGGAGGGAGTAAAAGGAGAGACAATAAATAAAACAATGAGAAATTAACTAAATGCAAATTATTTTATAAAAATATGGCATTCTAATTACAAAGATTTTAATTGCAAGTGTTGCTAATAAGAAAAATAATTAGCGATGGAATTATGCCTGAGGATAGACACCAACAGCAGTTAGAAGTTATCTCATGATGCTATTAGTTCACAAGATAAGACTAAGGATAAATGTTGGATGTTCAGTGATTATTGTATTTTCTCCCTTTTTGCTTTCCCTGCTTGTGAGGTGTTAAAGCAACCATATTTTCAGTCAGAACATTTAATATCTACTGATGCAATTTGATATGCAGATGGAGAGGATAAAGATACAATCCCTGCCTCAATAAATATAAGATCTATATTCCAGTCATGTAGCAAGTAGAAGGGTATGAGGCTTTGTGTGCTTGGTAAATACCTTGAAATTACCTTTTGGGCACACTATTATCTGCATAACAAATTTCTGAAATGATTTTTCATAGATACATACTCACAGCTCCTCCCATCTAAAACTAGTTCAGTAGGACGTGTGGGTGTTCTTGGTGTATGAGGTTTGGATGTTTGCATTGTAAATACTGCACAGATAGATTTTGTTTAGATTTTTAGGTTGTTATGACAAAGGTTTTTTATCACAATGGGCTCATAAGTCACTTAGCAAAGCGGCGCTCCAGTCTCACATTGAACCAATATCTACAACTATAATATCAGGAGTAATTTATGCAGGTAGTCAAATATGTACTGTTCACTGAGAATTTTCAAAGGTTGATCCACACTTCTAGCTTTGACATTTGTTTCTCACAATTGGCTGTATTCATGTTCTTCACCATATGCTTGGTTGGACCAGACTTTGGACCACTATCTCTGGAGATACTTGCCTCTCCCCATGGTTAGAGAATTAGGCAATCTGCAAACTGGAACATTCCTGTAAGATTATATTTTACTAAATTTATGCTAATCCATAGCTGGATTAAAACCACTGGCGCTAAAATTATGAAGCTTTCAGAAACACGGTATCTTAAAAATTACAGTGATTTCAATAATCTTTAAAATTACCATATGAAAGGTTTTCACCAGATTAGATGGCTGAAGTGTTAGAACCTCAGTGTGTTTTTGCCAAATACACTGAAGGCCAGATGCGTCTCACCTGATTAGAGGCTCCTGAGTCAAGATCCTAATTGCCTTCGGTTCTCACTAAAGAAACCCAGCAAGAATAGCTGTACGAATGAGTCTTTTGGGAAGTCTAGGAATCATGACTCTGCTCTTGGAAGTCTCTGTCTTTCTCTCGCTCAATGACCAGTTTCAGTGGGGATGAACCTAGGCTTTTCTATGCCACTCATATCTGTTAACTACTAACCTTCATGCTACCGCTCTTTTTAGTTAGCAGTTTGGTGGGGGTTTTTTATAAATAGTAAGAGTAATAAGTAAGTAATAAAAGTAAGAGTAAAAACAAAGTTGTCTTTAACACAGACTGAAAAAATTTTGAAGTACCCTAATCAAAGATCCAAAAGAAGGAAGAATATAAGGTTTCATGGTTGATGAAACCATCTGTGAATATGGAGTGTCCTCAGTCCTTCCATGGCATTGGGAGGTACCACTCCAGTCACTACAATAACACTTTTAACACTAAGGCACTTGAGACCTGCAAGTCAGGTTGTTAGCAATGGTCTGCCATTAAAAGAGGAAAGCAGAGTGGTCATCTGCTGTTTTTAGTAACCCGTGCATGGGTCTTGTTTTTCTCTGGAGTTCATTCTAAAATGCAAGATGCAGCATCACGTTTATGATTTTTACAACATCTGCCCTGACAAAAACATGGCTGAAATGAGAATAATATGGTCATGGGTGCCAGAACAGTGAGAACAGTAACAATGATAGCCTCTCTGTTTATGATGATCATCATTTTATTCTCACCTTACACCACACAGTATAAATTATTGCAGTAATATGACCTGGCTATGAGTGATTATACAAATACATATTTTATATTGTTCAGGGGTTTTACGTATTCATGCTTTCCTGATGAAAATATATTATGTACCAACAAGAAGAAGGTCTTAGATGAAGAAGAAAGCAAATCCTGCAAGTCAGGTTGTTAGCAATGGTCTGCCATTAAAAGAGGAAAGCAGAGTGGTCATCTGCTGTTTTTAGTAACCCGTGCATGGGTCTTGTTTTTCTCTGGAGTTCATTCTAAAATGCAAGATGCAGCATCACGTTTATGATTTTTACAACATCTGCCCTGACAAAAACATGGCTGAAATGAGAATAATATGGTCATGGGTGCCAGAACAGTGAGAACAGTAACAATGATAGCCTCTCTGTTTATGATGATCATCATTTTATTCTCACCTTACACCACAAATTATTGATTATTGCAGTAATATGACCTGGCTATGAGTGATTATACAAATACATATTGTTCAGGGGTCAGGGGTTTTACGTATTCATGCTTTCCTGATGAAAATATATTATGTACCAACAAGAAGAAGGTCTTAGATGAAGAAGAAAGCAAATTTCTTCTACTTGGCAGCTATCCATTTGAGATCCAAGCAGGGTATGAGAAATGCATGCAAATGTGACACCTGCCTGTTGATACTAGGATTTCTTTGGATCATTTATTAAAGC